>NC_083602.1:47544891-47849852 GCF_029168945.1 Cannabis sativa | reverse complement strand
TGAGCAGATTTCGTGTATCGATCCACCACTACCCAGATGGAATCAAACAAACCCGTGGTCCTAGGTAACCCGACCACAAAATCCATCGTCATATCTTCCCACTTCCATTCCGGTAGGGTTAGAGGCTGCAACAACCCTGCTGGTCTCTGATGTTCAGCCTTAATCTGCTGACAAGTGAGGCACCTCGATACGAATTCTACCAAATTCTTCTTCATACCGCTCCACCAGAAGTATGGTTTAAGATCTTGGTACATCTTAGTGGTGCCGGGATGCAGAGAATAAGGGGTAGAATGAGCCTCCTCAAAGATCTCATTCCTGAGTTCCACACTATTCGGAACACAAACCCTAGCTTTATACAAAAGCATCCCGTTGTCTAACACTAAAAAATCCCTGGCTTGACCAGCCAAAACCTCATCTCTGATCTTCACTAACTCTGGATCAGTCATCTGAGCGGCTTTAATTCTTTCCAACAGATCAGATTGCAGCGTTAAGTTATGAAGCTGACCTACCCCAAACTCAATGCTGGATCTAACCATATCCTCCGCTAGCTGAGGTGAGATCTGAACCATGCTAGCTATCTGCCCGGGACCCTTCCTGCTCAGGGCATCGACCACAACATTGGCTTTCCCAGGGTGATAGAGAATCTCACAGTCGTAATCTTTCACTAATTCCAACCAACGCCTCTGCCTCATGTTCAAATCTTTCTGAGTAAAGAAATACTTGAGACTTTTATGGTCTGTATAGATTTCACACCTTTCTCCATAAAGGTAATGCCGCCAGATCTTCAATGCAAAAACCACCGCGGCCAACTCTAGATCATATGTCGGGTATCGCTGCTCGTAATCCTTTAACTGACGGGAGGCATAAGCAATGACCCGATCGGCTTGCATCAACACACACCCCAGACCCTGTCTGGATGCATCACAATAAACTACAAACTTCTCATTGTCTGAAGGCAAAGCTAGCACTGGAGCGGTAATCAACCTCTGTTTCAGCTCTTGAAAACTAGCTTCGCACTATTCTGACCAGACAAACCGCTGATTCTTCTTTGTACGTTCGGTTAAGGGGATTGAAATTTTAGAAAACCCTTCCACGAACCTACGATAATACCCAGCTAAACCCAAGAAGCTTCTAATCTCTGTCACTGTCTTCGGTCTCGGCCAATCCCTGACGGATTCGATCTTCCCGGGATCCACCTTGATCCCATCTTTGCTCACAATGTACCCTAAGAAGGACACCTGAGATAGCCAAAATTCGCATTTCTTGAACTTGGCATAAAGCTTGTGTTCCCGAAGCCGTTGCAGTACCATCTGAAGATGTAACTCATGCTCCTCTTCTGACTGAGAGTACACAAGGATGTCATCGATAAACACAATCACACAGATATCGAGGAAATCCTTGAATACTCTATTCATCAAATCCATGAATGCTGCAGGAGCATTGATTAGTCCAAACGACATAACCAGAAATTCATAATGTCCATACCTAGTGCGGAATGTCCTCCTCCCGGATTTTCAACTGATGATAACCCGAACGGAGATCAATCTTAGAAAAGACCGTCTTCCCCTGAAGCTGATCGAACAAATCATCGATCCTAGGTAATGGATATTTATTCTTCACTTTTAGCTTGTTCAATTCTCTGTAATCGATGCACATCCTCATAGTTCCATCTTTCTTCTTGACGAATAAAACCGGGGCTCCCCAGGGTGACATACTAGGCCTAATAAACCCTATGTCAAGCAACCCCTGGAGCTGAATCTTTAATTCATTAAGTTCAGCTGGAGCCCTTCTATATGGAGCCTTGGAAACCGGTTCCACCCCTGGTGCCAAATCTATCACGAAGTCAATCTTTCGCTGAGGTGGTAACCCTGGAAGTTCTTCGGGAAAAACATCTAAAAATTCCCGAACCACCTTGATGTCCTCTGGCCGAATGGTACATGGCCGAGTGGTGTCCACCACCACGGCCAGAAACCCTAAACAACCGCCATGCAATAATTCTCTAGCTTACATGGCTAAAATCACCGGAATCCGAGATCCCCGAACCGAACCAACAAACACAAAAGGTTCTTCACTTTCCGGTTGGAAGATCACCATCTTCCTTTTGCAATCCATACTCGCCGAATATTTAGATAGGAAATCCATTCCTAAAATAATATCGAACTCTACTAGGCTCATCTCTATCAAGTCAGCACTTAACTCTCTACCATCTATCCTGATCGGCATAGACCTAATCCACCTGTTGGAGATAACCAACTCTCCGCCAGGTAATAGGGTTCCAAACCCTGATTCATATCTATCATACGGTCTATCCAATTTACTAAAGACTCTGGCTGCCACATAAGAATGTGTAGCCCCAGAATCAAACAGCACTGAGTAATATGAGTTATTAACAAAAAGCTGACCTGTTACAACTGATGGGCTAGCATCTGCATCAGCCTGAGTGATGGCGAACACCCTAGCTGGAGTGGGTATCGCCGGAGCCCTCGGTGCCTCTGATCGGAGTTGGGGTTAATCCCTCTTGAAGTGTCCGGGCATGCCACAGTGAAAGCATCCCTGACCTTTGCATTCACCCCGATGGTGCCTTTTACAGCTGGGGCACTCGGGATAGGAGAACCGGGTCTCTGCACCACTAGAACGACTACCTCTATTCTGGTTCCCCCGGAACCTCTTGTTCTTACTCGAGCCACCGGATGCAATGGATGCTCTCCTCTTCTGGTCCATGGCCAAACCACTACTCCCCCTGCTAAAGCCTGATGCAGGAGGGGTAGGAGCCCCGCCACTCGCCGGAGTACTAGCTGACTCCGACATGCACCCAACTGCACCCTCAGCTCGCAGTGCCTTCTCCACCATCTCTGCATAGGTGGTCTTGTCGTCAGTGGTGATCATCAAATCATGCTTAATCTTTGCATTTAACCCGTCCAGGTACTTCTCTTTCTTGCTGAAGTCGGTTGGCAATATTCCCAAGGCTAACCTCGCCAGCCGGTCGAACTGAGTAGTATACTCGGTCACGCTCATATTCTCCCGCTGGATCAGGTGGGTGAACTCTTTCCTCTTGGCGCTTCTGACCGCCTCGTTATAATACTTGGCGTTGAAGAGTTCCTGGAACCTTTCCCAAGTCATAGTAGTGACGTCATAAATCTGAGACACCATGTCCCACCATACAAGAGCGTCTTCCTGAAACTGTAAGGTGGCACACACCACTCTGCCGTTCCCGGTGACACCCATAAAGTTTAGAATTTTGGTGATCACTGTTAGCCACTGTTCGGCCTTCATCACATCTGGACCTCCCAGAAAGACCGGAGGTGCTTGCTTCCAGAACCGTTCATACAAAACGTTCCATTCTATTGGCCGCCACAACTATTTCGCCTCGAGCAAGCAGGTGTGCCACCGGAACTACCGGCACAGCACCGGCAGAGCCCCCATGCGCCTCAATCTCTGAATCTCGAGGTCTTGCTCTTCAATTCTGGCTTGCATTTCAGCAAACCTAACCTCCCAATTCTAGGCTCCCTGGTCGGCTTGGGGAGCCTGGGCAGCCTGTGGCGGGTTCTCAACACCCCGACCACGAGCCCTGCCCCTTGGACCTCTACCTCGGCCCCTAGCTGGCGGGGGAAACTGAGCTCCCTGACCTTGATTCGACCCTAGCGAATTGCCCTGGCTCCTGGTAGTCCGCCTGACGTCCATCTAATCGGAACCGCTTGCGAAACCAAGAGTTGGCATATCAGGTCGTATTCAAGGAGAGCTTACTAATGCCGCTTAATTTGGAAATTATAAACGAAACATGCGCCTATTCTACTATCAGGCCACTAACATGCTTCCTATCAGGCTTTTCTTATTCATAAAATAAATAAATAAACTACTAAAGCAATAAAAGCTTACTGAACCGTAGAACGAGCTAACTGCTGATGATGATTGTACATGTCGTGACGATCTTCGAAAGACAACCTGGCGGCTCTGATACCAAATTGTAACACCCTAACTAGCATAGGCGTATTACGTGATTTTTAAACATGCTGTGCGGCTCGTTGCTAATCAACGAGGTTTTTGGAAAACGTGATTAATTAAAATTTTTGCTTTTTAATTAAACTTGTAAAATTTTTATACAAAATACTCGGGATCCCGATTACAAAACAATTTACAAAAGTTTACTGTCTATACAAAAACTTGTCGCCTAACGACTAATTACAAAAATAGCCTCGCTGTCCCGATGATCGTACGCTCCAGGCTAACCGCCCCGACATGTACAATCTTCAGAGGCTGGCTCACGGTCCATCAGCTCTAGCCTTGCCCTTACCTACACATAAACATAGCACTGTGAGTCGACAGACTCAGTAAGAAAAGCATAATAATACTCATACATAAATCCCAGTCATGATCAGACGCCCATACCCCTGACCATAACCCTAATTGTCGTGTCCAACACGATACTGAGTCCCCCTAACCGCCATGTCCAACACGGTACTGAGTTCTGAACGTTCATAGGGACGGTACTATTGACAAGTAAAAGCCTAATCGGTCGAACGGGTCATACTCCGGCTGGTGGTCATACTCCAGCCTGTACCGACGTGTTACAGTATCAGCCTAATCCACAACCGGTCATACTCCCGCCGGTCATACTCACTCGTACCGACGTGATACGTCAAATAGTACGGAACCACCAACCTAAGTATCAGCCTATACTCGGTCATACTGGTCATACTCCAGCTGCTAGTCATACTCTAGCCTATATCGATGTGATACAGTGTCAGCCTAATCGGTCGAACTGGTCATACTCCCGCTGCTGGTCATACTCTAGCCTGTACCGACGTGACACAGTCGGATGGTTTGAAGCCAACATACATATCTAATGTAATCTAACAGGCTTCCTACATGCACGCTAAACATGTAATCTACATATGCATACTGTTATACTAATCTTACCTCAATTCCGAATTCAGGTGCTACCAACCCGATCGGAACTATCGGCGCGGTGGATTACAGGCTCCTAAACCATAAAAATCACAGCACTATGAGTGATACGCGAAATCACTTTCAGGGGACTTAAACTAGGAACTAAAAGTTTCCCTATCAATAAAAAGCATGGCAATACCCCAAATAACAAAAAATCGAAGAAAACTAGGGTTTCTGAAATTTCCCCAACCGGTAGACCGGTTGCCCAACCGGAATTCCGGTTTTGGGAATTTTCAAAACCCATCCGGAATTCCGGATGCACAACCGGAATTTCGGTTCCTCGCAGGCAGAAATTCAAAAATTCACACAATGCTCAAATCTAATCCAAACAACCTCAAACCTTCCAGACCTGTTTATAGGACCCAAATAACATTTGTAAGGCAACTACACAGTCCAGAACGCACATAAACCAAAAATGCCATTAAAGCTCCAAGCTTTGAGTTCTAAACTCAAACTTGATCAAACTCCACTAACATGCATTCAAATCAGCCCAAATCTACTTAGTCATGCATAAAATAACCTCTGAAAATAAAAGCAACCATCTACAGCAAGCAATTAACAGATTCAACACAATTCTTTGAAAATCATATTTTTGAGCTCAAAACATCCAATCTTGAATCAAAGCAACTATCATGCATTAAACTAGCTCTAATGTACTTAAAATAACAAGATTAAATCTCTGTAAACTACAACAAATAACAGCACCAAGAACACATCAAAAACAAGCATGCAACAATCATCTTTTTAAACATTTTCTATAATTTACAAAAGGGAGAGGTTTAGAAACTTTACCAAAGCTTGAAGAACACTTAGATTGAAGGAAAATAGCTTGAAAAATCAAAGGAAACCCAGCCCTAGAACCCCATGCAGCCGAGAGAGAGAGAGAGAGGAAAAGAGAGAGCCTTTTTGAAAATTTTCTATTTTTTTCTAAGTTTTGAAATGAGAATGAAATTTAAATGCTACTTAACTCATTTAACTTCAGCCAACATAATAACCAAATAAACATATATTTTTCAATTATTAAGCCACAAAAAGACAAACTAACAATGGGGCAAAATGACCATTTTGCCCCTCCACACTAATACACATAAATAACACTAAAGGGGTATTTTTGGGAAATTCTAAATTCCCTTCCATTCCCGACATTCCCAATGTCTAATAAACCGTCCCAAACTACTAACATACTAAGTTGTGATTTTACTGAGCCAAACACCGAGTTCCATGTTACCGGGCACCAGAAATGCAAAATTATAAAAACTACTAAATGACATAAAAATGCACCTCTGAATTCAATAATAACAGTATAAATAATTATTTAAATAGCTATAAATAATTTCATAATTAAACATGATTAACTGCTAATTTCCAAATTAAACTAAGCGGTCTTTACATCTATCATCTTATTTTACAAGATGATCCCACTGTCTCTGTTGTCTTGACACAACTGAAGAGGTTAATATCATTTAGTTTTCTTAGACATAATTCACAGTACCTTGTCGTAGTGGGAGGCTTTCAAGGAACTCACCTTATTATGACTTGGAAGACACTAGTGATTAAAATCCATTATGAGTTTAAACAAGTAATGGATTGTCAAGATAAGAAACTAAGAAGAAAAGCCAAGAGAACTATGATTTAATCCATTCACATGGAGTAACCTAAAGTTTTCCATTACAAGGACATAAAAGGAAATTTTCGTTAATAAGTCTATTCAATGGAGTTAACAAAACTTCTTGCTCCTAGTATTATAGGTTTGAGTTTATCTAAACCTATGGCTTATGGTATACCTAGTTAATTACTTACTCTAATGCAAGCAACTTACTTTAGTAAGATGCTGAAGCATTTTCTTTCCAGTGGCAATCTATAGAAGCTTCACAACTTCTAGGCATAGATTTTATTTATCTAAGGAAAAGTCTCAATTATTCCAGAAAAGATAAAGCCATGAAAGAATTTCTTAAATCAACAGTGGGAGGTCTCATATATGTTTTAGTATGCCTTAGACCAGACACCTGCTATTTAGTGGGAGTAATGAGTAGGTATTAGATTAATCCAGGAGAAGAACATTGGAAGATAATCAATTAAATCTTAAGATTAAGGAGAGGAACTATATGTTAGTCAATAAGGGTGTGTTTCAAACTCTTAGACTACACCACATAAGATTTCGAGACTTGCCTTTGTGCTAGAAAGTCTGCTGATAAGATGATGATTACTTTGGGGGTGGAGTAGTGATTTTGGAGAAGTGTAAAAACCTATCTGAAGTCTTTACGTCTACCAGAAAGAGACTGAATGTTAAAGTTGCAGGAAAGGTACTTATGCAGTCTAAGGAAAGTTCTATAGAATTGTGGCACCATTCCAACTTGTCTTAACTACTAGTGTTATTTCCTGATTAACCAAAAAGTAGTTGCCAAAAGTATAGAATCCAGTATCCCAAAAGAGTAGACATATAGAGAGGAATTTCACAATATTAAGGATTTTGTGATTAAGGGAAAGTAATGGTGGAGAAAAGGTTGTTGTTAATTCAACTCTCGTCAGATCATATTACGAGGAGTTTACTACTACTACACTTGATTTGTATATCAAGGTGTTGAGATTATTTGAAATACACATTTTGTTTTATATTAGTGCAAGTGGGAGTTTGTTGGGTTTTGTGCCCTAAATAAAACCCATTTAAATATAATCAGATTTACTTATTAATAAAGATCAGAAATAACATTTTATGTTGCATGGTTCACATGATTTATTTCATGATTATATATATATGTAATGTATGAATTCTATTTAAGTCCAGAACATATGAATTCGTTAATGATTATAGTGTTGTCAGCACAGTGGAATATAATCTTAATTATATGTTCGAAAGTTTATTCCCTGATTTGTCAGAACACTGGATTTAGACTGACATGGTATAATCAGCGATAGGTATTCTTACACCTTGGAAAAGTGTTATGTCCTTTCCAGGACATTGGCAAAGTTTACCTGTATAGGATGTATGGAGTATACATCGGAAGGGACCGATATTGAACTTTGATTAGATATATTAAAACTTACCGTAATATCTATTCAATTCAATATCACCCGTTGATCCTAGATCAAATGATCTTAATCCTGATATGTTTAGGTTCGATCTCAAGAGTACTATACATGTTCTTTGATTTGTTAGTTAAGCCTACTTTTGGGTCAGGGTGATACGTACATTTTGGGAACATGATAGTATAATTGAGTGGGAGCGCTAACATAAATATGGAATCTATAACTTCTATAGGAATTTAGAAGTGAAACGATGATATCCTTCGAGCTTGGCTAAACAGAGATAAATGGTGGAGATCTCATTTCACTTCGCTGAAATATCAATTATACGGAGCTAAGTGTTTTAAGGATAAAATACATTGATGGTGTAACGGTAACTTAGTGCCTATTCAATGTAGATCATCTATTAGAGGGTCATTGATCACATTAGGATTATAACAATGGATAACTACTGACGTGTCTATATCATGGAACATATAGAGCGTTCTATATGACTGAGAGTGCAATTTCAAGTTCTAAGTGTGGATTCAATAAGGAATTAATAAGTTAGGGACTTTACTTGGTAAATTCGGCTCGACTTATATCTAAATTAATAAATATATTAAATGACAATATTATTTAATAATTATTTTTTAAGTTATTAAATAATTAGAATTGGCATTTAAATGGTTAAATTGGAAAATTGGTATTTTTGAGAAAATGGGAATGAAAAATAACAAAATAGGAAAGTTGCAAAGTGAGGCCCAATTTCCTAATCTGGCCGCCCACTATGCATAGGCTCTTACCATTTATTTTTCCATTATTTTAATGCCATACAATTCTAACCAAAACCTAGAAGGCATTCTATAAATGGAAAGTATTGGCTTCAGGACACTCATGACTTTGTACATTTGTTTCTTTCAGAAAAGCCTAGCCGCCCCCTCTCTCTCTTTTCTTCTCTCAAATTTCGAAATTCCCTTGAGTGATAGAGTAGTGCCCACACACATCAAGTGCTACCTCAATCATAGTATGTAAGACTGTGGAAAATAAGCATCAAAGAAGGAGAGAAGGAGATCCAGATTCAAATCTTGATAATGCTCTGCTACAGAAAGGAATCAAGAGCTAGAGATCTGAATGGAAGGAGTGATTATATTCTTGCTGCACCCAATGTAAGGTTTCCTTAAACTCTTATGTGTTTATTTCATTGTTTTATAATTCATATTAGGATGTTAATAAAACATACTTGGTAGTAAATCTAGATCCTGGTAAAGCCTGATGCAGGAGGGGTAGGAGCCCCGCCACTCGCCAGAGTACTAGCTGACTCCGACATACACCCAACTGCGCCATCAGCTCGTAGTGCCTTCTCCACCATCTCTGCATAGGTGGTCTTGTCGTCAGTGGTGATCATCAAATCATGCTTAATCTTCGCATTTAACCCGTCCAGGTACTTCTCTTTCTTGCTGAAGTCAGTTGGCACTATTCACGAGGCTAACCTCGCCAGCCGGTCGAACTGAGTAGTATACTCGGTCACGCTCATATTCTCCCGCTGGGTCAGGTGGGTGAACTCTTTCCTCTTGGCGCTTCTGACCGCCTCGTTATAATACTTGGCGTTGAAGAGTTCCTGGAACCTTTCCCAAGTCATAGTAGTGACGTCATAAATCTGAGACACCATGTCCCACCATACAAGAGCGTCTTCCTGAAACTGTAAGGTGGCACACACCACTCTGTCGTTCCCGGTGACACCCATAAAGTTTAGAATTTTGGTGATCACCGTTAGCCACTGTTCGGCCTTCATCACATCTGGACCTCCCAGAAAGACCGGAGGTCCTTGCTTCCAGAACCGTTCATACAAAGGTTCCATTCTGTTGGCCGCCACAACTATTTCGGCCTGAGCAGCAGGGGCGGGTGCCACTGGAACTACTGGCACAGGCACTGCAGGAGCCCCCTACTGCCTCAATCTCTGAATCTCGAGGTCTTGCTCTTCAATTCTGGCTTGCATTTCAGCAAACCTAACCTCCCAATTCTGGGCTCCCTGGTCGGCTTGGGGAGCCTGGGCAGCCTGTGGCGGGTTCTCAACACCCCGACCACGAGCCCTACCCCTGGGACCTTTACCTCGGCCCCTACCTGGCGGGGGAAACTGAGCTCCCTGACCTTGATTCGACCCTAGCGAATTGCCGTGGCTCCTGGTAGTCCGCGTGACGTCCATCTAATCGGAACCGCCTGCGAAACCAAGAGTTGGCATATCAGGTCGTATTCAAGGAGAGCTTACTAATGCCGCTTAATTTGGAAATTATAAAGGAAACATGCGCCTATTCTACTATCAGGCTACTAACATGCTTCCTATCAGGCTTTTCTTATTCATGTTATAGTGAGATTTCTCTCACCTAGAAACTCGAGACCAGACTCCTATTTAAAGGACACGTGTATTCAGATTTCCAATGAAAGCTGAAATGTCCGTGAGAGACTTCTCGAAGTTTAGACCTTGCCCAGGATAAAACCAGCGAGATACTGCGAGTACGACCTAAGTCGAATCACGTAACCGTAATTCGCATTATGCAGGGTAGATCCAACTCGCATGTAACCGATTGGACACCTACTTTGTATATAAAGGGGTGATCCACCATGAAAGTGGCATCTACGAATCCTTTGCTACAGTGGACTAAGCAGATCACAATCTGACTGAACCACTATAATTCTTTGTCTTATTGATATTTTCCAGCCTTGTTGATTGTTCTTGCATTCCCAGTCGAGTACTCGCCATTCTAGGTCGAATACTCGCACTTGTCACTTCCCTGAAAATTCTCTTTTTATATTAATTAAATAATACATTTTGGTGTTGCGAAATTCACTCGACAAAATTTGGCGCTGTCTGTGGGAAATCGACTAAAGATTTCATTCACTTCAAAGAACACTATTCATCATGGCTGGAAGTCACGCTAACGGAGCTAACAACGGGTCCATCAATATTGGAATGATGAGTGTACCACTGTCTGGAGCTGGAGTGCCACCTGTGGACGTCATCAACGGCGGAGTAGGGAGGAGCAATATCAGACCTCTCAACCTATTTCCAGAAACGACTGGCCCTCAAGTCGGGGACACGTCCACACCACCAGCAACCATGCATTTTCCCCCTGTCACTCCAGCGGTGGTATCCGAGGGAATGGTCCAGCTCACCACTGATCAATATGCTGCAATTCAGGATCAACTGCGGGCACTACAAGCCGAAGTAGATGGACAGAGTCGAGTTCGACGCCCTCCTCGAGTTCCCGCCATTCGCAACGATAACCCTCAGGTAACAACTTCTAGACGTCATACTAACCGTGTACGCAGGGAACAGAGAACTAACCTGAAGCTCTGGACCTGAACCATCCGATGTCAAGAGATCAATCCGCAAGGTTTCCTAACCAGAGCGCACAAATTGACGAAGATCCTGAGCGCCGTAATCCTCGCAGTCGACCATCGAGAGACAACGACGCAGAGTAAGCCTCTTCATCATCGCATGGACGCACTCCGAGCAGGTATACAAGGTCCGGCTCTGTACAGACACAACAGGGAGGACGTTATCAAGTACACCGAGGTGATCTACGTGATCATCTCAACGCAGTTTTCAGGGCACGCTCCCGCGGCCCACATAATATCGAGACACTCCGTGATCCCCAGGCGGGCGATCAGGGTGTCAACGCAGATAATAACCCGCCTATCGCGCCGATCGCGACCACTGGGATTAATATCCCAGCAAACCTTGCTGCAGTAGTTGCGAGCCCCGCAGTCGCAGTGACTCCAGCCCCTGCGACGGGAGGAATCGACCAAAGCATGCTTCTGCAAGCTTTAAAGATGCTCGAGCAGCAGTGCAAGCCTATATATAAGCTGCATGGCACCTCGCCTTTTACTGCAGAGGTGCGGCAGGCTCAACTTCCGAAAGGGTTTCGTTTATCCGAATCCCTCAAGTATAAAGGTACTTCTAACCGGATAGACTATTTAGAAAAATTTAATACTATAATGGAAGTAGACCAGGTACCACAACTCGCGAAGTGCCGCATTCTTGCGGCAACACTCGAGGAAAATGCTCATGATTGGTTCACCCAATTACCTGAGGCATCAATATCGACGTGGGAAACCTTCGTCGACCTATTCTTCACGCATTTCCAGGCCACAATGACGTATAGACCACCCTATACGACTTTGGCCAACATCAAACAAGAACCTGGTGAGTCTTTACAAGACTATTTCAAACGTTTTAACGCAGAAGTAACAAAGGTCGAGAAGGCCCCCTAGTCTTCGCTTGTTTGTATGTTGATAACAGGTATCTTGCCGAGGACCGACTTTTGGAAGGAACTACAAGCTCGAAGGCCGGAGTCCTTGGTAGAGTTCTTCGCCATGGCCGAACCTCACAAAAGAATCGAGAACTCTCTAGCGGAGTTAGAGAAGGGGAAGGACAAACGTCGGTCACCCATACCGCAGTCACGATCTCGCAGTCCGCGAGGGAAGAACGCCAGGGGCCGAAGCCCGAGAAGACGCAGCCCGCGAAGACAGCGAAGTTCGAAGCTGGCTAAGTCACCCCCAAAGAAGGAGTCCTCGCCAAAAAGGAAGGGAGGACCTCGCTTCGTCAATTATACTGAACTCGCAGTCCCTCAAGACCATATCTATGCGATTGAAGAAAGGAACAGAGTCTTCAAGAAGCCGCCCCCCATCAGGGGGAATCGCGACCGGAGGGATCCTAAAAAATTCTGTAAGTACCACAAGGACATTGGTCACACAACTCTAGAATGTTGGGTCTTGCAGGATGAAATAGAGGAGCTGATCCGGAGAGGGAAGTTTGACAAGTATAAAAGGAGCGAGGAAAGTCATCCCCAAGCGGATGGCAAAGGAGAAACAAAGAACGCGAGTGGCTCCAAAACACCTTGCAATATCCGGACTATAATCGGAGGACCACACATCGCGGGCGACTCTCGCAAATCACAAGAACGGTATGCCAGAGAAGCCAAGGAGAAGCTGCTTACCAATGTGAATAATCTTGGTGAACGGCCTGAGAAGCTCTTTAAGAAAGAATGTGACGACATCATCTTTATGGAGAGCGATGCGAGATGGGTCCATCACCCGCATTCTGACACACTGGTAATAGTCGCCAATATTGGTGGGGACAATGTCCATCGTATACTGGTTGACAATGGGAGTTCAGTGAATTTGCTGAATTTCCAAGCCTTCAAGCAAATGGGGTTGCAAGAGAAGGATTTGCGACCTATGACATCAAGCATTTATGGCTTTTCGGGAGATGTCATAGCAATTAAAGGAATGATCAAGCTCCCAATCACTTTGGGAACTGCCCCAGTAACAGCCAAGTCAATGGCCGACTTCGCAGTAATCGACCAATACTCAGCGTATAACGCCGTAATTGGTCGACCAATCCTGAAAGAGATGAAGATCATAACCTCGATCTATCATCTGACGATGAAGTTCCCTACTTCCGCTGGAGTAGGTTCGGTGCGGGGAGTCCAATCCGACTCACGAGAATGTTATAACGCAGCCGTTAAACTCGCAGAAAAAAGGACGGTAAATGTTATCTACCTTTTGGAAGCACCACCTCCTCGCCAGGAGATCCTCAGGATCGAGGAGGTGCCGCACATAGACGAACCAGACTTGGATCCAAGAATCCTCGATCACACCGCCGCAGCCCAAGCCGCGGAAGACACAATCGAGGTACCTATAGATCCTATAGATAATAACAAGGTTTTAAAAATTGGTTCTAAATTAAATTTACAGCTGCGAGAACAATTAACGACCTTTTTAAAGCAAAATCTTGATGTCTTTGCCTGGAAACATTCAGATATGGTCGGGATATCTCCGCAAGTCATGTGTCATCGCTTGAACATTGACCCCGTAGTGCGAGGTGTCCGACAAAAGCGCCGCAAAATGGACCCCGCGAGGTACCAAGCGCTGAAAGAAGAAGTCGACCGCCTCCTTGCCTGCGACTTTATACGAGAGTCATTTTACCCCAACTGGTTAGCAAACCCCGTACTTGTGCCAAAGCCTAATGGCTCATGGCGCACATGCGTTGACTTTACGGATCTAAACAAAGCCTGTCCCAAAGACAGCTTTCCTCTTCCTAGCATTGACCAGCTTGTCGATGCCACTGCAGGTCACGCACTTTTGAGCTTCATGGATGCGTACTCGGGATACAATCAAATCCCGATGTATGAACCAGACCAAGAGCATACCTCGTTCATTACTGATCGAGGATTATACTGTTACAAAGTAATGCCTTTTGGTTTAATAAACACAGGAGCAACTTATCAAAGGCTAGTGAATATGATATTTGCAGATCTCATTGGAAAGACAATGGAAGTATATGTTGACGATATGCTCGTAAAATCACAACATGCGAAGGATCATATTACCCACTTGCAGGCCATGTTTGACATACTGCGGCGATACAAGATGCGTCTAAATTCGTTGAAATGCGTCTTTGGGGTTGGCTCTGGGAAATTCCTTGGTTTTATGGTTAATAAGCGAGGAATAGAAGCCAATCCTGCGAAGATCAGGGCATTGGTGGAGATGCCATCACCGACCAAGCCAAAGGAGGTTCAAAGCCTCACAGGTAAAGTCCCAGCTTTAAACCGCTTTATATCCAGATCTTCTGATAAGTGCAAGGAGTTTTTTCAGATTTTGAAAGGCAACAAAAGGTTTCATTGGAACGAAAAATGCGAGCAAGCCTTTCAAGCTTTAAAAACGCATTTGGGGCAACCTCCGATCTTATCGAAGCCATTGTCCGGAGAAGTTTTGTCTATCTATTTGGCCGTCTCCGAATATGCGCTTAGTTCAGTACTAATACGCGAGGACCAAGGACGCCAATACCCGGTGTATTACGTCAGTAAGCGGAACTGGATGCCGAGACGCGTTATCCTCAAATGGAGAAGTTGGCTTTCGCCTTGATAATATCCTCAAGAAAATTGCGACCCTACTTCCAGGCTCACAGCATTGAAGTTTTGACAAACTTCCCCTTAAGACAAGTTTTAGCGAAACCAGAAGCATCGGGGAGATTGTTAAAGTGGGCAATGGAGTTGAGTCAGTTCGACATCAAGTATAAACCGAGAACTGCGATCAAGGGGCAAGCCTTGGCAGATTTTATACTTGAATTCCCCAGCACCGAGGTGGCAGTTGTAGAGGACAGAAGTGACATTGCTATAGCAGGCAAAGAAGCATGGACATTGTACGTCGATGGAGCCTCAAATAACGAAGGTTCTGGCAGTGGGATCTTGTTAATCAGTCCCAATAATTTCAAGGTACACGCTGCTTTACGTTTTGAATTTTCTGCGTCTAACAATGAAGCCGAGTATGAGGCTTTAATCGCAGGATTGAAACTGGCCCTCGAGATGAAAGTCGAGTATCTACAGGCTTTTAGCGACTCCCAAATCGTGGTATGCCAGGTGAATGGAGAATACCTAGCAAGAGGCGGAAGATCGGTTAAATACTTAGCCATCGTTCGCGAAATAATGCAGAAATTCAAAAATGTAGTTGTCCCTCGAGTACCGCGTGCTCAAAATGCCCACGCAGACGCATTGGCCCGTTTGGCCTCAACTAGAGAAGCCGAATTACTCGATGTGATTCCGGTAGACGTACTGGCTCACCCAACCATAGATCGAGAAGCAATCATGGAGATAGATGATGTTCAGGAGATTACCTGGATGACTCCTATCCTCGCATATCTTGAGAAGGGGCTCTTACCCGATGATAAAGTAGAAGCGAGAAAATTGCGACAGCGAGCAGCCCGTTATGTAATATATGACCAAAGGTTGTATCGCAGAAGTTTTAGTCAACCGCTTCTCAAATGTATCAGTGGAGAAGACTGTGGTTACATACTTCGTGAAGTACACGAGGGGATTTGTGGCAATCATACCGGAGGTAATTCCCTTGCTTTAAAAATTATGCGGCAAGGGTATTACTGGCCAACATTGCGACAAGATGCTCTCGCGTTTGCAAAGAGGTGTGATAGATGTCAGCGAATAGCCACTTACACCAACCAGCCTCCGAGTAACCTCCATTCTATCACAAGTCCATGGCCCTTTGCAATATGGGGAATCAATTTAATCGGTGAGTTACCCAAAGGAAAAGGCGGAGTCAAATATGCTGTAGTCGCAGTCGATTACTTCACAAAGTGGGCCGAAGCCAAAGCACTCGCAACCATCACGGCAACGAAATTGCGCGAGTTTGTCTATACCTCCATCATTTGTCGTTTTGGCATTCCGCATAAACTCATTTCAGACAATGGAAAACAGTTTGACTGTAAAGAGATGCGACAGCTATGCGACGATTTGGGGATTAAAAAGGCTTTTTCCGCAGTTGCTTACCCGCAGAGTAACGGACAAACTGAAGCCATTAATAAAATAATCAAACACACCATAAAAGGGAAACTAGAAGATCGCAAAGGGGCTTGGCCAGACGAGTTATCGCAAGTCCTATGGTCTTATAATACGACCCCTCGATCTACAACTGGCGAAACACCCTTCTCACTTTCTTACGGGTGCGAGGCCATGTTGCCATTTGAAGTTGGGGCAGGTTCCCTACGCAGGGATGTTTTCAACATCTCGCAGAACAACGAGAATCAGCTATTCTGCCTTGATCTTTTGGAGGAAAAGCGTGACAAAGCGCACCTAAAAAATGCGGCTTACCAACAGCGAACTGCAAGATACTTTAACTCCAAAGTGAAAGTAAAAGCCCTGCGAGCAGGAGACTTGGTGCTTAGAAGAATAATGCCAAACACCAAAAACCCGTCGAATGGGGTCTTCGGGGATAATTGGGAAGGACCATACCTCATCGCAGATAAAATTGGTGATGCAACGTATCGACTCGCAACACTCGATGGAACTGCGATTCCACGAGCATGGAATAGCGAGAGCTTGAAATTTTATTATCAATAGTACTCGCATTATTCGATTATGTTCACTCTTGTACTTATACTTAGATATTTTTCATTCAAAAGGGAAAAATCCTAAGTATAGGGGGGTATATATGCCCGAATGTACTATTGATTATATGAATGAAATTACTTGTTAAATTTTCAAAAATTTTACCAGCTTTGTAAATATTCCTACTTATTACACCAAGCTGTAATTGAAGTCGCAAATATATATATAAAAAACGCGAGTACCCATGTACTGCGTAAATGTTAAAGGATAGCTATCCCCGCGAGGATATAAATTTGTCCAAAATGAAAAGAAATTTGTCCAAGTACAAAAGCGCGAGTACCCTTGTACCGCATATAAAAGAAAGAGAGAATTAAAATTAAACAACAACATAAATTAGAGGATAACTAAGCATCTGGAGCAGCAGGAGTAGTCTCATCCGGAGCAGTCTCATCCGCGACTTTGCTGATGACCTCGTTCTCGACTTCTTCAGCTTGTACGCCCTCGACCTCATCAAGAAGGTTCCCTCCCCCACCTTGAGTCTGAGTAGGCGACATGGCACGAAAAGCCTCAGCCATCTCAGCGGCTTCTGTTTCGAGAAGAGAAAAGTCAAAATCTGGGACTTTGGAAAGAGTGGTATAGATATAATCAGACACTGCCTGATCATACTGCTTCTTCCCATTCTCTTTCTCAGTCTCCAAATCGCGGGCCATCTCCACGATCGTCGCCTGCGATTTCTTGACCTCAAGCTCCGCCTGTTCCTTCGCCTTGCTGAGTTCTTCGAGCTCCTTCTCCTTGGCCTTGCTGAGTTCCTCGAGCTCCTTCTCCCTCCTCGCTACTTCTTGCTTCAGCTTTTTTATGTTCTCCTGAAACTGAGCATTTTGCCTCTTCAGCGAGTCGGCTTCCTTCGAAGGAGTAGCAGCAGCTTTTATGAACAGAGTCATCGACTGCGCGGCCAGCTCGGCAGATCGCGTAACAAGATCCTCATAAGGAATCTCAGCCAGGAACTTCTCTTGCATGGCTAGGAAGTCGCGAGCTCGAACAGGTGGATCAATTACGACTTTCTTCCCCTTGTCCTGTGTGGTCTTGGCCAGCTTCTTGGAAGAGTCTGCGACAAGTGTAGCCATCGCATCGCTCTTCCTCTTTTGGGCGACAACCGGCGAAGTCGTCGTTGTTCCACCCTTCGGTTTGATCTTCAGGACAGGGGCAGACTTCAGAAAAGTCATATCTGCGAATATAAATGAAAGATAAGTATAAGTTAAACCCTACCTGTCAGTTTATAACAAGAGATGAATTACCTGAAATTTGTCGAGGAGTTTGCTTAGAAAGACGCTTGTCTATTCGCTCTTGCTGCCTCTCGGATGGTTCTTTGTATACTGGCTCTCTTTGAAGACTTGCGTTCTCAGGAATCAGCTGGTGTTCTCGCAACTTCGCAGTTGTACACAGTAATCGCCAGTCGCGATCTTGTACTGGAAGGCTCCCGAGGATTTCAGCTGTCTCCTTGCTAGTCGCGTCAAGGGTCGGTCGAACTGGTCTATCTGCGATAACAACAAAGAGCGAGTAAGCAAAAGATCTCAAAAGTAATGCAAAAAATGTCTAAGTCAAGAAATACGCGACATACTAGGTCTGCGATTAAAGTCAGTCCTAATCCCAGGGACTTTAAAGACATAAAACCACTTCGATTTCCAATCCCCCATGTTCGACACCATTCCTTCAACTCCGTTGATTTCAGAAGTCGCCCATTTGCTAAAGCATTAGAAGCCATTATGAAGACCTACGCTTTTTATGTCGTAGAAATAGCTGAACTCTTCTACTGAGGGAGCCCTATGGACATATTCCATGTACATCGCATAGAAGGCTAGGGCAGTGCGGTAGCTGTTTGGAGTTAGCTGAAAGGGCGATACATCATATCGCCTGAGAATAGCTGCGATGAAGGGGTGAAAGGGGACCGATACCCCACACCGAAGAATGGGTATTGAGACTACCACATCCTCTGTGGGAATGATCGCAGGGTTAGTAAATGGAAGATGCGCTCTCTGAGATGGCTTAGGTCGCTGAAACGCGAGTCGCAGCAAATTTAACCTCACAAAGGTGGTGAAGTCTGATTTGGAAACTCTCGAGATTAAATCCTCACACGCGAAGGGCTCGTTCAGCTGGGAATCGTCGACCGAATCTGTCCCACTCCCTTCTGCCTCCTCCTCTTCCTCACCTGACTCGCGAACTGGAGTCGTCCATTCCTCGTCCATCTCCTCGACCTCGATGTCAGGAGCATGCCTCGAGTGTATAAGGTAGTTGCGTGCCGACACCGTGGACTCGCTGTCTCGAATATCGATGGTCCCAGGTTCTGCGAGTTCTTGCACCATCTTCTCGATGTCCACAGAAGACATCGGGCCTAGCTCTATTGGAGCGGCCTCCTCTTCGGAAAGAGAAGTGGGGAGAAAACTGTCCTCCTCCTGGTCAGCTTCACCGTCAAATGCACGGCCTCCGGAGCCGAGCTGTTGGCTATCCGACAAATCGCTCATCTGAAAGATAGAAGATCTTTTCAGCGTGATGGATGTGTGAAAAGCAAAGTAAGTGATCTCACCCGCATTAGATTATAAAGTCGCACTCGACAGAATGGTCAGCCTCCTTGCGAATACTGACCATCCCCTCAATATGCGAGAAGAGATAAAACTATCTTGGGCAAGTAATTCACGCATCCTCGGCCAAGCGGTATACCTCCAGAAACGGCTGGGAGTTTCCCAGTGACTCAAGGAGTATGCGTTTTCGAGCATAACCCTGAAGTTACTGGGAGACCCCCACCGTTCCGAGACTACCTATTAGCCAAATAGTACGCTCATTTGAATATTAACGCATGTCGCAAATCGCTGGGTGTTTCACAATATCTCAAGGGGCATATAACCACGTATATGGCCATTAGAATACTGTGACACACCCACCATTTGGAATAGCGATTAATACCCTCGCAACTCAGCCCGCGACATATAAAAATCCTAAAAGATCTAGCTAACAGTCAAATGGAAGTAAATCTTGGCAATACGCGAGTATTCAAGTTGTTCATCTGAACACCAGCGAATATTCAAGTTGTTCATCCGAATATCCGCGAGTATTCAAGATGTGAAACAGTGCCTATGAATTGTGTGCGGTTATGTCAGTTTACAGGTCATATTCTATGAATTTACCCAGGTTTTCTTACCTAAAACACATAGCCTCATAAGCACCTACAAGCATACATTCCTAAAAAGCCTTTAAAATACCCGAACCCAGAAAGTAAAGCATATTTTCTCCAAACAGAAAACGAAAATGCAATGACTTGAAAACTAACCTTTAGTTCTGATTTCTGCGATTGCTCTCGATCACTTCTGAGATTGAGAATATTGTGGAAAAAGTGGTAGAAAATCTGGAAATGGGTTTTTGAAGTTTCTGTAATGGAGGGAAAGAGGAAGTTAAGAGCAAGAGGGAAAAATGGGAGTTTTTGATTCGTATCAAAGGTTTTAAATACCCATATCCCTTATTAATTGGGATTACGACACGTGGCAGCCAGAATGCCTAAGGTCGCCCAATCTAACGGCCAACGATGGCCACGCCTACATAAAAACCGAGGAGTTTTGTGACGTGGCACCATAAATGTAATAAAAAGTAATAATTACAGCCGTCATTTTTCGAGACCCTCGACGGGACAACCAAAAGGTCACCTCCTCGTGACAACCTTTCACCTGTCTCTCGAGTAATAGTTTCCCTCAGTGACCGCTCCTGTCACGTCGCGAAACTAGGGGCATGTGTTATAGTGAGATTTCTCTCACCTAGAAACTCGAGACCAGACTCCTATTTAAAGGACACGTGTATTCAGATTTCCAATGAAAGCTGAAATGTCCGTGAGAGACTTCTCGAAGTTTAGACCTCGCCCAGGATAAAACCAGCGAGATACTGCGAGTACGACCTAAGTCGAATCACGTAACCGTAATTCGCATTATGCAGGGTAGATCCAACTCGCATCTGTCAGGACATATGCGAGTATCCCCTCTATATTTCTGCAAAAGCATAGAGACCAACTCTCTATGATGCAATTTGGTCCCAACGACCCAATAGCCTTGATAAACCGCTATAGGCTCACATGTCTAGGTTCTATCAGCTCGATATGCGAGGTCTACAAAAGGCGATTGCTTAAAGACTCGGACAGTCCCTAACGTCATAATAGCCTTGCGAGCTCAACAAATGGAACATGAACAGTCAACTCGCAGATGCGAAAGGCGCATACGTTGATGGACTTAGTAACTGTCACTCATTTATTAATGTTAACGTTGTTTGGGTTTAATTATTGCAATTCAATATGTAAATAATGGATTAACAATGAATGTGATCCTTATGTAACCGATTGGACACCTACTTTGTATATAAAGGGGTGATCCACCATGAAAATGGCATCTACGAATCCTTTGCTACAGTGGACTAAGCAGATCACAATCTGACTGAACCACTATAATTCTTTGTCTTATTGATATTTTCCAGCCTTGTTGATTGTTCTTGCATTCCCAGTCGAGTACTCGCCATTCTAGGTCGAATACTCGCACTTGTCACTTCCCTGAAAATTCTCTTTTTATATTAATTAAATAGTACATTTTGGTGTTGCGAAATTCACTCGAGAACAATTCATAAAATAAATAAATAAACTACTAAAGCAATAAAAGCTTACTGAACCGTAGAACGAGCTAACTGCTGATGAAGATTGTACAAGTCGTGACGATCTTCGAAAGACAACCTGGCGGCTCTGATACCAAATTGTAACACCCTAACTAGCATAGGCGTATTACGTGATTTTTAAACATGCTGTGCAGCTCGTTGCTAATCAACGAGGTTTATGGAAAACGTGATTAATTAAAATTTTTGCTTTTTAATTAAACTTGTAAAATGTTTATACAAAATACTCGGGATCCCGATTACAAAACCATTTACAAAAGTTTACTGTCTATACAAAAACTTGTCGCCTAACGACTAATTACAAAAATAGCTTCGCTGTCCCGATGATCGTAAGCTCCAGGCCTAACCGCCCCGACATGTACAATCTTCACCGGCTGGCTCACGGTCCATCAGCTCTAGCCTTGCCCTTACCTACACATAAACATAGCACTGTGAGTCGACAGACTCAGTAAGAAAAGCATAATAATACTCATACATAAATCCCGGTCATGATCAGACGCCCATACCCCTGACCATAACCCTAACTGCCGTGTCCAACACGATACTGAGTCCCCCTAACTGCCGTGTCCAACACGGTACTGAGTTCTGAACGTTCATAGGGACGGTACTATTGACAAGTAACAGCCTAATCGGTCGAACCGGTCATACTCCGGCTGCTGGTCATACTCCAGCCTGTACCGACGTGTTACAGTATCAGCCTAATCGGTCGAACTGGTCATACTCCAGCTGCTGGTCATACTCCAGCCTGTACCGACGTGATACGTCAAATAGTACGGAACCACCAACCTAAGTATCAGCCTATACTCGGTCATACTGGTCATACTCCAGCTGCTAGTCATACTCTAGCCTATACCGATGTGATACAGTGTCAGCCTAATCGGTCGAACTGGTCATACTCCAGCTGCTGGTCATACTCTAGCCTGTTCTGACGTGACACAGTCGGATGGTTCGAAGCCAACATACATATCTAATGTAATCTAACAGGCTTCCTACATGCACGCTAAACATGTAATCTACATATGCATACTGTTATACTAATCTTACCTCAATTCCGAATTCAGGTGTGCCGGTCAACCTGACTGGAACTATCTGCGCGGCGGATTACAGGCTCCTAAACCATAAAAATCACAGCACTATGAGTGATACGCGAAATCACTTTCCGGGGAGTTAAACTAGGAACTAAAAGTTTCCCTATCAATAAAAAGCATGGCAATACCCCAAATAACATAAAATCGAAGAAAACTAGGGTTTCTGAAATTTCCCCAACCGGTAGACCGGTTGCCCAACCGGAATTCCGGTTTTGGGAATTTTCAAAACCGATCTGGAATTCCGGATGCACAACCGGAATTCTGGTTCCTCGCAGGCAGAAATTCAAAAATTCACACAATGCTCAAATCTAATCCAAACAACCTCAAACCTTCCAGACCTGTTTATAGGACCCAAATAACATTTCTAAGGCAACTACACAGTCCAGAACGCACATAAACCAAAAATGCCATTAAAGCTCCAAGCTTTGAGTTCTAAACTCAAACTTGATCAAACTTCACTAATATGCATTCAAATCAGCCCAAATCTACTTAGTCATGCATAAAATAACCTCTGAAAATAAAAGCAACCATCTAGAGCAACCAATTAACAAATTCAACACAATTCTTTGAAAATCATATTTTTGAGCTCAAAACATCCAATCTTGAATCAAAGCAACTATCATGCATTAAACTAGCTCTAATCTACTTAAAATAACAAGATTAAATCTTTGTAAACTACAACAAATAACAGCAGCAAGAACACATCAAAAACAAGCATGCAACAATCATCTTTTTAAACATTTTCTATAATTTACAAAAGGGGGAGGTTTAGAAACTTTACCAAAGCTTGAGGAACACTAAGATTGAAGGAAAATAGCTTGAAAAATCAAAGGAAACCCAGCCCTAGAACCCCATGCAGCCGAGAGAGAGAGAGAGAGAGGAAAAGAGAGAGCCTTTTTGAAAATTTCCTATTTTTTTTTCTAAGTTTTGAAATGAGAATGAAATTTAAATGCTACTTAACTCATTTAACTTCAGCCAAAATAATAACCAAATAAACATATATTTTTCAATTATTAAGCCACAAAAAGAAAAACTAACAATGGGGCAAAATGACCATTTTGTCCCTCCACACTAAAATCACATAAATAACACTAAAGGGGTATTTTTGGGAAATTCTAAATTCCCTGCCATTCCCGACATTCCCAATGACTAATAAACCGTCCCAAACTACTAACATACTAAGTTGTGATTTTACTGAGCCAAACACCGAGTTCCATGTTACCGGGCACCGGAAAAGCAAAATTATGAAAACTACTAAATGACATAAAAATGCACCTCTGAATTCAATAATAACAGTATAAATAATTATTTAAATAGCTATAAATAATTTCATAATTAAACATGATTAACTGCTAATTTCCAAATTAAACTAAGCGGTCTTTACATCTATCATCTTATTTTACAAGATGATCCCACTGTCTCTGTTGTCTTGACACAACTGAAGAGGTTAATATCATTTAGTTTTCTTAGACATAATCCACGGTACCTTGTCGTAGTGGGAGGCTTTCAAGGAACTCACCTTATTATGACTTGGAAGACACTAGTGATTAAAATCCATTATGAGTTTAAACAAGTAATGGATTGTCAAGATAAGAAACTAAGAAGAAAAGCCAAGAGAACTATGATTTAATCCATTCACATGGAGTAACCTAAAGTTTTCCATTACAAGGACATAAAAGGAAATTTTCGTTAATAAGTCTATTCAATGGAGTTAACAAAACTTCTTGTTCCTAGTATTATAGGTTTGAGTTTATCTAAACCTATGGCTTATGGTATACCTGGTTAATTACTTACTCTAATGCAAGCAACTTACTTTAGTAAGATGCTGAAGCATTTTCTTTCCAGTGGCAATCTATAGAAGCTTCACAACTTCTAGGCATAGATTTTATTTATCTAAGGAAAAGTCTGAATTATTCCAGAAAAGATAAAGCCATGAAAGAATTTCTTAAATCAACAGTGGGAGGTCTCAGATATGTTTTAGTATGCCTTAGACCAGACACCTGCTATTGAGTGGGAGTAATGAGTAGGTAATAGATTAATCCAGGAGAAGAACATTGGAAGATAATCAATTAAATCTTAAGATTAAGGAGAGGAACTATATGTTAGTCAATAAGGGTGTGTTTCAAACTCTTAGACTACACCACATCAGATTTCGAGACTTGCCTTTGTGCTAGAAAGTCTGTTGATAAGATGATGATTACTTTGGGGGTGGAGTAGTGATTTTGGAGAAGTGTAAAAACCTATCTGAATTCTTTAGTGTTGCTCCAGAATTCGCCCAAAATATGTGGACCAGTCGAGAGGGGACACGTGGATCAGATAACTTGTAAACATTTACTAAGTCTTTGTGCGCCACAAGGAAGCGCTGTTAGCATGGGTCCCAGAGGAGGCACCCGGAGTACAAGGTACTCCAGGAAGCTAGTATGGCGTGAAGGCTCTCTGGGATATGTCAGGTCTCTCCCGAGCAATCAAGTCGCATTTAATGCTGCATGGGAGGAAGCGTGTTGAGACTGTAACACGCAATAAAGTCCGACTAAGCACAACCCCCAAACAAGCAGCCGCTACAAGAATGATCTTTTAAGTCTAGCGACAGCTACTCTGCGAAGAGTCACGTCAATCACAAGGCAAAAAGGACATTCTTCATAAAAGCCCTACAGCACCTAGGGATTTGACCATGCATCACCCATGGTATATTCATTGGAAATGCCCAACTTTATGGATACTTACAGATACATGTGTAAGAACAATTCTAGGGATTACCCCACCAAAACACTATAAATACCCCCTCAAAGCTCATTTAATGGGGTCGAGAATCTTGGTTTGCAAAAGAGCAAGGAGAGAAAATACTCACCAAGAACATTCTCTGTATTTAAGAGAAAGACATTCTCTCAAGTGTAGAATCTGTATTAAATACATCCATTAATAACAGAGACTCGTGGACTAAGGCTCATTAACGCCCCAACCACGTAAAAAATCTTCATCTCACTTTCTTACAGCTCTTCATTACAATCATATTTTAATAGTTGCCGAAAATCTCGGTCAACATTTTGGTGCTTTCATTGAGAGCTGAGGAAAGCTGCTACATAACAAGCATTTGACTTCACAACAATGGTGGAGACCAGAAGTACACGTCATCCTCGCCCTCTGGAAGACGCTCAAGATCCCAATGAGGAAGATGTAGCCTCAAGAGCAGCAGAGGAGTCCGAGGAAGAAGAAGAAGAGATAGTTCCCGACGAGAACTACGAGGAACACCTCGATGAGTATGCCTATGACGGAGGAAGCTACTCGGAGTTGGTTGTCCTTAGACAAAAAGCTATCGATCATGAAACTGAGATCGAAGCTCAGAAAGTGCAAAATCAAAAAATGCAGGAAGTGATGCTAGCCATGCAGAAAGCCATGGAGGCAGCTGGTATTCACGTGCACCCCAAGGCGATGGCAAACTCGGGCTCGACGGGGGAGCCGCAGACGTCTTCGCCTAACTCCCAAGAAGCAAAGACCTAGGGAACCTAGCCCTATAAGGCACCCTGCTGAGGAAAACCAAACAAAAAACCCTACTTCTACCCCTGGGCGAAAGAAAAAGGTGCAGGATCCGCGAAGGGTCCGCTCAGATTTCCCTAAAGGGAAAGGTCCGCAGAGGGGCAAGCCCCAAAGAGGGAGTCTTGGCCCTCAGGATCGAGGGGACCGGAAAAGCGTTTCCGTGCACCAGGAACCAGGGAGTAGAGGAAGAAGAGGACAGAGATGTCCTCCCATTGATCTGAGAAATCAAATCAATGGGAATCAAGGTGACCTCCGGGATCACCTTGACCAGAAAAGATACAGGCCCGTAGTCTCCTCGGGCACTGTAAACGAAGGGATTATGGCGGAACTTGCCATACTTCAAAAAGATATTGCTCGAGTCTCCCGGAGGCAGAAGGGAGACGACTCCGACTCGGACAGTGAGGATCGGGAGCCTTGTGCCAAACATATCCTGGAGGCGGAGCTCCCTAAAAACTTTAAGATGCCCGAAATGGCAGCCTATACTGGGAACTCCGACCCCAGTGATCACTTGTCACGGTTCAACCGTGTCATGACAGTCATGCGGGTCAGCAATGACGCCAAATGCTTGTGCTTCCCCCTCACTCTGAGCGGATCAGCAGAGGAATGGTTCAAAAAACTGGAACCAGGATCGGTGGGTTGCTGGAACAAACTCCAAACCAACTTCCGGAGACAATTTGTCGCTGCCAGGAAGGTCAACTTGGAGGTTAGTGCCTTGACCAACATCAAGCAACTGCCCACCGAGACCTTGAAGAATTACATCAAGAGGTTCCGAGAGGAAGCCTCGAAGACCAAGAAGGTCGACGACGGACAACAGCTTGCGCTTCTCCAAGCAGGAATCCGCACTGGGACTCCCTTCTGGAACGAGTTGCAGCAAGAAGGCGCTGCTAGCCTTCAGGACTTCCAGAAGCGAGTCCAAAAATATATTAACCTCGAAGAAGCCCAGATCGTGGCTTACGGAGGCTACTATCCCACCGGGATAGCAGGATACATGCCAGGAGTGTCGCCCTCGGGTACTGTCCCGACCGCAACTCCACCAGTAAGTGGCATACAGTTCTCCGCTACTCCCGGATACAGCCAGGGTCAAGCTTTGGCACCGGCATCTTCCCATTACGGCAGCCCGTCCGGGGTGAATGGACGAACTCCTTCACAGGCTGCCCCGACTGCTAGCTTAACAGGCCCTACTCAGGGGTCGAGGAGCAAAAGGTCCTGCAAGGGCAGCACCCGAACGGGAGAGAAGCGCCAAAAGAAGGGGTACACACCCCAATATACTCAGTACACAGAGCTCACGGACTCTCAGGAACGTGTATATTTTGCCACTAGGCAAAATACGCACTACCGGAGGCCCCAGCCGTTGTACAAAGATAGCTCCCGGAGAGATCCGAGTAAAAGATGCGAGTACCACAACGACATTGGTCATAGCACCAATGAGTGTAAAAATCTCAAAGACGAGATTGAAAATTTGATCCGTTTGGGCCACCTCTATGAGTGGATCAAAAATAGGTTGCCCCACCTTAATCCAGGGCAGGTGGCCGGGGGTATGCCTCCGGGAACGCCAGGGGGTACAGCAGGAGTATTGCCTCCAGCTGCTCCCGCAGGTGACACCCAGCATATCCCCGGGCTACCGCCCCGACCTAATGGACGGGTAGCCATGATCTCCGGAGGTCCCCATATCGGAGGAAACACTCGCAAGGAGCGAAAAAGATATGCCGAGGCCGCAAGACACAGTGAGGTGTGGGAGGTTACTCAACTCCCGGCTCAAAGGCCCCGGCTAATGGACCAGCCCATAACGTTCACAGAGGAAGACGCCAAGACGGTGCGTTTTCCTCACCACGACCCGCTGGTCATAGAGACCCCCATCGCAAATAAGGTGGTGGCTAGGGTCCTGATTGACAATGGGAGTTCCGTGAACTTGCTCTTCAAAGAAGCCTTCACTGCGATAGGATTGACCGACCGGGACCTCTCGCCTAGTGGATCACAGCTCACAGGGTTTAACGGGACGACGCTAATCCCGATGGGAAAAGTCAGGCTCCCAGTTACCCTATGCCCAGATACCCCCCAGAGCACATTTAAGTATTGCACCTTCGTGGTGGTAGACTGTCCAACAACCTACAACGCAATCCTAGGCCGACCGGCCCTCGTCGACTTTGGTGCAATTACTTCAATCCGACATCTATGCCTAAAATTCCCTACCCAGGAAGCCGGAGTCGGAACGGTGAGGGGAAATCAGGGAGAGGCCAGGCAATGTTACAATGTTGCCACCCACTTACCAGTACTCATGGTCCGGGGGCCCCCTGAGATAGAGAAGGCTGAAGAGGATGAGTTGGATCCTCGCATAGGGTCCGAAAGGGTCGTGGAACCAATGGAGGACGTCGAAGAAATACCAGTGTGCGACGACGACTCCACCAAAGTGCTCCGGATAGGGAAGAGCCTGGATCCGGAGGAAATAGATAAAATAATAAAAACACTGAAGGGCGCCATCGACATCTTTGCATGGCGCCAAGAAGACATGACCGGCATCAGCCCTCATGTCATCACCCATGTATTCAATGTCAACCCGGACATGACCCCTATACACCAAAAGAGACGCCCGCTCGACTCGGTGAAAGCCGAGGCCTTAGAGAAAGAGGTGGACAAACTCTTGTCCAATGGCATGATCCGCGACGTGTATTATCCGGAATGGCTGGCCAATCCGGTCCTGGTGCCCAAGCCGAACGGGACTTTGTGGGTTTGTATAGATTTCACAGATCTAAACAAAGCCTGCCCAAAGGACTGCTTTCCGCTGCCCAGGATCGACCAGATGGTAGACGCCACGTCCGGATTTAAGCTGCTGTCTTTCATGGATGCCTATGCTGGGTACAACCAAATAAAAATGCATACGGCAGACCAGGAGTGCACTAGCTTCAGGACCGATAAGGGGGTATACTGTTACCTAGTCATGCCTTTCGGACTGAAAAACGCCGGAGCAACCTATCAAAGAATGGTTAACCGGATGTTTAAAAGCCTCCTGGGACGAAACATGGAGGTATATGTAGACGACATGCTCGTCAAATCCAAAGCATGCAACAGCCATGCAAGCGACTTAGAAGAATGTTTCGAAGTCGTCCGGAGATACGGCATGAAGCTCAATCCGAAAAAATGCACCTTCGGGGTCAAGTCGGGAAAATTCCTGGGCTTCATAGTCAGCCAAAGGGGGATCGAAGCGAACCCGGAGAAAATCCAAGCTCTCCTGGACATGCCATCCCCCAAGAAACATAAGGACGTGCAGAGCTTGACCGGAAAGGTAGCCGCACTGAGCCGCTTTATCTCACGATCCACGGACAAGTGCATACCCTTCTTCAACATACTGAAGAAATGCCAAAAGTTCGAATGGTCAGATGAATGCGAGGAGGCATTCAAAAGGTTAAAAGACCACATGGCCAAACCTCCTATCCTATCAAAACCCGTCCTTGGAGAAGACTTGTTCCTTTACTTGGCCGTCTCCGAACACGCGGCCGCCGCTGCACTGGTCCGGGAGGAAGAAAAAATTCAGCACCCCGTGTACTATGTTAGTAAGCGCATGGTAGGGGCTGAGACAAGGTACCCGGTCATTGAAAAATTAGTATTCTGCCTCCTGATGGCATCAAGGAAGTTGAGACCATACTTCCAAGCCCATCCGATCAGAATCTTGACCAATCATCCGCTCCGGCAAGTTCTCCGTAAGCTCGAAGCATCCGAATACTCCTCAAGTGGGCGATGGAGCCGAGCCGCCCGACTTACATTACGTGCCCTGGATTTCCATAAAAGGCCTAGCCTTGGCAGACTTCATCACCGAATGCAATGAAGCCGAGGCAACAGCCAATACACCGGAACCACCAATCCCCACTTGGAGAGTATTTGTGGACGGAGCTTCTAATGAGAACGGCTCAGGAGCCGGAGTGGCTATGATATCACCTACTGGATTGCGGCTCCAGGCGGCACTCCGATTCAACTTCACAGCTTCGAATAATGAAGCCGAATATGAGGCCCTGATAGCAGGGCTAAAATTGGCTAAAGCTGTAGGAGCCAAGAGAGTGGAAGTCTACAGTGATTCTCAGCTGGTCGTAAACCAAGTTTCCGGAGAATACCAAACTCGCGGCGAACGGATGGCCGCGTACGTAGCAATAGTCCGAGAACTGCTCCACGAGTTCACGGACTACAAAGTAGAAAGAATCCCCCGAGAGAAGAATGCTCATGCGGACTGTCTGGCTAAGTTAGCCTTGGACAGTGAAATCGAAGAACCGGGGGTAGTACCAGTGGAACGCTTGGCAGAGCCAAGCATCAAAATAAAAGAGACCACACAAACGGTTGGGCAAGAACCCAGCTGGATGGTCCCCATCATAAAGTACATAACCACAGGTGAGTTGCCCCAAGAGAGGGCACTGTCTCGAAAGATTCAGTATCAAGCTCATCGTTATGTAATGATGGACCACATTCTCTACCGGAGAGGACTCAGCATGCCTTATTTAAGGTGTGTATCGGACCCTGAAGCTAGACAAATCATGCTAGAGGTCCATGAAGGGTTCTGTGGAGATCATACGGGAGGACCCAGCCTCTCAAAGAAAATATTGAGGCAAGGGTACTTCTGGCCAACAATGAAAAGAGATTGTATAGACTATGTCCAAAAGTGTGACTCGTGCCAAAGGTACGCGAACATACCGAGAGCTCCTCCAAACGAGATCACCTTGATGACGAGCCCATGGCCCTTCGCGGTCTGGGGAATAGATCTCATCGGGTCTCTACCTACGGGAAAAGGAGGGGTAAAGTATGCAATAGTAGCAGTGGACTACTTCACCAAGTGGACAGAGGCTGAGCCTATGAAGACAATAACTGCTAAGAAGGCATTGGACTTTGTTATCAAAAACATAGTGTGTCGATACGGCTTGCCTCACAAAATAGTCTCAGACAATGGAAAGCAATTTGATTGCGAGGAATTTACTGACTTTTGCAACCGACACGGAGTGGTAAAAAGCTTCTCTGCGGTAGCCCGGCCTCAAACAAACGGCCAGGCGGAAGCAGTCAATAAAATCCTAAAGGTCACCTTGAAAAAGAAGCTACTGGCCTGTAAAAATAACTGGCCTGAAGAATTGCCAAGGGTATTGTGGGCCTACCGGACGACCCCCAGAACCACAACCGGTCACTCGCCGTTGTCAATGGCGTACGGTTGTGAAGCAATGGTCCCGGTGGAAACATTATTCCCATCCCACAGGAGGACGACTTATGATCCGGCCACCAATCAGGCACTGCTCCAAGAGGCTTTGGATCAAGTCGAAGAACTCCGGGATGAGTCTCAAATACGGATGGCTGCTTATCAAAAGAAGGTGACCAAGTATTTTAACTCCAAGGTTAAAAACAGAAAATTCGCTATTGGGGATATGGTCCTAAGAAGGGTTTTTCCAGCCACCCAAGAACCCGGAGTGGGGGTACTTGGACCAAATTGGGAAGGACCATATGAGATCGAGGACGAAATCGGTTCCGGCACTTACAAACTAAAAAGAATGGACGGAACCACCGTCCCAAGAGCCTGGAACGCCGATCACCTCAGAAAATATTACCAGTAGCGAATTAAACTTAGATTTTGTTCAAAGGGTTTGTACCGTCCAAATGTATACCTCCTCTATATTAAATAAAACTGAGTGCCTTAAAAACAAAGTTTCTATGCCACTCAGGGGGGTACTAGGGTATACCGCACGGACAAACAAAAACAAACTAAGTAAAATATCCTGACCCAAAGGGCAGGTCAAAAAGTATGCACAAAAATAAAAAGCATAAGTATAAAAACCCTGAGCCAAAGGACAGGTTAAAATATATAAGTGTGACGAATAAAGATCGCATAAAAAATATCCTGGCCCAAAGGGCAGGTCATATACATATAAATGGCCCGGGGACAGGCCTTAAAATATAATTGTCTCCCCTTCAAATGAAAGCTGCCGCCTATATGTAAATTGTTCTAAGGTAGCAGCAAATATGAACAAAAAAAAAAGAGTTATAAAAGAAATGGGTAGAATCTGGGTCAATAATACGGCAGCTCAGTCAGCCCGCGGAGGAAGACGAGGTCCAATCCGTGCCTCAAGCGCAGCATCAAGCTTCTTCTTCTTTTCCCGAAATCTGGCAATCATCTCCTCGGGTTTGGGATAAAAAGTAAGCTTGATACTCTGATCATTGGTGGCCCAAGCCATATAGACACCATCATCAAAGCGCTTCGGGCACCGGGCGCAGGAAACAGGAGAAAGGAGCTCGGCCCTCTTGGCCTTCCTGGTGGATTGTTCTTTGAAATCCCTAAGCTCCTTCAACTCCGCAGCTAGAGCGGCCTTGGATTCAATGTCCGACTGGTGAGTCTCCTCTAGAGATCTCACCTTGGCGACCATTTCATCCAAAGCCTCCCTGGCCTCCCAGAGATCTCGCCTGGCCTTCTCAGCAGCTTCGGTTTGAGACCTTAGTTCCTCCTGGTGCTGGGCCTCCATCCTGTCTCTCCGCTGAGCCTCGTCCCGGATCATGGCCTCCGCCTGAGCCTCCCTCCGTTTGGCCTCCTCTTCCTTGGCCTTGGCCGCTGCCTCCTGGCGCTCGGCAGCCTCCTGGTAGATCTGCCTCTCCGCTGTGAGGTCTTGGAGGACCTTCCTGACGTCATTCATGTCTCCAAAGTCGGACAGAGTGAAGCCATGGTTTATGATGTTCTTGGAGAGGCGGCCAGCCTCAGCAGCAAGCTGAGCCATAACAAAGTATAAGAAAAAATTTCTCAAAAGAGGAAAACAAAATACAAACAACAAAAGGAAACGCAAAAATTGCAAAGTACTTACCACCGTGAGAGAATGGCTGAGGTCCTGGACCTGGAAGATGGAGTTCAGGGAAGCGCAAGTGGCAAACCGCTTGGGCGCGCAACGTGTGAGCTGAGAAGCGAACTCGCCGGTCATCTCCGCGGCAAAGGGAGCCAAGGTAGGCCCTAGGAAGCGACGGAACCAGTCCGATAAGGGGTCCAGATTAAGGTCCCACGGATCCTGGTATTCCGGGTGGTTGATGCTCGCCTCAACCTCAGCTCGCAGAATCCTCCTAAGGGCCTCCACTTCGGCATGCCCCCGGGAGTACTCATCCATAGCATAGTTGTGTTTGGCTATGCGAAGCTCCTGCCTCACCTCGTCCCCCGGAATCGGGGTAAGCTCGATGTGGGGGGGAGCAGGATTTTCCTCCATCGGGGAGACCCCGCCGTCTAGGCCATGGGCAGGAGTGTCGGCTCTCCGAGGCCTCTTCGGCTCATCCTGGGCAACCATCTTGCCCTTACGCTTGCGAATCAGAGCCACTTCAGGCTCCTCCTCGTCCTCCTCTGCTACCTCCGGAAGGGCTTGAGGCTCTCCTGCACCCTCAACGACTTCCTCCGAGAAGTCCCACCCTTTCCCTTGGCCTTCTCCCGGAAGCACCTCCTCGTCATCCACTAAGTCAATAGTGTCGGGGGGAGCGCTGGAAGAAACCTTCAAGGAAGGGGCTGGGGGAGAAGAGGTGAAGGCCGGAGGAGCCACGGGAGTATGAACCCCGGCAAGCTGTTCCACGATGGCATCCATTGAGATATCTGTTTCAAAAAAAATAAGCAAGTGTTAGAAGTCCGCAAGGAACCGCTTATACAAGATACAGCAAATAAGCTACTCCTACCCGAACTTCCTAATTCGGCCCTAGCAAAGTCCTGTACTTTAATGCTGGCGGCGTCATCTCCGAGATAACTGTCCGAGGGCCGAAACCAGCTGCACGTTATGTAAGCTGATGGACCTAAGGGAATAGGTTCCGGAGGGCCGGAGCCCATCCGGGACCGACCTAGGTAATCTCCTAAGTTCGAAAAGTAAAACTCCTTCAAATGATCCCCCCACCGGGTCAACGGCATCTTAAATCTACGAAGACGCTCGTCGAACCCTACGGGCCTATGACTGGTGTATTCATCAACGGAAGGAACATAGTGAATTATCAAGGGAGACTTACCGACGGCACCGGAGGTGCTAGCACCGGGAGCACCCGAGTTTGGTTCGGGGGCCGAAGGCTGTGGCCGGGAAGTTTGCTTCTCAGAAGAATCTTCAATACGAAGGGGCCGCCTGGCAGAACGATCCCCAATCTCTTCTTGAAGTATCTTGTCAAAAAATTTAGCTTCGGACTTCCCAGCAATGGCTTGGCTCCTTCGCTCCACCGGACTCCCCACGCGAAGTCCTCTCCCCGAGGCAGCCTGGGCCTTAGAGTACGCTTTCTCCTGGGCCTTTCGGTAGAGATAATCTTGGTACTTCTTCTCTGCCGTGGCAATGAGCTCGTCCCGGAAGGCCTTCTCCGCAACCGGCGCCCTCACATTGGGGCAAATGACCCGTGAGAGGTTGGAGTCATCCACGGATTGATGAGAAAGGAAAAGTTTGGCCTTTCTGCAATTCTCCGTGGTAACCAGGCCCCCGACATCAAGATCGGCGTGGTCATAGGAGGCGAAGGCTTGGGCCCTTCGAAGGAAAGCCTGAGTGGGAAGCGTCCGCTGGTAAGGTGGGATCCGCACCCACTCCGTGAGAAGCTCCGGGTGGTCCACGGCCCTGAACCCGGAAGAAAAGAAAAAGCGGTGGCGGTACTCCTTAACGTGAGTCTGCCTATTATACGGAACCACCCCCTCGTTAGCAGGGTGGATCCGGAATCCATAAAAACCATCCTTAAGTTTGTCCCCTTTCTTGGGGACGGATACAAGTTCATAAAAATATAAAATTTCCGCCGGGCTGGGAGACCCCCAGCCGCGGGCGGTGTAAAAAATAAATAGGCCTGAGAGCAGGCGGTAAGCTTGAGGAATAAGTTGGTATGGCGCAAGGCCGACAAATACAAGAAAATTAACAAAGTAATCTTGGAGCGGGAGCATGGCACCGGTCATCAAATGGGTCTGACTCCAAGCCCCGAAGCCGTCATAGTTATGATTAGGCGTCTCCGAGTCACGAGGAGGCCGGTGGAAGGTCCCTGAGGTGGAGGGTTTGATCCCAGCCACATTAATAATGTTCTCCAGCTGGTGAGGACAAGTCAGGGTGGATCGAAGCTCGGCCGCTTCCCAACCAGTTGCACGGGATTTATACCCCTCCTGGGCAACGGGTCCCAGAGAAACCTCTTCCAGCGTGGCCATACCTTTCCCTTTCTTCTTCGAAGATTCTAAGCCAGAAGCAGACATTTTGTGTTCTGAGAAAAACAAAAAGGGAAAAAGAAAAGTCCAGCAGTTAGGTCCCATACCAAACCCTAAATCAAGAAAAAGGGGGTGGGGGTCCCCTAACCGCTGGAAAGAGGCCCCCTCCGGACACGTGTCACATGAGAAACTCTGGAGAGAATCCCTGAACAAGTGTCGGGTGCAGTGAAATCGCAGAAAGTGGTTTTGCAAAAAGAAAAAGAAAAGAGAAAAGCCATCCTATGCCCTAAGCAACTGTTAAACGAAGAACACATGGCCCTCTTCAAACAAAGCTGTATGACTACAACAGGGGCATGATAATGGCGATTCCACAACTAACGCAGTAAACCTAAAGCAGAACTCAAAGAACTTAAACACTCACACACCCAGAAGCCTCTAAGTACGAACCCAGAAAACGAACGAAGTAAATATAAGCATGTTATTATCTAAGGATGCAAGAAACTTACAGTAGATCGTTGAACTGGGGGTACTGAATGTGGTTGAGTGAAAGTTGAGGAGAACTGGCGAAGTCAAACACTGGAAAACTGAATGAAGTGTCTAAGTATTAAGACAGTTCGTGCTACTTTGAGGAATTTTCTCTCTGGGAAATGCGAGCAGAAATGGCAAGGAATGGAAAGTAACCGAAATGAAGGAAAGGTGGTGGCTTTTATAGGCAAAAACACATGAGGAACAGGCGTCATCACCTACCAATCGCACGGTGGGGGAGACGTACGATTCGAATTCCCGAAAATCAACGGATCAGATCAATCTACCATTAAGGCGGTGGAAACGTTTGAGTATCCGTCTGACACCATTAATGCGCCGCATCAATCATGGGGCGTGAAACGAATCGACCTCTGCAAAAGCGAATCGCTGCATTTAATGCCATTATCAGACGCACCTCCACGCGCCCCAAGTTCGTATCAGAAGACCGAGGAGGCGGCTGGAGACATTCCTGCAAAAAGCAAATCGCTGCATTAAATGACATCATTAAATTTGCCCCCACGCGCTCGAGGCTTGAGCTAGGGAAACGAGGAGTCGACCGGAGACACTTGAACAAGCCTTGGTTTATTTTTACTAAGTAAACAAGGCTTGGGGGGTAAATGTTGCTCCAGAATTCGCCCAAAATACGTGGACCAGTCGAGAGGGGACACGTGGATCAGATAACTTGTAAACATTTACTAAGTCTTTGTGCGCCACAAGGAAGCGCTGTTAGCATGGGTCCCGGAGGAGGCACCCGGAGTACAAGGTACTCCAGGAAGCTAGTATGGCGTGAAGGCTCTCTGGGATATGTCAGGTCTCTCCCGAGCAATCAAGTCGCATTTAATGCTGCATGGGAGGAAGCGTGTTGAGACTGTAACACGCAATAAAGTCTGACGGCACAACCCCCAAACAGCAGCGCTACAGTAATGATCTTTTAAGTCTAGCGACAGCTACTCTGCGAAGAGTCACGTCAATCACAAGGCAAAAAGGACATTCTTCATAAAAGCCCTACAGCACCTAGGGATTTGACCATGCATCACCCATGGTATATTCATTGGAAATGCCCAACTTTATGGATACTTACAGATACATGTGTAAGAACAATTCTAGGTATTACCCCACCAAAACACTATAAATACCCCCTCAAAGCTCATTTAATGGGGTCGAGAATCTTGGTTTGCAAAAGAGCAAGGAGAGAAAATACTCACCAAGAACATTCTCTGTATTTAAGAGAAAGACATTCTCTCAAGTGTAGAATCTGTATTAAATACATCCATTAATAACAGAGACTCGTGGACTAAGGCTCATTAACGCCCCAACCACGTAAAAAATCTTCATCTCACTTTCTTACAGCTCTTCATTACAATCATATTTTAATAGTTGCCGAAAATCTCGGTCAACATTTAGGTCTACCAGAGTGCAATGGATAACTAATGACGTATCTATATCGTGGAACATATAGAGTGTTCTATATGACTGAGAGTGCAATTTCAAGTTCTAAGTGTGGATTCAATAAGGAATTAATAAGTTAGGGACTTTACTTGGTAAATTCGGTTCGACTTATATCTAAATTAATAAATATATTAAATGACAATATTATTTAATAATTATTTTTTAAGTTATTAAATAATTAGAATTGGCATTTAAATGGTTAAATTGGAAAATTGGTATTTTTGAGAAAATGGGAATGAAAAATAACAAAATAGGAAAGTTGCAAAGTGAGGCCCAATTTCCTAATCTGGCCGCCCACTATGCATAGGCTTTTACCATTTATTTTTCCATTAGTTTAATGCCATACAATTCTAACCTAAACCTAGAAGGCATTCTATAAATGGAAAGTATTGGCTTCAGGACACTCATGACTTTGTACATTTGTTTCTTTCAGACAAGCCTAGCCGCCCCCTCTCTCTCTTTTCTTCTCTCAAATTTCGAAATTCCCTTGAGTGATAGAGTAGTGCCCACACACATCAAGTGCTACCTCAATCATAGTATGTAAGACTGTGGAAAATCAGCATCAAAGAAGGAGAGAAGGAGATCCAAATTCAAATCTTTATAATGCTCTGCTACAGAAAGGAATCAAGAGCTAGAGATCTGAATGGAAGGAGTGATTATATTCTTGCTGCACCCAATGTAAGGTTTTCTTAAACTCTTATGTGTTTATTTCATTGTTTTATAATTCATATTAGGATGTTAATAAAACATACTTGGTAGTAAATCAAGATCCTGGTAAAATATTTCCAACAGAAATCTGGTGCTGGACGGGCTGAGAGAGCTCATCAGGAGGATGAACTCAGTCAACTTAAGCATGAAGCTAAGTTGAAGGGAGGTGCAAGGGCCAAACAGTACGCTCACGAGTCCTTGAATCCTGAAGATGAGGCTGAGGAAGAGGAGGTGACTCCGCTCAAAAGGAGGAAGAAACTTCCGGCCCGACCGAGGCCCGTTGAACATGCCATTCGAATTAGGGAACCCAGTTCACCTACTCAGCCATCTTCTCCTGTACTAGGAAAAGGGAAAGCTATCATGGCAGAGATAAGGGACTTGTTAGGTGATGATGGACTCTCCAGTCTTGCTCGAACAATCATTTTTCAGGATATTCTGTCTTGTTTTAAAACTTTTTGACTATCATGCTTTATGCTTCTGATGCCCTTTTTCCTCTAACCATGTTGTTTTTGTTTCGTGCAGACATGTCTCAGAATATGCTCGATGCTCTGCAGAAGAGAGTTGGAGGAAGCGCAAGCTCATCTCCTCCAGCAAAGAAATCTAGGGGCGGTGAGGCGACCCCTTCCAAGGAAAAGGCACCGGTCGGGGAGGTTATTGACCTTTCTGAGGAGCTAACTGTTGTAGATCCTTCTACTCCAAAAGTTGCTAAGTCCAAAGATTCTCGAGGAGGAAGCTCGGACAGGCCTGAGTAATCAAAGGGTGGATCCGAGATGGCCAAGAGCAGATCTAAGCAGATACAGGCTCCTACTCCACCTTTGCCAATGCTTCCAGAGGCCAAGAAAGGCAAAGAGATGCTCGCTCATTACATGAACTGATTGGTTCCTGAGGTAAGTGAGCAGCTGGCTGGTGGTGACAACGAGTCTTCCCTGGAGCTGTTGATGGGAGGAGTCTTGAGGAAATTCACCAGGGTAAGTCTTTGTTGACAGTTTCCTTTAACCCTTCTTTACTTGGTTCACTCTTTAAAGTTTTTTCTCTATGTAGGCTGGTCTAAAGTTTGCTTACACCTATTCACGAGCTAAATCTGCTGCCTCCAAAAATGCTACCATGTCCAACACCATGAGGGCGGAGGTGGACTTGGCTAGGAAGGATGCTGATGACACCAGGGTGGAACTTGGAGTTTTTCGGATGGAGCTAGGTGAAGTCTACAAGAAGCTTTTTACTTCTGATAGGAAAATAGTCGAGTTGACTAAGGACCTCGAGGCCTCCGACCAACTTGAAGCTACCATTGGCACCCTGTCGGTAGAATTGAATAGCCTTCAAGAGGAAAGGGGAGTTCTTCGGACTGTCTTCCGTCGGCTGGAAGAAGAGAAGAAGACTAAGGAGGAGACGCTTACAGCTGATGTGGCAAGACTGGAAGAGAAAGTTCACCCTCAGGCGAATTTCGATTACTTAGGCGAAGCCAAAGACAGGTATCTCGAGTACTGCGCTTCCCAAGTGGCTTATGGTGAACCCGAGGCGACTGCTTCTACCTCTAGCCAGAATGTTGATGTTCCTTCTACTCAGACAATAGATCCTCCAGCTCCTACCGGCCCAGAAGACCCGAACCGAGAGCCTGGGACACTCCAGCTATTTAAATAATTCTCATTTTAGCTTTCTTTTTTATATCTATCTTCTTCGGCCATAACGCCTTTTTGTAAGACATCATGACCGGCCAAGCAGTCTTTAAACTTGGAATGATTTTTCATTTTACAACCAACAGGCTGACCGGGCTGCTTTTAATCTCGGTATTACGTGCTTTTGTTATCTTTAATGAATTTCATTCTCTATTTATAATCATCATGCAATTGTGTTTGTTTTATCTTTACCAAATGCTTTGTACAGGTATAGGTGCCCCCCAAGGGACCGAGCAGACTTATGACTCTTGGTCACTTGTTTTTTTACTGGTATAATTTTTCATCTGTTCGGGGTCTTGGGTTCGACCAGACCTTTTGTACGCAATGGATGGTAAATTAGCAACATGTTAGTAATTTCGTCTCAATTTGAATTTTGAAATAAACATCTTTATTCATTTATTGATCGAAAATGTGTTTGTTACTGTAGTAACTTACATCAGAGCTATTGATCTAATCTGATCTTTTAGCTTAACATGAAATAAAAAAAATCAGAAATTATAAATTGTACTTTAAATGGTGGTCATCCGACCTGAGTACTTTTTCATTTTTGTCGAAACCTTTAAGCGTAGTCTGCTTAGTAGGCCATTCACTTACAAGTAAATGTTCTTTCAGTACTTAGTATGGTCGTCCGACCTGGTACTTTATTGGTAGTATTTTCTTAAATATTCCCCATTCCAATACCGTGGTACTAGAACAAGTTGCATTTTTTCATCATACTTACCTAATTTTTATGCTCCGGATTCGAGGACTTCGACCACCTGATATGGTCCTTCCCAGTTAGGTCCGAGTACACCTGTCGTACTGTCTTTGGTGTTTAGAAATACCCTTCCTACGACCATATCTCCCATAAAGAATTTCCAAGCCTTCACTTGTTTATTAAAATACTGAGCTAATTTTTGTTGATGGGCTATCAACTTTAAGTTTGCTGTGGTTCGCTTCTCTTTGATTTCATCGAATGATTCAGCCAGGAGTACGTGATTGGTATCTTAGTTGTACGCCAATCTCCTGTGGGATGGTGGCTCAAGTTCTACGGGTAGCATAGCTTCATATCCATATGCCATGGCAAATGGAGTCTGTCCGGATGTCATTTTCTCAGTTGTTCGATATGACCATAAAACTTCAGGAAGTTCGTTCGGCCAATTTCCTTTGGCATCTTTGAGTCTTTTCTTTAGTGTATCCTTCAAGGTCTTGTTGACTGCTTCAACTTGACCATTCACTTGAGGATGTGCCACTGCGGAGAAACTTTTGATGATACCATGGTTCGCACAAAAATCAGTGAAGGAATGGCTGTCAAACTGCTTGCCATTATCCGAAACTATTTTGCATGGCAATCTGAACTGACAGATTATGTTCTTCAGAATAAATTCTTAAACTTTCAAGCACTACCACTGCATACTGTACTCCTCCTTTTCCTTTTGGTAATTGTCCGATCAGGTCAATTCCCCAAATGGCAAAGGGCCACGGACTTTGCATCTGAGTTAACTCGTTGGGCGGAGCTCGAGGTATCTTTCAAAATCTCTGGCATTTGTCACATTTCTTAACATAGGCCTTTGAATCTTCAATCATTGTTCGCCAGAAATAACCTTGCCTTAGAATTTTCTTAGATAAACTCTGCCCGTTAGCATGATTTCCACAGAATCCGTTGTGCACCTTAGATAGGAGTCGTGCAACTTCTTCTTGAGTAACACATCTGAGCAACATCATAGAGAATCCTCTTCTGTACATAATTCCCTCTACTATGATATACCATGCAACCTTCCTTGTCATTTTTCGAGCTTCATTCTGATTATCTGCGAGTTCCCCAGTGTTGAGGTAAGCGGCTATCGGTGTCATCCAGTTTGGGGAAGTATCAATCATTTCAATCTCTTCCGTGCCAGTGATGCTAGGCTCTTCGAGGAACTGGATAGGAGCCAAGTTCACCTTATCACTTACATTACCGCTTGCCAATCGAGCTAATGCCTCTATAGTTGTGTTTTCTTCACTTGGAATTTGTTTGAGACCGTAGCTTTTGAATTGTGCGAGCAGGTCATGTATTTTGCTCAGATATGCTATCATCATTTCTCCCCGAGCTTCGTATTCTCCGAATACGTGATTTACCACCAGGTGTGAATCACCGCAGATTTTAATGTGCTCGGCTCTCATCTCTCGGGCTAACTTTAGGCCAGAGATTAGAGCTTCATACTCAGCTTCGTTATTAGATACTTTGAATCCAAACTTGACTACAGCGTGCAGGTGTTGCCCCCAGGCGTGACAAGTGCAATTCTTGCACCAAATAGCTAATTTTAGCCGACCCGTCTACGTGTAGTTTCCAAGTCGGCTTATCTTCACTGTTATTTCATTGCGGTGTTTGTACCGGCTCGGGGTCGCATTCTGGTATGCTTTCTTCTTTGCCTGTGCATTCTACAACAAAGTTCGCTAAGGCCTGGCCTTTGATTGTTGTTTGGGGTTGGAAAGTAATCTCGTACTGGCCCAACTCCACTGCCCACTTGACTAGCCGACCAGAGGCATCTGGCTTTTGTAATATTTGGCGTAATGGTTGGTCAGTGTGCACCTAAACAGGATGAGCTTGAAAATAGGGCCTTAACTTTCTAGTTGCTAGAATAAGGCAGTAAGCGAGTTTCTCTATCAATGGGTATTAGCCTTAGGCCTCAATGAGTCTTTTACTGATGTAATAGACAGGGTGTTGTATGTTGTTCTCTTCTTTGTTTAGCACGGCACTCACAACGTGCTCTGTGACAGCTAAGTATACTCCAAGTTCTTCTCCGTCCAAAGGTTTTGAGAGCACGGGAGGCTTTGCAAGTTGTGCTTTTAGCTCTCGAAAATCTTTATCACATTCCTCCGTCCAATCGAATTGCTTGTTTCCTCGCAGGATATTGAAGAATGGGACACACTTGTCTGTTGATTTCGAAAGAAATCTGCTGAGTGCGGTGATCTGACTCATCAAACTTTGCACTTCCTTGGTTTTAGTTGGAAACTTCATATCCAGGAAGGCTTGAATCTTCTCTGCATTGGCTTCAATTCTTTGGGCATTGACCATGAAGCCCGGAAACTTTCCCGAGCTGACTCCAAAGGAGCACTTTAAGGGATTTAGTTTCATGTTGTACTTTCTGAGGACTTTGAAGCATTCGTCCAGGTCATCTATTTGCCCACAAGCCTTCCTGGATTTGACGAGCATGTCATCCACATACACTTCCATATGTCGCCCGATCTGGTCTTTAAACATTTTGTTTACCAATCTTCGCTATGTTGCTCTAGCATTTTTTAGACCAAATGGCATTACTTTGTAGCAATATAGACTCATATATGTTCGGAAACTTGTATGTTCTTAGTCTGGTGGATGCATTTTGATTTGATTGTACCCCGAATAAGCATCCATGGAGCTTAATATTTCATGTCCTGTTGTTGCATCCACGAGCTGATCGATTCTTGGAAGTGGAAAATAGTCTTTGTGGCATGCTTTGTTGAGGTCTGTGAAATCAATACACACTCGCCATTTCTTGTTCAGCTTGGGTACCAGTACGGGATTTGCAACCCAAGTTGGGTAGAAAGCTTCAATTATGAAATTGTTGTTGCGTAGCTTTTCTACTTCTTTTTTAGGGCTAGTGCTCGCTCTTTGTCCAATAGCCTTCGCTTTTGTTGAACTGGTCGGAAGTTGGGATCAATATTTAGGACGTGTAAAATGATAGAAGGGTCAATTCCGACCATATCCTCATGCGACCAGGCAAAAACATCTAGGTTTGCTCTCAGAAATTTTATCAATGCTGATCTTACTTCGACCAACAAACCTTTTTCGATCTTTAGCTTTCTGGTCGGGATATCTGGATCGATCTCAATCTCTTCTAATTCTTCCACAGGTCCAACATTGCTGCTTGGGTCCCCAAGTCGAGGATCCCATCTTCATCCCCGCCTTGGGAAGCTCCCTACTTGGAAATGTTTTTTCCCTTGTCTGTGCTCTGGCTGGAGGATACTTCCTTCTTAGCCTTGGCCACTGCAAGGTTATAACATTCCCGAGCAGTCTGTTGGTTTCCTCTCAGACATCCTACCCCATTCTTCGTTGGAAACTTTAGGCACGAGTGGAATATCGATGTGATAGCCTTTAAATCATACAAAGTTGGACGGCGTAGCATTATGTTAAAGGTTGAAGGAACATCTAATACCAGAAATTGTGGCATAATAGTCATACTCATCGGAGCTTGTCCAACAGTGAGAGGTAGACGAATTTGTCCTAGAGGTGCGACTCCTTTGCCGGAGAAACCATATACAGGCAGGAGACAGGGGGTCAGATCTTTAAGCTGGAGCCCCATCTTTTGATAGGCAGTTTTGAATAAGATGTTGGAAGAGGCTCCATTATCAATCATGGTTCTGGCCACAATCTTGTTAGCTATCTGGACCACCGCAACCAACGACCCATTGTGCAGAAACTTGATTTTGACAGCATCCTCATGGTTGAAGGTTATGGTAGGCCCTCCTGCCCGCGGAATTTTAGGCTTCCTTTCTTCTGTGGCCAGGATCACTTCTTCTTGCTCGTGTTGTGCTGTTCGGGCATACCACTCCCGAGCTTTGCCCGAATATCCAGCTATGTGCGGGCCTCCAATGATGACTTGCAGATGTCCGTCTACCGGTGGAGGTAGCAAGTCTTGGTTAATGTCGTTCCTCTGATTCTGATCGGCCTTTACATATTTCTGTACATGCAGGTTATTTTTCCTTATCGAGAATTCAATTTCTCGCTTCTGATTGCTGCATTCATTAGTGTCGTGGTCTTAGTCTCCGTGAAATTGACAAAACTTCGTCATGTCTCTCTTACTGACATCCTTCTTCATAGGCACGGGCTTCTTATATGGGGCTAGCAACAGAGTGGCCATGTAAACATTTTTTATATCCTCAGTCAAGATAGTAAATGCAGTGTACTTTGCTGGATTCTCCCAAGGGGCTTGCTCGATTTTGCTGGTGAACTTTCCATTCTTCCCATTCCCTTGCCTGTTGTTGTTGGTGGTACGTTTACCATTTGAGCTCAAATTATTTGGGTAATGGGGGAGCTAGGCGGACATTCCAGTGGAAGGAGTTTTTGACTTGCAAGGCTTTTGCTCACTTTCTGCTCGCTGAATAGCCTCTTCAAGTTTGATGAAGCCTTCAGCACAGTTGAGAAAATCACTCATTGAGTCTACCGAGCCGTTCTTCCTTATGTCCTTCCAAAGTTCACCGAGGAATTCAATGCCCCCTAGTATCATGGAAAACTTTCCATCTTCAGTTACCCATGAGACCTTGGTCGCTTCCGTCATGAATCTATTGATGTATGCTCGGAGAGGCTCGCCTGGTCTTTGCTTGACTTCGACCAGGTCTCCTAAATGCAATGGAAGTTGCCTAGAGAAGGAGAATTATGCATGGAATTTTGAGAAGAAAGCTTTCCATGAGTTGAACTTTGCAAGGGCCAGCTTGAAATACCATTGCTGGGCGACTTCCGAGAGGGTACTAGGAAAAATTCTGCAACATACGTCACCTCGTACCCCTGGAGATCCATTTGCGTCTCAAAATACTTGAGTTGGGAAAGAGGATCTTCTCTTGTAGTGTACATCTTCCAGGTTGGCATTTTAAACTTGCGGGGTAACGCCAAGAGATTGATCTCGAGAGAGCATGGGGTTCCACGTGCTCGGTCCAACTCAAGATCATTATTTCTCTGTCCGGGCATGCCTTGGAACATATTCTTTAGTTCGTCCAGTTGTGGCTGCACAAATGTACCAACCTGTTCGGTATTTTGGCCGATCTGAGTCACGTCAGCCTCTTTCTGAGCGAGAATTTGAGCACGGGTTCTGAGCTGCACGATCAGCGTGCCAAACTGATCGTTTACTCCTCTCCTTCTATTCAGATCGTTTCTGAGATCATGAGTCGTTCCCAACCTTTCGAACACAGATACGCCTAGCTGTCTTAGTGATTGATCGTTCTCCCGATGAATTACTAGACAAGGTCTGTCCACCTACTGCTTGGCCCACAAGTGGAACCTGCGACAAGAGATTTGGTGGTTGACCTTTTATAGTCTGAGAAGTATTCATCGCTGGATCTTTCTCTATTTTACCTAAGAATATGACATTCGGGGGTTGCTGCCCAACAGTTTGATAGGCTTTTTGTAACAGCACAGTAGCCTACCCACTACGATTGTCAATATCTGCATGATGAGCCCTTAACGCTTCCATCTCTCTGTCCCTCCATTCGGTAAACATGCGTCTCTGTTCCTCGAACGCAAGATTTAATGCAGCGTGGAGTTCCTCTTGATCATGATTTAGGGTGTTGGTATGACCTTGCATGAGTCCAAGAACATCACGGAGGTTTGCATCTCAGTATCATCTCCAATGGTCGTTCGAACGTTGGTAGCAGGCGGAACAGTTGTGTTATGAATTCCCTGGTTGGGTGCTAAACTTGTATTCCCAGTCTCTTGCATACCAAGCATAATTTCATCCATAGGAGTCGTCACACCATGACCTACGTTTGACGGCTGCTCGAGATTAACAGCTGGCGGAACCCTTGTGTTTCCTAGGTTCAGCAATGCAGGATCCACCGCCTGTGGATTTTTTGAATCAACCAGGCCCGTACGAGTCTGTACTGTTAACTTAAACTTTTAGATCTCCTTGTTTTGATGATTAACAAATATTTGATTATTATTTGTTACTAATGATTTATTGATTTTGTAGCAAATTTAAAAGAGAAAATAAATATTTTGGTATTTTTACCAAACTTTTGAAAGCAACACTAAATGGATTCAACAAGCATATCAAGAGCAAAAGATTCATCAAGGGATCAACAACTCAAGACCCTATTCAAAAGAGGTCTTCAAAAGCCCAAAGTCAAAAGTCAACCCGAAAGTCAAAGTCAAAGTCAAAGTCAAGGTCAACTCTCGGGAAAAGTCAACATGGGATCAAAAACATGCAAATCAAGCTAGGAGGCTCATCTACATCAAGACTACTCAAAATCAAATGGTATAAAATTACTTTAGTCTTGTTAAAGTGATTTGCATAGCACACTAAGTTTTATAAATTTAAATTTGGCCCATTCACTAACTTGTGCAACAAGTTTTCTCACACGATAGTTCAAAAACTTTTTTGATTGAATTTCTAAATTACATTTTGTTTAACTAAGAGAACAAAGTTGGAATTTCTAAAATCGGATAATCGAGTAAGAAGTTATGCGCGTTTAAGTCCCGAAAAATGGCATTTTTGCCTCTGGTCAGCCATCCGGAATTCCGGTTGGCATTTGGAATTCCGGTTGTAATCAATCCGGAATTCCAATTCCCATCCGGAGTTCCAGTTCACGGCTGACCTCACCTCGGGAAACGTGCTAACGGCTATAAACGGCTATTTTTCTCTCCAACACTATATAAACTCGATTTTTCTTTCAAAAAATATGTTGGTTGAGCATTTATTACAAACATCTAACCTATCTAAGTGAGATTAAGGAGCTTCCAAGTTTGAAATCCAAACAAACACTTTTCACACACTTTTGAGCCAAAATTTGATTTTATTCATCTTGAGTGTGCTTGCTTTTCACTCTAGGTTTCCATTGTATCATCATATTTCTAGAGTGATTTTAGCTTGTATATCAAACACATTTCCATATTGTGATTGAGGTGAGGTTGGCACCGGTATTGTAAACAACCCGGTAATAGTGAGATTGGCACTTCAACAATTCGAGAAAGAGGTTAATAGTCCTCGGGGGTGCGAAACTATTGTAAGAGGTTTGGAAATACCTTGGTGAAAATTTCCCGGTTGTAAGGGTGAGTCAAGCCCGTTAACTTGGCTCGATATTGGAACTCAAAGCTAGGTCCATAGCTTTGAAGACCAAGGATGTAGGTGGCATAGCTCTACCGAACCTTGTAAAAATCGAGAGTTTGCATTTTCTAATCCTTAAACTCTTTACTTTACAAGTTTAATTATTTGTCTTAATATATTGCTTGCCATACTACTTGCTTTTACTTGATTAATTGACTAATTGCAAAATTTTTTGTTAAAAGTTTTAATCTGCCGAAATTAGTTTAAATTTCCAATTCACCCCCCTCTTGGAAACATATCTTGGGCTAACAATTGGTATCAGAGCAAGGGCTCAAATTATTTGATTAGATTTCACAATCTAGAGCATGGCGTTTCCAAGTAATTCACAAAATAACATGTTAGAAGGTTTTAGCACAAATAGAGCACCATACTTCAATGGAGTAGATTTTCCTTATTGGAAAATTAGAATGGAAACTTACCTCCAATCTATAGACTATGATTTGTGGCATATTGTGTCTAGTGGTCCTTATGTTGCTAAACATGTCATAAATGGTGTTGAAGTAATTAAGACTTATGAAGCATATGATGAAAACGATAAGAAAATGCTTTCTAAAAATGCTAAAGCTAAATATGCTCTTATATGTGGTTTGGATAGAGACATTTTTAAAAATATTCCAGCCTCTACCGCTTATGATATGTCGAAAGTGCTTGAAGTTACTCATCAAGGAACTAGTGCTATGAAGGAAACTAAAATTCAAATTTATTCCACTCAATATGAGAACTTTAAGATGAAAGCGGATGAAACATTGCTAATATTTATACTCGCTTCACTACAATTACTAATGGTTTGAACTCTCTTGGCAAGGTACTTACTCAAAAGGATATGGTGACCAAGATTTTGAGAAGTCTCACCAAGGCTTATCAAGGAAAGGTGGTTGCCATTCAAGAAGCCAAGGATCTCTCAACACTTCCCTTGGAAGAACTAATTGGCTCACTCATGAACCGTGAAATTTTCATGAGTGCTCAAGAAGAAGAAGAAGTTGAGAAGAAAAAGAAGACTATTGCATTCAAGTCTTCCTCCTCCCATGCCATTAGTGAAGAAGATGAGGAAAGCTTATGTAGTGACATGGAGGACTTGGCACTCTTCTCTAAGAAATACAAAAAGTTCATGACATTCAAAAAGAACTTTGGGAAGAAGCCACAAAGAGGGAGTGACTCAAAAGAAAGAAAAAGCAAAGATGATTCACCAATTTGCTTTGAATGCAAGAAGCCCGGACATATGAAGATGGATTGTCCAATGAGAAAGAAGAACAAATACAAAGGAAGGGCAATGTTGGCGGATTGGCTCAATAGTGACGAAGAGGACTCCGAAGAAGAAGGAAAGAATGAAGTAGCAAACATGTGCATGATAGCACTTGATGATGGGGTAAGCATTTCTAACCAAAATGATTGTGATAGCGAAAATGATGATGATAACTTAGATATGTCATATGATGCGTTGTCTAATTAATTTAAGGAACTATTTGATGATTTTGGTAAATTGCTTGTTAAAAACCAAACCCTTAGAGAAAAGACCAACATGCTTTTAAAAGAAATTGAGATTTTGAAAATAAATGAAAAAGAACTTATAGCTAAATCTCAATGTGCTACATGTGCTTCACATAAGAAAGAAATTGTTGAATTGAAAGCCCATGTGAGAAGCATAAAAAATGACATATATACTTTCACTAGAGGTAAGGAAGGCTATGATCTCATGGTGGGAAACCAATCATGTGGTTTTTCAAAAAATGGTATTGGTTATGATCCTAGTAAGAAACAAAAGTTTTTGAGAAACTTTTTTGTGAAATCATCTAGTCTACCTCACTTTATATTCACATATTGTAACCGAGATGGTCATACTATTTCATATTGTCATGTGAAGAAATTTGCATATCTAGGCAAGACTAAATGGGTACCAAAGGGTTCTAGAACTAACAAGAATGGACCCAAAGTTATATGGGTACCAAAAGCCAACAAATGAACTTGTTTTTGTAGGAATCAACAAGAAAGAGCCAAAGCTTATGGTTTTTGGATAGTGGGTGTTCAAAGCATATGACCGGTGATCCATCAAGATTTTCAAGCTTTAAAAGCAAGGAAAGTGGCTTTGTCACTTTTGGAGACAATTCAAAAGGAAAAATCTTGGGCATTGGTGATATCGGTAACATATACTCTCCATGTATTAAAAATGTGCTTCTTGTTGATAATCTTAAACATAACTTTCTTAGTATTAGTCAATTATGTGATATAGGTTTTCGTGTTGCGTTTGAATCCTCAAAATGCTCCATTGAAAATGTTTCAACCAATGAAGTTATTTTCCTTGGAGTAAGGAAGGATAATGTGTATGTTATTGATGTTGATTCTTTTGATAGTAAAAATAAATGTTTAACCGTTATGAATGATAATTCTTGGTTGTGGCATAGAAGATTAGGACATGCTAGTATGGATTCTATTTCAAAATTGGTTAGAAAAGATCTTGTTATTGGTTTGCCATCTATTCCGTTTGTTAAAGATAAACTTTGTGATGCATGCCAATTTGGAAAACAAATTAAAACATCTTTTCATTCCAAGAAAGAGATTTCAACTACTAGACCTTTGCAATTGCTTCATATTGATTTATTTGGTCCTTCTAGAATTGGTAGTCTTGGTGGTAAATACTATGCATTTGTAATTGTTGATGATTTTTCAAGATTTACTTGGGTTATTTTCTTGACTCTTAAAAGTGATGTTTTGGAAAACTTTTTCAAATTTTGTAAAAGTGTGCAAAATGAAAAAGGATATTCTATTACCTCCGTTAGGAGTGACCATGGTGGTGAGTTTGACAATGATGCCTTAGAATTGTTTTGTGATGAACATGGTTTTAACCATAACTTTTCGGCACCAAGAACTCCACAACTAAATGGAGTTGTCGAAAGGAAGAATAGAACAATTCAAGAAATGGCTAGGTCAATGCTAAATGAAATTTCATTACCAAAATATTTTTGGGCCGAGGCCGTCAATACCTCTTGTTATATTTTGAATCGTGTTTTCATTAGGCCCAACATGAATAAAACCCCTTATGAGCTTTGGAAAGGAAGAAAACCCAACATTGGCTATTTTAAAGTTTTTGGATGCAAATGTTACATTTTAAACACCAAGGACAACCTTGGAAAATTTGATGCGAAATCCGATGTTGGAATTTTTATAGGGTATTCAACACATAGTAAAGCTTATAGAATTTATAACAAAAGAACTAATGTTGTTGAAGAATCTATTCATGTTGCCTTTGATGAGACTAACCCGCTTACAAGCAAAAGTTTAGATGATGATGTTGTAGGTTTGGGAGATGAGGTTGAAAATCTCGAAATTGGAGAGACTTCCAATGCTCCTTCACAAACTCCCAAAGAGGAACCACCCGTGGAAAAGGAAAATGAAAGCCAAGGTATGAACTCTAACCTTCCACATGAGTGGAAATTCAAAAGTGCTCATCCTATAGACCAAATTCTAGGTGATCCTTCTCAAGGTGTCACTACTAGAAACTCCCTTAGAAACTTGTGTAATTGCATTGCTTTTATTTCTCAAATTGAACCAAAGAATTTTAAAGAGGCCGAAGTTGATGAATTTTGGCTTCTAGCTATGCAAGAAGAAATAAATCAATTTATAAGAAATAATGTTTGGGAGTTAGTTCCAAGACCGTCACATTAATCGGTGATTGGAACAAAATGGGTCTATAGAAATAAGGTAGATGAGCATGCGGTCATTGTGCGTAACAAGGCTAGATTAGTGGCCCAAGGTTACAATCAAGAAGAAGGAATTGATTATGAGGAAACCTTTGCCCCGGTAGCAAGACTTGAGTCCATTAGAATGTTGTTAGCTTTTGCATGCCACAAGAATTTTATCTTGTACCAAATGGATGTAAAAAGCGCATTCTTAAATGGGTACATTATGGAAGAGGTTTATGTCACTCAACCACCCAGTTTTCAAAATCATAAATACCCTAACCATGTTTACAAATTGAAAAAGGCGTTATATGGTTTAAAGCAAGCTCCTAGAGCTTGGTATGAAAGATTAAGCACTTTTCTTATTTCAAATGGTTTTTCAATGGGTAAAGCGGATAATACACTTTTTATAAAAAGAAAATCGAAAGACATTATTATAGTACAAATTTATGTTGATGATATTATCTTTGGTGCTACTAATGATGCTCTTTGTGAAGAATTTTCTAAGTGTATGCATAGTGAGTTTGAGATGAGCATGATGGGAGAACTAAACTTTTTCCTTGGACTTCAAATCAAGCAACAAAAGGATGGCATATTCATAGGTCAAACTAAGTACATCAAGGATCTTCTTCAAAAGTTTGACTTGGCAAATGCAAAGTCCATGAATACACCCATGAGCACATTTATAAAGATGGACAAAGATGAAAGCGGTAAGAATGTGGACATCACCAAGTATCGAGGTATGATTGGCTCTTTATTATATTTAACCGCTAGTAGACCGGATATCTTGTTTAGTGTTGGTCTTTGTGCTAGGTACCAATCTTGTCCTAAAGAATCCCACTTGAGTGCCGTTAAGAGAATATTTAGATACTTGATAGGCACAATGAATCTAGGACTTTGGTACCCCAAGAACTCAAACTTTGAAATAGTTAGCTACTCGGATGCCGACTTTGCCGGTTGTAAGACGGATAGAAAAAGTACTAGTGGAACTTGTCACTTTCTAGGAAATTCCTTAGTGTCATGGTTTAGCAAGAAACAAAACTCGGTAGCTCTATCCACAACCGAAGCCGAATATATAGCCGCAGGTAGTTGTTGTGCACAAATACTTTGGATGAAACAAACTCTTAAGGATTTTGATATTGATTTTGAATGTACACCCATAAAGTGTGATAACACTAGTGCCATTAACCTCTCTAAGAATCCAATATTGCATTCTAGAGCCACGCATATTGACATAAGGCACCACTTCCTTAGAGATCATATCCAAAGAGGTGATATTATGCTAGACTTTGTAAGCACCGAATTCCAATTAGCGGATATATTCACCAAGCCTCTTAGTGATGAGAGATTTAGTTTCATTAGAAGAGAGCTAGGCATGACCAACTTAAATGAAATATAAGGTTTGTTAGCTATGAAAAATTTCATATCTCTTTACTTACTTATTTATGCATAATTATTCCAAATATGATATTAATGAGATTTATAGGCATAGATGAGAAAATTTATTGATACTTGACCTATATGAACTATACTTGTTGAAAACTCAAAATTATAGGTCAAAATGTGGATTTTTGGTGAACTTTGGACTTGTTTTTAAACAAGTGAACATGTGAATTTTTGCATATTTGATTTTCTTATGTGTCTATATGCTTGAATATGTGAAATAGAATGTATTTAGTGTGCCTATAGGCTTATCTTGATTGAAATTTGCACGGAACAAATTTTTGGTACCTCACTTGTTGAATTTATAGATTTTTAGGCCTAAAAGAGTGTTTTTCGCCAAACTTTCTCATTTTTCAACATTTTTCGATTCCGTAAGTTTGTACACCTCACATTTTATTTTATCAAATTGCTGGAAAAATAATTTTTCAATTTCGTTGTGTAAAACTCATTTTCGGTAAGGTTCTAGTTTTCTTGGCAATTTTTGAAAAACTTACCGTAAATCGTCATTTTTCATTATTTTTCAGTTTTTCTTGTTTGAGCAATTTTTTTTATCATACTAAAGGTATTAGAATTTGTTTGGGGTCATTTGGGTTAAAATTGGAATTTTTAGGACGATTTAGGGGGCCTTTTTCTGGTCTGCTGCACCAACCGGAATTCCGGTTGTACCATCCGGAATTTCGGATGGCGCAGGACCAGAAAATAAGGTCCTTTTCGTCTTTTCATGCGATTTTTTCCTTTTAAAAACCCTACCACCGAAATTTTCATTCCCCATTCAGATTTTCTAACCTAATACAGCAGCCAGTCCTCCCTTTTCTCTCAAATTCTCTCTTTCAAAACCTCACTTTCATCTTCAAATAATCAAAAAAAAAAAAAAAGGGTGTGTTCTTCATGGCTTCTTCATCTAATCCCTCCTCAAGAGCTCACAAGAGAATGGCTAGTGCACTTCAACAAAGGGAAACAAGGGCAAAAGCAAGGCAAGAGCCCACTCTATTCTTCAATGATGAGGATCATAACAAATTTGTTAATGATTTCTCTTCTAGGAAGATTGTCAAAGGTAAAATTTGTGATCTCTCTAGCCTTGATTATGTTGATTTTAGTCATCACTTTGATACCCTAGGATGGACATCTTTCATTCAAATTAATACTCCATTGTATCCTAGACTAGTCCAAGGTTTTTATGCTTGCATTAAACCTACCTTAGCCCCTTTAGGTGTTAAAGGAACCCTTAGAGGAGTAGCTTTTGAACTCAATGTAGCATCTCTCAATGACATGTTAGGATCACCAAATAGTGGCATATTACTTGAACCTAAACTTTCTCTTAAAAATGATGCCATTTTTAACTTTGATGAATGTTCTAGGAATATTTGTGGTGATGGCCCTTTTATTATGAGACCAAAAAGACACCAACTCACTTTAGAGGCTAAAATTCTCCACAAATTCATTGTTGCAAATCTTGCTCCTAGAAGTGGACACCAAGATGAGATAAATTCCATTGATCAATTACTCTTGCATCTCATCATAGCCAAAACTACACCAATCAACCTAGGCTATCTTATTTTAAAATTCATCATTGATGTGGACAAGCCTAATATGATTAAGGCACTTCCCTTTGGTTTTCTTCTTAGCTACCTTTTTCCTCTCTTAGGAATCCCTACCCTACATGAAAAGAAAAATGATCCTACCTCTAGTGACATTCTAGGATCCAAAACTTTCAAGGCTATGGGTTACAAATTCCTTAACAATGAATGGGTGTTCACACCAAAAAGAGGGCAAAGAATGCAAATTGATTTGGAGAGTGATGATGAAGAAATTAATTTTCCTGCAAGTGAAAGTGAAGAAGAAGAAGAAGAAGAGATGCCTCCTCAAGCTCCTCCCATGCCTAACTTTCCCCACTTCAACCTTGAGGAAGCTTTTACTCGTCTTCACACTTCGGTTGACAATCAATTTCAAACCTTGAGGAATGATCTCAAATCCCAACTCACCAACCTTAACAATAATATCAACACCATGAGGAGTGACATGGTTCATGGGTTTGCAAATGTTCAAGAGGAGACGGCACAATGGAGGGCATACATTGATCGCTTTGGCCCCCCACCAAACTAGTTCTCGCATAATTTTTTTTTGGGCATATTTAGTTTCTTTTTATTTTGTTTTTGGTTGTGTGCAAAGGCTTCATGCCTCTTGACTTTGTGTTAGTTGGTCTTTTTATTTGTTTTATTTATTTTTTTTTTGTGTGTTGAATGTTATTTTGGATGTTATGATTTTTTTAATGCATTGGAATGTTGCTTTGTTTTTATTATTTATTTTTTTCTCTTTTCTTTTATATTTTGTGAATTCCTTGCCACCCTTTTTGATGAATCAAAAGGGGGAGAACAACTATTGATTAATTTTTGGCATCACCTCAATTTTTTTTTGGTATCTAATCTATTAATCATAAGTAAAAATTGAGGGGGAGTTTACAAACTCATGCAAGGTAAAATTAAAAGGTAAATTTTTTTCTTGCACACATTAAGGGGGAGCTAATCCAACTTACTTTGTTTAAATTTTTCTTTCCCTTTCAAAATAATCAAATATTTGATATCATCAAAAAGGGGGAGATTGTTAACTCAAAATTTTAGATCTCCTTGTTTTGATGATTAACAAATATTTGATTATTATTTGTTACTAATGATTTATTGATTTTGTAGCAAATTTAAAAGAGAAAATAAATATTTTGGTATTTTTACCAAACTTTTAAAAGCAACACTAAATGGATTCAACATGCATATCAAGAGCAAAAGATTCATCAAGGGATCAACAACTCAAGACCCTATTCAAAAGAGGTCTTCAAAAGCCCAAAGTCAAAAGTCAACCCAAAAGTCAAAGTCAAAGTCAAAGTCAAGGTCAACTCTCGGGAAAAGTCAACATGGGATCAAAAACATGCAAATCAAGCTAGGAGGCTCATCTACATCAAGACTACTCAAAATCAAATGGTATAAAATTACTTTAGTCTTGTTAAAGTGATTTGCATAGGACACTAAGTTTATAAATTTAAATTTTGGCCCATTCACTAACTTGTGCAAAAAGTTTTCTCACACGATAGTTCAAAAAAATTTTTGATTGAATTTCTAAATTACATTTTGTTTAACTAAGAGAACAAAGTTGGAATTTCTGAAATCGGATAATCGAGTAAGAAGTTATGCGCGTTTAAGTCCCGAAAAATGGCATTTTTGCCTCTGGTCAGCCATCCAATCAATCCGAAATTCCAGTTCCCATCCGACTTCCGGTTCACGGCTGACCTCACCTCGAGAAACGTGCTAACGGCTATAAATGACTATTTTTCTCTCCAACACTATATAAACTCGATTTTTCTTTCAAAAAATATGTTGGTTGAGCATTTATTACAAACATCTAACCTATCTAAGTGAGATTAAGGAGCTTCCAAGTTTGAAATCCAAACAAACACTTTTCACACACTTTTGAGCCAAAATTTAATTTTATTCATCTTGAGTGTGCTTGCTTTTCACTCTAGGTTTCCATTGTATCATCATATTTCTAGAGTGATTTTAGCTTGTATATCAAACACATTTCCATATTGTGATTGAGGTGAGGTTGGCACCGGTATTGTAAACAACCCAGTAATAGTGAGATTGGCACTTCAACAATCCGAGAAAGAGGTTAATAGTCCTCGGGGGTGCGAAACTATTGTAAGAGGTTTGGAAATACCTTGGTGAAAATTTCCCGGTTGTAAGGGTTAGTCAAGCCCGTTAACTTGGCTCGATATTGGAACTCAAAGCTAGGTCCATAGCTTTGAAGACCAAGGACGTAGGTGGCATAGCTCTACCGAACCTTGTAAAAATCGAGAGTTTGAATTTTCTAATCCTTAAACTCTTTACTTTACAAGTTTAATTATTTGTCTTAATATATTGCTTGCCATACTACTTGCTTTTACTTGATTAATTGACTAATTGCATAATTTTGTGTTAAAAGTTTTAATTTACCGAAATTAGTTTAAATTTCCAATTCACCCCCCCTCTTGGAAACATATCTTGGGCTAACATGTACCACCATCGTACTTATCGTTAAATTTAGAATGAAGGGCGATTCTTGAGTTCAACTCTCAATGAAAGCACCAAAATATTGACCTCGCTTTTAGCCAATGACAGTGAGTCTAATTTAGTAAGCAACAAGTAGTTTATAACGATTGAAATAAAATAAAACAATATAAAAACACAGGAATTTTATAGAGGTTCAGCCTCGAGCAGTTCGGTAATAGCCTAATCCTCGTTATTTTTATTAACTCAAGAACAAGGAGCAAGGTTCCTTTTCTTATAGATCTTACAACAGTATCTCTGAATATAAATTCTTAGACAATATCTCTCAAGTAAAATCCTACGACCCTTTGCCCAGTGAATATGCATCACTATTTAGAGGGCTATGAGCTTGGAAATGAAGTATTTCCCTTCTCGTTACAAAGGATATAAGTAGAAAGATTGCATAGTAAATGCAGAATACACCGATCGTGGGATTTGGACAGCTAGCCATATCTCTACAATCTGATCCCCAAGTTATAGGGATTTCCTTGATGACTCACGATGCGAAAGCTGAATTCGCTAAGTGTTGGTCACTCTGTGCGGATTGTTGACTGCTTGGCTTCGAGCATGCATATGAGGTATCTTGTTCGGACCTAACTGGGACCTAACTGGGAAGGACCGTACCAAGTGGTCGAAGTTCTTGACTCCAGAGCATACAAATTAGGTAAGTATGACGAAAAAATGCAACTTATTCTAGTACCACGGTACTGGAATGGAGAACATTTAAGGAAATACTACCAATAAAGTACCAGGTCGGGTTGACCATTTTAAGACTCAGGTCGGGTTGACCATTTTAAGTACTCAGGTCGGGTTGGCCATTTTAATTACTCAGGTCGAGTTGACAATTTTAAAGTACTAAATGAACATTCGCTTCTAAGTGAATGGCCTTCTGGGCGGACTACACGCAAAGGTTTCAGCAATAAAGTACCAGGTCGGGTTGACCATTTTAAGTACTAAATGAAAATTTGCTTCTAAGTGAATGGCCTTCTGGGTGGACTACGCGCGAAGGTTTTATAAACAAAGTACTCAGGTCGGGCTGACCACTTTAAAGTACAGTTTCTTATGTCTGCAATTTGTTTTATTTCATGTTAAGCTAAAAGATAAGATTAGATCAAATAGCTCTGATGTAAGTTACTACGGTAACAAATACACTTTCGATTAATAAATGAATAAAGATAGTATTTCAAAATTCAATTGAGTCAAAAAAATTAGCATGATTATAATTTACCTTAAGTGCGTACAAAAGGTTTGGTCAAACCCAAAACACAGAACATATAAGCAATATATTTGCGAAAGAAAAGTGACCAAGAGTCATGCATCTGCTCGGTCACTTGGGGGGCACCTATACCTGTACAAAGCATTTGGTAAAAATAAAACAATCACAATTGCACAACAATTCTAAATAGAGAATGAAATTCATTAAGGATGACAAAAGCACGTAGTACCAAGATTAAAAGCTACTAGGTCAGCCCGTCGTCCAAAAAATGAAAAATAATTCCAAGTTTAAAGACCGCTTGGCCGGTCGATATGTCTTACAAAAGGCCCTGAGGCCGAATAAGATATATATATTAAAAAAAGAGATAAAAGGAAGTGTTTAAACAGCTGGAGTCCCAGGCTCTTGGTTCAGTTCTTCTGGGCCAACTGGAGCAGGAGGATCTGTTGTTTGAACAGAAGCATCAACAGCTTGACCGGAGGTTGAAGCAGCTTGGCCAGAGGTTGAAGCAGCCGCTTCGTTCCCACCATAAGCCACTTGGACCGCGCAGTACTCAAGGTACAAGTCCTTGGCGTCGCCCAAGTAGTCAAAGTTGGCCCGGGGATTAGCCTTCCTAAAATCAAAGAAGAGCTCAAGACCGGCTGTCTCCAAGTCATTGACCTTCTCCTTCAACCTGTCCACCTCGGCCGAAAGCTCCCCCTCCTTGGCATCCTTCTCCTCCTTCATCCAAAGAAGAACTGCTCGCAGAGAAGTCCTCTCATCCTGAAGACTGTTTACCTCAGCAGATAAGATCTCGATGGTCTCCTCAAAACGGTCAGCAGCCTCAAGATCCTTTGTCAGCACGAAGATCTTCTTCTCAGCAGCGAGCAGCTTCTTGTTGGCCTCACCCAACTCCAAGCAAATATGCCGACCAGGAGTACTCAACAGATTAAAGGACTGCTATGTCCAAAGAAAAGTCAGAACACAAGAAGTCAGAAAATTTTCTTGAGTTAGGGCAAAAAAGTTCATGAAGCTTAGAATAAGCAAGATGAAAGATGGACGCAATGCAGTTCAGAGACAAGTTCTATGGCTATAAACCCACATGATTACATGACAAAGAAGAATCCCAGAAGTTTCTAACCCTAGGGTTGTTGGGTTTTATGCCCTAAATAAAACTCATTTCAATATAATCAGATTTACTTATTAATATAGATCAGAAATAACATTTAATGTTGCATGGTTCACATGATTTATTTCATGATTATAGGTACATAATGTATAAATTCATCTGAAACCCTTTTCACATACTTGATCCTGTTTATTGTGCCGTCAACACATTGGAAAGTAAACATGACTATGTGAATAAAGTTTCCTAGATTTATCAGACATAGGGTTTTACTCATATGATAATCTACAACAGAGTTTACTTGCATTTGGAGAAGTGCTATGTTCTTTCCAGAGCATTGGCTAAAGTAAAGCTCAGGTTGGATGCATGGAGTATGCATCGGAAGGGACCGATATTGAACTTTGACTTAGATTTATTAAACTTACCGTAATATCTATTCAAGTCAATATCGCCTAGTTGATCCTAGATCAAATGATCTTAATCCTGATATGATTAGGCTCAATCTCGAGAGGCTATTCGTGTTCTTTAATTTGTTAGTTAAGCCTACTTTTAGGTCAGGGTGATACGTACATTTTGGGAACACGGTAGTGCAATTGAGTGGGAGCGCTATCATAAACATGGAATCTATAGCTTCTATCTGGCGAATAGTAAGCAAAGGATGATCTCCTTCGAGCTTGACTAAACGAACATAAATTGTGGAGTACTCATTTCACATAAGCTGAAATATCATTTATACGGGGTCAAGTGTTTTAAGGAATAAATACATTGTAGGGTGTAACGATAATTTAATCCATTTACAGTGTAGATCATTCATATAGAGGATCATTGATCACATTAGGATTATAACAATGGATAATTAATGATGTGTCTATATGGTGGAACATATAGAGCTTCTATATACTGAGAGTGCAATTCTAAGTTCTATGCGTGGATTCAACGAAGAATTAATAAGTTAGTGAATTTTAGTGCTAAATTCTTGATCTACTTATTAGAAGCTCGGTTATATAGACCCATGGTCCCCGCACTAGTTGAGATAATATTGCTTGTAAGACTCATATAATTGGTTTTGATTAATCAATTATAATTCTCAATTTAGACTATGTCTATTTGTGAAATTTTCACTAAGTAAGGGCGAAATTGTAAAGAAAGAGTTTTTAGAGGCATATTTGTTAATTATGATACTTTGTATGGTTCAATTAATAAATATGATAAATGACAATATTATTTTATAATTATTTATAGTTATTAAATAGTTAGAATTGGCATTTAAATGGTTGAATTAGAAAATTGGCGTTTTTGAGAAAATCAGATGCAAAAAAGATAAAACTGCAAAATTGCAAAAAGTGAGGCCCAAATCCACTATGTAGGGCCGGCCACTTTTGTAGGGTTTTGCCCTCTGATATTTTCATTATTTTAATGCCAAATAATTCAAACCTAACCCTAGTGGAATGCTATAAATAGATAATGAAGGCATCAGGAAAAGTACACTTTTCTTCTGACACTTCTGATTCAGAAAAAACTGAGCCTCTCTCTCTCCCTATCTTTGGCCGAACCCACTCTCTCTCTCTTCCTCATTGAGATTTCGAAATCCTTAGTGTATGAGTAGTGCCCACACACAGCAAGTGATACTCAATCATAGTGAGGAAGATCGTGAAGAAAGACTTTCAGCAAGAAGGAGTTTCAGCATTAAAGATTATGAGAAAGAGATCCAGGATCAGATATTTATAATTCTCTGCTACATAAAGGAATCAAGGGCTAGATATCTGAACGGAAGGAGTCATTATATTACGCTGCACCCAATGTAAGGTTTCCTAAACTTTATATGTGTTTATTTCATCGTTTTAGGAAGTTCATATTTAGGGTGTTAATCAACATACTTGTGAGTAGATCTAAGATCCTGGTAAAATAAATTCCAACAACTGCCCTCAGAGCCATGGTAATTGATTTACTTGCAAGAAATTTGGACTTTAAAACGATTGTTTGTTTGTTTTTGGATGGTATCATGTTGTATTGAGTGTTATTTGATGATTGATTGATGTTTGTGAATTTTTGTGAAAAATAATTACGATTCTGTTTCTGGAATTATTTTTATTGGATAGTATGGAAAAAATTAGGCAAGTTACTTTTTTACAGAACTCAATTTCGATTTAATTTGAATTAGTTATGATTTTTTCAAGATTCGAAAAAATCAGAGCTGTGCTGAAATTTTCCTGCGATCGCGAAAACTGTCCGTACAGCTCATAATTTTTTTTGTTTTTCTTCGTTTTTTCATGCTTTTTCATGGAATTAACTTCCGATTTTTTGTGTAGTTCTGTATTTATACTATTACTATTCCTAATTCAATTCTAATTATCATTTTGAATTAATTTAATATTTTTTAAATTTAATTCAAGATATTAGTGTAATTTGAATTTGAAAATAGTTAGTATTTATCTTTTTGCTTAATAATCTATCTTATTTTAAAATTTGATTATATCTTATCTTATTTTTAAATTTAAGGTCAGATTTAAAATATTTTAAATTAATTTTTTTTTAATAAATTGACCTTATTTAAATTTAAAATAAGATAACTATAATCATGTAATTTTTAAAGGATGTAAGATATTTTGCTAACTTTTAAATTTTATTATTTTATTTATTTAAATTACATTTAAAATTTGAAAAAGATATTAATTTATGTTTTTTAATTTTTTATTTATAAAATAACATTTAAATTTTAAAAGTAGATTAGCAAATTTTGAAATGATATTTAGGTTGGTTGAAACCTAATTTTTCAAAATTTTAGGTTTAATTTTAAATTTTTTTTTTTTTTTAAATTTCGAATTTTTCAAATATTTTTTTTAAATTATCGAAAATATTTTTTAATTAATTATTTAATTTCGAAATTAATTATTTAATTTAAAATTAAATAAAGCTTACATCCAACTATCAAGCTAACCTTGTTGCAGGAGTATGTGTTTTAGCTTGTTTGTAAGTTTTCAAAACCTATTATTACTTGATTGAAAATAGCCATGGTTACTTTTTGCCAGATCTAATGATCTGATGGCTCCCTTGGTCAAGTTAATAATTTGTAACAGGTATATGTACAATCTTCTTTCATCTGTGTATGACCTAGCAACATGATAGGACCCATCCAAAGTGTGCCTGTGTGAGCCTATGTGTTTAATTTTATTATAGATGCATATAGGTTGCTGTTGCTAAAATAAATTATCATAGTTCTTGATAGAATTTATTTAGGCCCATTTAGTTTTTGGGCCTATTCAATTAATAACAGTTGTTCTTATTAAGGTTAAATTCCTCTCTTTTGGGCCTTGTGTGAGAGTTGGGAGCCATAGTAGTGGGTACGACATACTGAACCCAGAACCCCCTCACATGAACCACCCCAATTGTGAAGACCCATTTGCCTGATTTGAATAACTGTACTAGGTTAATTAAACTAGTTTAACCTAATAAAATTGATTAGCAACATAATTAATTTCATTTATTTTGAAATTAATTTAAGAAAATTATAGTTTAAAGAATTTTTTATTCTAAGCTAAACTATATGTATTTTCTTGTATTTCATTAAATATAGAATTATAACCATCTAGATTCTTTCTGAAGCTTAATTTAAATTTTTTATTAAATATTCCTATTTAAGTTGATATTTAGTTATCTACAACTAACCAACTTAAATCTGAATATCTTTTGGATTTAAAATTTCAAAATTAAGTTGAGGAATTTTAGGCATTGGTTATTAAGATTCTTTAAGATATTTTTTAAGTTAATATCTTTTCGAATATTAACTTAAAATGGAATATTTTTAAATTAAGTGGTTACAACTTAATTTCTGATATTTAATTAAATTTAAATTTGAAAATATTTAAGTTCTAGATTTTTTTTTTCTAATACAACTTAAATTAGATATTTTTTCAAATTTTGTGGAAAAGATACTTAGTTAAATAAGATATTTTCTAGATAGTTATTTCTAGACTACTTATTATTTCAAATATTAAATAGGAAAATATTATACATTGTGAAATTAATTATTTTAAACAATTAATTTTGGTACAATTTATTTTTTCCTAGTATTAAACTAGAGATTAATAATTAAGCCTTCTCTACACTTAATTATTTATTTCTTGAATTTAATACATTTAATTAATTTAAAAATTAAATATCTAAGTTGATTTTCATCATGATACTTAAATATTTCTTTTTCATGTCACTTAATTAAATAGAAAATTATTTCTAGTTGAAATTTATTTTTTCAACAAAATTTAAATAATTTTCACAATATATTTTTTCTTTATTTTATTAATCAAATTTCGAAATTCCATTTCTTAAATGCTGGAATTTAGAATTTTATTTGAAAAATAGATTAAAGTTGTAAATTATTTATTTCAATTTTGGACCAACTTAAATCAATGATTTTTTCATTTAATGATTAATTAAAATAAATGAAGTAAAATATATTTTTCTTTATTTTATTAATCAATTTTTTTTTTGAAATTGCATTTCATAATGCAAGATGATTTTGAATTTATCTTGAAAAATAGATTAAGTTGTAAATTAATTATTTATTTTAATTAATTATTGGATCAACTTAAATCAATGATTTTTTCATTTATTGATTAATTTAAAATAAATTGAATTAAAGTATATTATTAGAAATTGAATTAATTATCAAAGGAAAATCTAGATAGATATTATCTATGTTTGCTTGAAGTATTTTTCTAGTGTATTTAATTAAATAGAAAATTAATATTTAAGTTTATTTTTATCATCATACTTAAATAATTGAAATTTTTCTTATATATTTAATTAAATAGGAAAATTATATTTTTTGTTGTAAATTAATTTTATTAATTAATTTTAGGCCAACATTAAATTAGAATAATTTTTCCAGGATTAATTTTTTATTTTAACATGCATTTTCGAAAATTGTGTCCTTGAATACTTTAATTTTTCGAAATGCAATATATATTTATAGAAAATTAAATTTGAGTTGTAAATTAATTTAAATTAATTTTGTCACAACTTAAATTGAATATTTTTCTAAATATTTATTGGAAATTATTACTAAGATGATAATAATTCATGTTATTTTCATATCCATCTAAGTAAAATTTATATTTAGAATTTTTCATTCTAAATTGGAAATTTTAATTAAATAAATATATATTTAAAATAAATAGAATAAATAAAGAGAATCAAAGAAAATACAACTCTTTTTAAATAATGAGCTTTTAATCAAAAGACATTCGATCTCCATTGTGGGTTTTACACCGCGTTTGTTTTAGTGAGTAATCCTCCCTAATGGAGGAACGTTCATTAGCAATATCATTGGATGAATGGTCTATAAATCATTTCATGTCATTCTATATTTTCTCTTAAGAAATTAAATGACGCATATGATTATGATCCCGAAATTCTATTCCCAATTGATATAAATCCTCAATCTTAGAAATCTCCTACTTATATGGGCAAATCTGACTTAGAGTTTGTATTAGTAGTGGTGGTCCAAGATAGAATTACTCATCATATTTGGTATAAATTTAAGTCTTTGACTTTAATTTTAGATTCCAAATAGAAATTTTCTTATATCTCTAATTCCAGAATACAATACAGTTACACTTTCTCAAGTGTTTAATATCCATCTTCTATTAATGGATTAAAACTGTATGGAATATGAGTTAGGTATTCTCAGGACAAGGATCCACTTGCAGTATTCTAAGAACTCTTTGATGTAACTATACCTAAGTCATCAAAACGACACAACCACATTTTTTATTAATCTATGGCATTTGTATCTTGTTCATAGTGGATTTGACAAGATCAATCTCTGCAAAGAGTTAATATGCCTATATCCACTGAAAGTAGTTCATCACATTCGCAGATGGATGTACATTCAGGGGTGGATATGAGTTTTTCGTTGTATTCTTAAAACGATAACTCTAGATTATACCTTTTAGCAAGAAATTTGAAATGGTTGAAAAATTTCATTAATTTCTAGCAATGGTTAAAACCATAAAGGTAAGTGGTTAAAGATCTTGCGAACTTATAGGGGTGGAGAAATAGTTAGTAGATATGCAGTTCAAAGATCATTAAATTGATTTTTGAATTATATCCAAACTTACCTCCCCAGAAATTTCGAGTTGCATGTTGATGATTAGTTATTAGTCGTTTCCTAATTCCTTCTATGGTAATACAATTTCAGAATGATGTAATGGTTGTATACTTAATGTAAATCATTACTAGATTCATGGATGACCTAATCAAAATCTTAAGAAAAGCTAGAACTATTAACGATGGTTTGTTAGCTATTCTAAGTGATTAGGGGTGGACCATCACATTGTCAATAGATAAGAAAGTGTTTGTTCAAACAAATACTACTTTTCTAAGATAATGACTAAGTCTGAAAACAAGTAGCAAATAGAGGAGATATTTTTTCTTGATTCCAAAAGTGTTCTATCATCTTATATAACATATGATGATCCCACTGCCTCTGTTGTCTTGTCACAACCGAAGAGGTCAATACCATTTAGTTTTCTTAGACATAATTCACGGTACCTCATCGTAGTGGGAGAGTTTCTAGGAACTGACCTTCTTATGACTTGGGAGACACTAGTGATGAAAATCCATTGTGAGTTTAAACAAGTAATGGATTGTCAAGATAAGAAACTAAGAAGAAAAGCCAATAGAACTATGGTTTAATCCATTCACATGGAATAACCTAAAGTTTTCTATTACAAGGACATAAAAGGAAATTTTAGTTAATAAGTCTATTCTATGGACTTAACAAACTTCTTGTTCCTAGTATTATAGGTTTGAGTTTATCTAAAACTATGGCTTGTGGTATACCTGGTAATTACTTACTCTAATGCAAGCAACTTACTTTAGTAAGATGCTGAAGCATTTTCTTTCTAATGGCAATCTATAGAAGCTTCATAACTTCTTAGACATAGATTTTATTTATCTAAGGAAAAGTCTCAACTATTCCAGAAAAGATAAAGCCATGAAAGAATTTCTTATATCAACAGTGAGAGGTCTTAGATATGCTTTTGTATGCCTTAGACCAGACACCTGCTGTTGAGTGGGAGTAATGAGTAGGTATCAGATTAATCCAGGAGAAGAACATTGGAACACAATCAAGTAAATCCTAAGATTAAGAAGAGGAACTATATGTTAGTCTATAAGGGTGTGTTTAAAACTCTTAGACTACACCATATCAGCTTTCGGAATTTGCCTTTGTCCTAGAAAATCTTTCTGATAAGATGGTGATTACTCTGGGGGTGGAATAGTGATTTTGGAGAAGTATAAAAACCTATCTGAAGTCTCTAGGTCTACCAGGAAGAGACTGAATGTTAAAGTTGCAGGAAAGGTACTTATTCAGTCTAAGGAAAGTTCTATACATTTTTTTGGCACCATTCCAAATTGCCTTAACTACTAGTGTTAATTTCCTAATTAACCAAAAAGTAGTTGCCAAAGATATAGAATCCAGTATCCCAAGAGAGTATACATATAGAGAGGAATTTCACATTATCAATGATTTTGTGATTAAGGAAGAGTAATGGTGGAGAAAAGGTTGTGTTTAATTCAACCTTTCAGATCCTATTACGAGGAGTTTACTACTACTACACTTGATTTGTATATCAAGGTGTTGAGATTATTTGAAACACACTTTTTGTTTTATATTAGTGCAAGTGGGAGTTTGTTGGGTTTTATGCCCTAAATAAAACTCATTTCAATATAATCAGATTTACTTATTAATATAGATCAGAAATAACATTTAATGTTGCATGGTTCACATGATTTATTTCATGATTATATGTACATAATGTATAAATTCATCTGAAACCCTTTTCACATACTTGATCCTGTTTATTGTGCCGTCAACACATTGGAAAGTAAACATGACTATGTCAATAAAGTTTCCTAGATTTATCAGACATAGGGTTTTATTGATATGATAATCTACAACAGAGTTTACTTGCATTTGGAGAAGTGCTATGTTCTTTCCAGAGCATTGGTTAAAGTAAAGCTCAGGTTGGATGCATGGAGTATGCATCGGAAAGGACCGATATTGAACTTTGACTTAGATTTATTAAACTTACCGTAATATCTATTCAAGTCAATATCGCCTAGTTGATCCTAGATCAAATGATCTTAATCCTGATATGATTAGGCTCAATCTCGAGAGGCTATTCGTGTTCTTTGATTTGTTAGTTAAGCCTACTTTTAGGTCAGGGTGATACGTACATTTTGGGAACACGGTAGTGCAATTGAGTGGGAGCGCTATCATAAACATGGAATCTATAGCTTCTATCTGGCGAATAGTAAGCAAAGGATGATCTCCTTCGAGCTTGACTAAATGAACATAAATTGTGGAGTACTCATTTCACATAAGCTGAAATATCATTTATACGGGGTCAAGTGTTTTAAGGAATAAATACATTGTAGGGTGTAACGATAATTTAATCCATTTACAGTGTAGATCATTCATATAGAGGATCATTGATCACATTAGGATTATAACAATGGATAATTAATGATGTGTCTATATGGTGGAACATATAGAGCTTCTATATACTGAGAGTGCAATTCTAAGTTCTATGCGTGGATTCAACGAAGAATTAATAAGTTAGTGAATTTTAGTGCTAAATTCTTGATCTACTTATTAGAAGCTCGGTTATATAGACCCATGGTCCCCGCACTAGTTGAGATAATATTGCTTGTAAGACTCATATAATTGGTTTTGATTAATCAATTATAATTCTCAATTTAGACTATGTCTATTTGTGAAATTTTCACTAAGTAAGGGCGAAATTGTAAAGAAAGAGTTTTTAGGGGCATATTTGTTAATTATGATACTTTGTATGGTTCAATTAATAAATATGATAAATGACAATATTATTTAATAATTATTTATAGTTATTAAATAGTTAGAATTGGCATTTAAATGGTTGAATTAGAAAATTGGCGTTTTTGAGAAAATCAGATGCAGAAAAGATAAAACTGCAAAATTGCAAAAAGTGAGGGCCAAATCCACTATGTAGGGCCGGCCACTTTTGTAGGGTTTTGCCCTCTGATATTTTCATTATTTTAATGCCAAATAATTCAAACCTAACCCTAGTGGAATGCTATAAATAGATAGTGAAGGCTTCAGGAAAATTACACTTTTCTTCTGACACTTCTGATTCAGAAAAAACTGAGCCTCTCTCTCTCCCTATCTTTGGCTGAACCCACTCTCTCTCTCTTCCTCATTGAGATTTCGAAATCCTTAGTGTATGAGTAGTGCCCACACACAGCAAGTGATACCTCAATCATAGTGAGGAAGATCGTGAAGAAAGACTTTCAGCAAGAAGGAGTTTCAGCATTAAAGATTATGAGAAAGAGATCCAGGTTCAGATATTGATAATGCTCTGCTACAGAAAGGAATCAATGGCTAGATATCTGAACGGAAGGAGTCATTATATTGCGCTCCACCCAATGTAAGATTTCCTAAACTTTATATGTGTTTATTTCATCGTTTTAGAAAGTTCATATTTAGGGTGTTAATCAACATACTTGTGAGTAGATCTAAGATCCTGGTAAAATAAATTCCAACAAGGGTTTCCTAAGCATTTTTCTACAGGGCAGTAAAATTTGCATTTGATATGTAAACATGCAAAGATAAGCATAAAGGAAATCAGAAACTTACTCAAGATTCAAGTGTCTGGGTTCAAGCAACGTCAATCCAACCAGCAGTTGTATGAAGGCACTTCGGCAACTTTGAAGCTACAAAACTTTCTTTTCGTTCTGGAGCTTACTTAGCAAAGAAGGGTGATGAAATGAGTTTATGTGCCAATACTGTGGGTATTTATAGGCAAGTCACGAAAAGAGGTAACTGTCTTAAAGAAACCTCAGACGCCTCAACTTCCCGCCTCAAAAACAAATATGGGAAATCAAAAGTAATTGAGTGCAACTGTCAGCTGTGGAGAGAGAAAATTGCATTTCGAAATATTAATTGTCAGAGCATTCATTAGCCGAAAACCGAAGGGACACCCAGTCAGCTTCACATCGAGTCTCAAATGGTCACGCTCGACACGTGTCCCCATCCAAAGGCAGAAGAAGCTCGGAAGAAGTCTACACGCAACCTTAGGGGTCCCGTACAGACTTGGGGGGCAAATGTTATCCTAAATTTTGCACTCTGACGTGGCATCACGAGAATGGGGACACGTGGAGTCCACTTGGAACATCTACTCGGGAAGATAGGCCGTGCAGAGCAATCAACACTTGGCGAATATAGCTTTTGCATCATGAGTCATCAGCTTAATCCCTATAACTTAGGGATCAATTTACGTGGATACGACATACACACGATCCCACTATCAGTGTACTCAGCCTCAATACCACGATCCTTGCATTCAGCATTGATCCCACGATCTTTCTGTTTATGCGCATTGTAACGAGAGAGGAAACTCTTCCTCCTCAAGTTTCCCAGCCCTATAAATAGTTATGTATGTTGACTGGGCAAAGGGACCGAGAGATTGAAAGTCGATACGCAGCTAAGCTAAGACTATATTATTATCTAAGAATTATATATTCAGAGATACTTTTGTAAGAGCTAGAAGAAAAGGAATCTTCTTCCTTGTTCTTGAGTCAATACAAATAACGAGGATTAGGCTATTACAAAACTGCTCGGGGCTAAACCTCTATAAAATTCTTGTGTCTTACTATTGCTTTATTATATATTTGTGACGACATATCGTTTATCGCTTATAAAATAGACTCATTGTCGTTGGCTAAAAGCGAAGTCAACCATATGTTAGAGAAATAACTTTGGTTAGAACACGACTTGATATGTACATTCCCATTGAAGAGTATCAATCGATAAAGATTTATGAAAGTTTAGAATTTGCTATGTAGGCTCCACCCCATGTCCAAAAAAATACTTAGTTTCTTAAATTTGTCACACACTATAATTTGGGTGTACTAGGCATATGTATTGGGCAATGAACCCATGCTTTTAAAGAAACTTTGCAAATGGACTAGGAGTTTATCCATACTCATGAATTTTAATGTAGTATTCTCCATTTGATCTCACTATATTAATTTGCAAAATATATTATTTCTCTACTTAAGATTTAAATATCTTTAAAACATATAAATCTTTACTTTTGTAGAAATACAATTTATGTGAGTAATTATTTAATAACTTAAAAATAATTATTAAATAATATTTCCATTTAATATATTTATTAATTTAGACATATAAAGTCTCCTAATCAATAAATAAACATAGAATCTCTTTTCTTTACAATTTCGCCCTTGCTTAGTGAAAATTCATAAAATAGACATAGTCTAACTTTAGAATTTTAATTGATTAATTAAAATCAATTAAAATCAATCAACTAGTATGGGGACCATGGGTCTATATAACCGAGCTTCCAATAAGTTGAACCGAATTTACCAAGTAAATTCCCTAACTTATTAATTCCTTATTGAATCCACACTTAGAACTTGGAATTGCACTCTCAGTCATATAGAACGCTCTATATGTTCCATGATATAGACACATCATTAGTTATCCATTGTTATAATCCTAATGTGATCAATGACCCTCTAATAGATGATCTACATTGAAAAGGCACTAAGTTACCGTTACACCTTCAATGTATTTTATCCTTAAAACACTTAGCTCCGTATAAATGATATTTCAGCAAAGTGAAATGAGATCTCCACCATTTATCTCTGTTTAGCCAAGCTCGAAGGATATCATCGTTTCACTTCTAAGTTCCTATAGAAGTTATAGATTCCATATTTATGGTAGCGCTCCCACTCAATTATACTATCATGTTCCCAAAATGTACGTATCACCCTGACCCAAAAGTAGGCTTAACTAACAAATCAAAGAACATGTATAGTACTCTTGAGATCGAACCTAACCATATCAGGATTAAGGTCATTTGATCTAGGATCAACAGGTGATATTGAATTGAATAGATATTACGGTAAGTTTTAATATATCTAATCAAAGTTCAATATCAGTCCCTTCCGATGTATACTCCATACATCCGATACTGGTAAACTTTGCCAATGTCCTGGAAAGGACATAACACTTTTCCAAGGTGTAAGAATACCTATCGCTGATTATACCATGTCAGTCTAAATCCAGTGTTCTGACAAATTAGGGAATAAACTTTTGAACATATAATTAAGATTATATTCCACTGTGCTGACAACACTATAATCTTTAACAAATTCATATGTTCTGGACTTAAAAAAAAGTCATTCATTATATATATATAATCATGAAATAAATCATGTGAACCATGCAACATAAAATGTTATTTCTGATTTTTATTAATAAGTAAATCTGATTATATTGAAAGGAGTTTTATTTAGGGCACAAAACCCAACAAACTCCCACTTGTACTAATATAAAACAAAATATGCATTTCAAATAATCATTAACACCTTGATATACAAATCAAGTGTAGTAGTAGTAAACTCCTCGTAATAGGATCTGATAGGTTGAATTAACAACAACCTTTTCTCCACCATTACTTTCCCTTAATCACAAAATCCTTGATATTGTGAAATTCCTCTCTATATGTCTACTCTTTTGGGATACTGGATTCTATACCTTTGGCAACTACTTTTGGTTATTCAGGAAATAACACTAGTAGTTAAGACAGGTTGGAACGGTGCCACAATTTTCTAGAACTTTCCTTAGACTGAATAAGTATCTTTCCTGCAACTTTTAACATTCAATCTCTCTCTGGTAGAGTAAGAGATTTTAGATAGGTTTTTACACTTCTCCAAAATCACTACTCCACCCCCAAAGTAATCACCATCTTATCAACAAACTTTCTAGCACAAAGGCAAGTCTCGAAATCTGATGTGGTGTTGTCTAAGAGTTTTAAAACCACCCTTATTGACTAACATATAGTTCCTCTTCTTAATCTTAAGATTTACTTGATTGTCTTCCAATGTTCCTCTCCTGGATAAATCTGATACCTACTCATTCCTCCCACTCAACAACAGGTGTCTGGTCTAAGGCATACAAAAGCATATCTGAGACCTCTCACTGTCGATTTAAGAAATTCTTTCATGGCTTTACCTTTTTCTGGAATAGTTGAAACTTTCCTTAGATAAATAAAATCTATGCTTAGAAGTTGTGAAGCTTCTATAGATTGCCATTGGAAAGAAAATGCTTCAGCATCTTACTAAAGTAAGTTGCTTGCATTAGAGTAAGTAATTACTAGGTATACCACAAGCCATAGGTTTAGATAAACTCAAACCTATAATACTAGGAACAGGAAGTTTTGTTAAGTCCATTGAATAGACTTACTAACAAAAATTTCCTTTCATGTCCTTGTAATAGAAAACTTTAGGTTACTCCATGTGGATGGATTAAACCATAGTTCTCTTGGCTTTCTTCTTAGTTTCTTATCTTGACAATCCATTACTTGTTTAAACTCACAATGAATTTTGATCACTAGGGTCTTCCAAGTCATAAAAAGGTAAAGTTCCTTGAAACTCTCCCACTACGACAAGGTACCGTGAATTATGTCTAAGAAAACTAAATGGTATTGACCTCTTCGGTTGTGTTAAGATAACAGAGACAGTGGGATCATCTTGTAACGAATAAGATGATAGAATACTTATGGAATCAAGAAAAATTATCTCCTTTATTTACTACTTTCTTTTCAGACTTAGTCATTTTCTTAGAAAAGTAGTATTTGTTTAAACAAACACTTTCTTATCTAATGACTATGGGATGATCCACCCCTAATCACTTAGAATAGCTAAAAAACCTGCAAACCAGGGTTAGCAGTTCTAGCTTTTCTTAAGATTTTGATTAGGTCATCCATGAATCTAGTAATGATTTACATTAAGTATGCAACCATTGCATCATTCTGAAATTATATTACCATTGAAGGATTTAGGCAACGACTAGTAACTAATGGAAATTGAATTTCTGGGGAGGTAAGTTTGGATATAATTCAAAAATCAAATTAATGATCTTTGAACAGCATATCTACTAACTTTTTCTCCACCCCTATCAGTTCGCAAGATCTTTAACCACTTACCTTAATTGTTTTCCACCATTTCTAGAAATTCATGAAACTTTTCAAACATTTCAAATTCTTTTGCATAAGGTAAAATCTAGAGTGATCGTTTTACGAATACAACGAAAACTCATATCCACCCCTGAATGTACATCCATCTGCAAATGAGATGAACTTAATTTCAGTGGATATAGGCATATTAACTCTTTGCAGAGATTGATCTTATCAAAACCACTATGAACAAGATACAAATGCCATATATTAAAAAATGGTTGTGGTCTTTTGATGACTTAGGTTTAGTTAAATCAAAGAGTTCTTAGAATAGTGCAAGTGGATTCTGGTCACAGAATACTAAACTCATACAGTTTGAATCCATTGAAAGAAAATGGTTATTAAGCACTTGTGAAAGTGTAACTGTATGATGAGTAATTCTTTCTTGGACCACCACTACTAATTTAACTCTATAATTGATTTGCCCATACAAATAGGAGATTTCTAAGATTGAGAATTTATATCATTTTGGGATAGAATTTCGGGAATATAATCATATACGTCATTTAATTTCTTAAGAGAAAATATAGAATGACTTTATATGATTTATAGACCATTCATCTAATAATATGTCATTGAGCTAATTCGTAATGAATAAGCTAAGAGAAATTAGGATAATTTCGTTTTAAATAAGAATCCAACGATGCTCCGATTAGCGAGAGTCAAGTAATCTTATTTATACAATCTTCTTGTTTCATATTGTAAAATACTAGTCTAAGGTGTCATCAATTGATTAACAGCTAGATGTTGCATATACAATATTTATCTTTCGAGATCTAACACTATTATGTTAGTCTAATGGTGAAAATCTATTAGGGATTTATCTCATTAGAAAAACAAACCAAGTTAGACCAACAATTAAGATTCGAAATTAAACTACGATTTAATAACAGATTATAACATGGTTCAATATAAATTCATACACAATTCAAAAATTATTAATCACGTAGCAAGTAGGAATGATAAGTGAAAATACTAAAACATACAATCCTAAATAATTTCCAAGGTCTTCAACAAACTGATATCAGTGTCCCGTTTAGGCGAGAGTCAGTGATACCATCCATTGAAAAGAGTTGTCAGCTCATCTAAAATGATAAACATTCTAGCAACCTTTTATTCGATCAAGATTGGAATCCGCGTTGTCCCGTTTAGGCGAGAGTCAAGGCTAATCTATCTTATGAGCTTCCACCATTGTTTCATATTCTTGCAAGTCTTATACAGTCGCCATCATTAGGGTGATCAATACTATATAAAAAACTTACAAGATTACTTATCTTTCGAGATTAAACGGTGCTAACTTGCTAATGAATGTTCCTCCATTAGGGAGGATTACTCACTAAAACAATATCTATGTAAAACCAACAATGGAGATCGAATATCCTAATAATAAAGCTCATTATTTAATGAAGGTTGTATTTTCTCCTAATATTTATTTAAATCAATTTATTTTAAATATATATTTATTTAATTAAAATTTCCAATTTAGAATGAAAAATTCTAAATATAAATTTTAATGTAATATTTATAAATTATACTTAGATGGATATGAAAATAACGTGAATTATTTCCATCTTAGTAATGATTTCCATAAATATTTAGAAAATATTCAATTTAAGTTGTTTCAAAATTAATTTAAATTAATTTACAACTTAAATTTAATTTTCTATAAATATATATTGCATTTCGAAAAGTGAAGTGTATAAGAATACTACTTTCGAAAATGCTTTAAAATAAAATAAAAATAAATCCTGGAAAATGACTCTAATTTTATGTTGGCCCAAAATTAATTAAAAATTAATTTTCAACAAAAAATAAAATTTCCCTATTTAATTAAATATCTAAGAAGAATTTCAAATATTTAAGTATCATGATTAAAAATCAACTTAAATATTAATTTTCTATTTAATTAAATACACTAGAAAAATACTTCAAGCAAAACAGATAATAACTATCTAGACTTTCATGGACTAATTAATTCAATTTCTAATTATAATATATTTTAGTTCATTTATTTTAATTAATCATTAAATGAAAAAAAATCATTGATTTAAGTTGGTCCAAAATAAATAATTTTCAACTATAAACTATTTTTCAAATAAAATTCAAAATTTTTGCATCAAAGTGATGCAATTTCGAAATTGTGAGAAAAAGATTAGTAAAATAAAATAAAATATATTTTGAAAATTATTCAAATTTAAGTTATTCTGAAATAATATTCCAAACTTAAAATAATTTCTAACTTTAATTAAATAACATGAAAATAACAATATTTAAGTATCATGATGAAAATCAACTTAGATATTGAAATTTTCAATTTAATTAAATGTATTAAATTCAAGAAATAAATAATTAAGTATAGAGGAAACTTAATTATTAATTCTAGTTTAATACTAGGAAAATATACTAAACTTAGATTGTACCAAAATTAATTAATAAATAATTAATTTCACAATCAATGATATTTTCCTATTTAATATTAGAAATAATAACTAGAATAGAAATAACTATCTAGAATATAGATCATTAACTAAGTGTTTTTCTAAAATTAACTTTAAAATATTAAAATGAAAAATAAATTTCATATATTTTAAAAGTTAATTATGTTGCTAATTCAATTTTAATTATGTTAGACTAAAAATAATTAACCTAATACAATTATTTAAATAAGGCAAATGGGCCTTCACCCTTATCGACTAACATATAGTTCATCTTCTTGATCTTAAGATTCACTTGATTGTCTTCCAATGTTCCTTTCCTGGATTAATCTGATACCTACTCATTACTCCCACTCAACAGCAGGTGTCTGGTCTAATGCATAGGAGAGCATATTGAGAACTCTCACTGTTGATTCAAGGAATTCTTTTCTTGGTCTTTATCTTTTCTGGAATAGTTGAAACTTTTCCTTAGATAAATAAAATCTATATCTAGAAGTGGAGAAGCTTCTATAGATTGCCATTAGAAAAAATATGCTCCAGCATCTTACTAAAGTAAGTTTCTTGCACTAGAGTAAGTAAATTACCAGGCATACCACAAGCCATAGGTTTAGATAAACTCAAACCTTTAATACTAGGTGTTATCCCAATTTTTTCACGCTGACGTGGCATCACGTGAATGGTGACACGTGGAGTCCACTTGGAACATCTTCTCAGGAAGTATAGTCCGAGCAGGATGCCTCGCTGGCATGCTCAAAGTAAGATATTTAGCAATCCGCGTAGAGCGACCAACACTTAGCGAATTTAGCTTTCGCATCGTGAGTCATCGGCACAATCCCTATAACTTAGGGATCAATTTACGAGGATATGGCCTACACACGATCTCGCTATCAGTGTATTTAGCCTCAATCCCATGATCCTTGCATTCAGCATTGATCCCATGATCTTTGTGTTTATACACATTGTAACAAGAGGGGAAACTCTTCCTCCCCAAGCCTCCTAGCCCTATAAATAGTGATGTATGTTCACTGGGCAAGTGATCGGTCGAAAAGCAGTTGAGCTAAGACTAAACCTTAAATATATTATCTAAGAATTATATTCAGAGATACTATTGTAAGAGCTATAAGAAAATGAATCTTTCTCCTTGATCTTAAGTCAATACAAATAACGAGGATTAGGCTATTGCCGAACTGCTCGGGGCTAAACCTCTATAAAATTCTTGTGTCTTTTTATTGCTTTATCGTATATTTGTTATTATAAATCATTTATTGCTTATAAAACAGACTCATTTTCGTTGGCTAAAAGTGAAGTCAACATTTTGGTGCTTTCATTGAGAGCTGAACTCAAGAATTGCTCTTTATTCAACATCCAACCGACAATACGATGGTGCAAACTCGTAGAGGCTAGACTTATCCGGCAAATTCACAGACGCAGGATCCTACATCGCAGAACTTAGGGAGCATAAGGGTTCTGCCTGCTGTTAATCCTTGACAGCCGGCAAGCGTGGGGAATGGTGAAAAAGTTCCTATAGATGGAATTGTGCTTGGTGTGCAAGAGACTTGGAATAACAGTTCCGCACCCAACCAGGGCATTCATAATATGACTGTTTCGCCTGGAACCAATGCCCAGACGATTATTGGAGATGCCACTGAATTACAAAATCTTCGCGATGCTCTTGGACTCATGCAGAATCATAACAACACCCTACATAATGATCAGGACGAACTGCGTGCTGCAGTAAATCTCACATTTAACGAACAAAGGCGCATGTTCGATGAATGGAGGGATAGAGAGATGGAGGCATTAAGGACTCACCATGAAGAGATCAAAAACCGTAGTCGGTAGGCTACCGTGCTGATACGAAAAGCCTAAGCCGCCGAATGTCATTCCCCTAGGTGGAACAGACGAAGATCCAACGATGAATACTTCCCAAACTACAAATGGTCAGCCGGCCAATGCCCGGTCACGAGTTCCACTCGTGGGCCCAGTGGTAGGCGAGTAGACCTTGTCTGGTAATTCATTAAGACAAGTCATACCTGACGATTCCAACCAGAATAATGGTGCCATTCTGCCCGTCAACCAAGCGAATCAATCGTTTAGGCAACCAGGCACTTCTGTGTTCAAAAGGTTGGGAGCAACCCATGACCAAGGGAATGATCTGAACAGAAGGAGGGGAGGAGACGAACAGAATATTACGACGATCGTGTAGCCTGGAGCCCGTACTCAAATTCCCACTCAGAAAGATGCTGACGTGATTCAAATTGACCAGAATGCCGAGCAAGTTAGCCCAGCCGTACAGGCTCAGTTTGACGAACTTAAAAATATGTTCCGCGGCATGGGTGGACAAAGAAACAATGATCTTGAGCTGGACCGAGCATGCGAAACTCCTTTCTCACAAGAGATCAATCTCCTGCCACTGCCCCACAAGTTCAAAATGCCGACGTGGAAAATGTACACGGGGAGAGAAGATCCCCTTTCCCATCACAAGTACTTTGAAATGCAAATGGATTTGTAAGGGGTGCGAGGAGATGTATGCTGCAGAATCTTTCCTCCCACTCTATCGGAAGCCGCTCAGCAATGGTATTTGAAGTTGGCTCCTGGAAAATTTAGTTCATGGAAAACCTTCTCTTCGGAATTCCATGCACAATTCTCCTCCTCACGCCAACTTCCATTGCATTTGGGAGACTTGGTCAAACTTAAGCAACGACCAGGCGAGCCACTCCAGGCATACATCAGCAGATTCATGACGGATGCACCCAAAGTTTCACGGGAAACCGTGGATGGAAAGTTATCCGCGATACTGGGGGGCATCGAAGTCCTCGGTGAACTTTGGAACGATATAAGGAAGAACGGGCCGGTAGACTCAATGAGTGATTTCCTTGACCGAGTCGAAGGCTTCATCAAGCTCGAAGAAGCCATTCAACGAGTGGAAGGTGAACAAAAACCGGGCAAGTCAAAGGCTCCTTCCACTGGAACTTCCGCCCAACTTCCCAACTACCCAAATAGTTCAAGCTCAAGTGGCAAGCGTTCCAGCAACAACCACAAGCAAGGGAACGCGAAGAAAGGAAAGTTCACCAGAAAGTCCGAATAGACTTCCCGAGAGAATCATGCCACGTACACTGCATTCACTATTCTGACTGAAGATATAGAAAGTGTATACATGACAACTCAGTCGCTGGCCCCGTACAAGAAACCTGAGCCCATGACGAAAGACGCCAACAAAAGGGACATGATAAAGTTTTGTCGGTTCCATCGAGACTACAACCACGACACTAACGAATGCTACAACTTGAAGCGAGAAATTGAATTTCTGATAAGGAAAAACAATCCACACCTGCAGAAGTATGTCAAGACTGACTAGGGTCAGAACAACCAAGATTTGCTACCTCCACCGGAGATTCGGGCAAAGCTCGAGAGAGGTATGACCAAACAGTGGAGCTCAAACAAGAAGTTGTTGGAAATTATTTTACCAGGATCTTAGATCTACTCACAAGTATGTTGATTAACACCCTAAATATAAACTTCTAAAACGATTGTAAAATAAACACATATAAAGTATGAGAAACCTTACATTGGGTGCAGCGGAATAAAATGTCTCCTTCTGTTCAGATCTCTAACCCTTGTATCCTTTCTGTCGTAGAGTATTATCAAGATCTGAACCTGGATCTCTTTCTCTTCTTTCTTTAGTGCTGAATCTCCTTCTTGTTGAATGTCTTTCTTCACAATCTTCCTCACTATGATTGAGGTATCACTTGCTGTGTGTGGGCACTACTCTATAACTAAGAGGTTCAAAATTATTCAAGGAAGAATAAGGGTATGAAGGTGGCGGCTAGGGTTTAGAAAGAGAAGGCTCGGGTTTTTCTCTGAAGGAAACCAGAAGTGAAAGTGTAGTGTAAATTTCCTGAAGCCTTTACTATCTATTTATAGCATTCCACATAGGGTTAGGTTTGAATTATTTGGCATTAAAATAATGAAAATATCAGATGATAATGCCTATAAAAGTGGCCGGCCATGGCTATATGGATTTGGGCCTCACTTTTTGCAATTTTGCAGTTTTATCATTTCTGCATCTCATTTTCTCAAAAACGCCAATTTTCAAATTCAACCATTTAAATGCCAATTCTAACTATTTAATAACTATAAATAATTATTAAATAATATTGTCATTTATCATATTTATTAATTGAACCATACAAACTATCTTAATTAATAAATATACCCTAAAAACTCTTTCTTTACAATTTCGCCCTTACGTAGTGAAAAATTCACAAATAGACATAGTCTAATTTGAGAATTATAATTGATTAATCAAAACCAATTAAATGAGTCTTACAAGTAATATTATCTCAACTAGTGGGGGGACCATGGGTCTATATAACAGCGCTTCCAATAAGCAGATCAAGAATTTATAACCTAAATTCACTGACTTATTAATTCTTCGTTGAATCCACGCATAGAACTTAGAATTGCCCTCTCAGTATATAGAACGCTCTATATGTTCCACCATATAGACACGTCATTAGTTATCCATTGTTATAATCCTAATTTTATCAATGATCCTCTATATGAATGATCTACACTATAAAGGGAGTAGATTACCGTAACACCCTACAATGTATGTTATCCTTAAAACACTTAACCCCGTATAAATGATATTTCAACTATGTGAAATGAGTACTCCACTATTTATTTTCATTTGGTCATGCTCGAAGGAGATCATCCTTTACTTACTATTCGCCAGATAGAAGCTATAGATTCCATATTTATGTTAGCGCTCCCACTCAATTGCACTAGCGTGTTCCCAAAATGTACGTATCACCCTGACCCAAAAGTAGGCTTAACTAACAAATCAAAGAACACGAATAACACCTTTGAGATTGAACCTAATCATATCAGGATTGAGATCATTTGATCTAGGATCAACTAAGCGATATTGACTTGAATAGATATTACGGTAAGTTTGATAAATCTATGTCAAAGTTCAATATCGGTCCCTTCCGATGAATACTCCATGCACCAAACCTGAGCTTTACTTTAACCAATGCTCTGGAAAGAACATAGCATTTCTCCAAATGCAAGTAAACTCTGTTGTAGATTATCATATCAGTAAAACCCTATGTCTTATAAATCTAGGAATCTTTATACACATAGTCATGTTTACTTTCCAATGTGTTGACAACATAATAAACAGGATCAACTATGTGACAAGGGTTTCAGATGAATTTATAAATCAAATAGACAAGCAATTTATAACATGAACCAAAACATACACAAATGAATGAAAAATACTTCTGTTTCTTTATTAATGTTTGAATAAAATGGATTACATTGAAATGGAGTTTTATTTAGGGCATAAAACCCAACAAACAACTGGCCTCAGAGCCATGGTAATTGATTTTCTTGCAAGAAATTTGGACTTAAAACAATTTATTTGTTTTTTGGATGGTATCATGTTGTTTTGTGTGTTGTATGATGATTGATTGATGTTTGTAAATTTTCGTGAAAAATAATTGAATATCTGTTTCTGAAATTATTTTTATTGTATAGTTTGGAAAAAATTAAGCAATTTATTTTTTTACAGAACTCAATTTCGATTTAATTTGAATTAGTTATGATTTTTTGAAGTTTCAAAAAATATCAGGGAGGTGTCACTCACCTACGCGCGCGCGTGAGGGGTTTTCCTCAGACAACATGCGCGCGGACACCATTTCTATCTGAGAAACGCCCCTACACACACGGAATAGGCTGCATGCAGCCTCCTGCACTGGCGTTTCTCGGTCAAGTCCCCTGATGCGCGCGCGGACAGTATGCAATGCATACTGTCCGTACAGCTCGCAATTTTTTCGTTTTTCTTCCTTTTTTCATGCTATTTAATGGAATTAACTTCTGATTTTTTGTGTAGTTTTGTATTTTGTTTTTTACTTTTCAATTTTCAAATCTAATATCAGAAATAAATTACTTTGAATTTTTTAAATTTAATTTTAGATATTAGTGTAATTTGAATTTGAAAACAAGTAAAAATCTATCTTTTTGCTTGATTTTATATCTTATTTTTAAATTTGATTATTTTATCTTATTTTTTAAATTTAAAGGTCAGATATTAAATATTTTTTAAATTATTTTTTTTTTTAATTTTTTGACCTTATTTAAATTTAAAATTAGATTACTATAATCATGTAATTTTAAATAGAAGTAAGATATTTTGCTAACTTTTAAATTTTGTTATTTTTTATTTAAATTAAATTATAAAATATGAAAAATATTTATTTTTTTTATTTTATATTTAATTTATAAAATAACTTTAAAAATTTAAAAGGTGGTTAGCAAATATTTTTGAAATGACATTTAGGTTAGTTGAAACCTAATTTTTCAAAAATTGTAGGTTTAATTTTAATTTTTTTTATTATTTTATTTTATTTAAATACCGAATTTTTTTAAAAAAAATTATTTAAATATTTTCGAAAATAATTATTTAAAATTAAATAAATCCTACATCCAACTATCCAATTCATCTTGTTGCAGGAGTATGTGTTTTGGCTTGTATGTAAGTGTTATAGTGAGATGTCTCTCACCTAGAAACTCGAGACCAGACTCTTATTTAAAGGACACGTGTATTCAGATTTCCCATGAAAGCTGAAATGTCCATGAGAGACTTCTCGAAGTTTTAGACCTCGCCCAGGATAAAACCAGCGAGATACTGCGAGTGCGACCTAAGTCGCACGACGTAACCGTAATTCTCATTATACAGGGTAGATCCAACTCGCGGGTGTCAGAACATGTGCGAGTGTCCCCTCTATATTTCCGCGAAAGCATAGAGACCAACTCTCTGTGATGCCATTTGGTCCCAACGACCCAATAGCCCTGACAGACCGATATAAATTCGCATGTCCAAGTTCTACCAGCTCAAACAGGCGATGTCTACAAGGGGCGATTACCTAAGGGCGCAGACGTTCCAAACGTACTGATGACCCTGCGAGCTCAACAAACGGAACATGAACAGTCAACTCGCAGATGCGGAAGACGCATACGTTGATGAACTTAGTAACTGTTACACATTTATTGATGTTAACGTTGTTTGGGTTTAATTATTGCAATTCAATATGTAAATAATGGATTAACAATGAATGTGATCCTTGTGTAACCGATTGGACACCTACTTTGTATATAAAGGGGTGATCCACCATGAAAATGGCACCTACGAATCCTTTGCTACAGTGGACTAAGCAGATCACAATCTGACTGAACCACTATAATTCTTTGTCTTATTTACATTTTCCAACCTTGTTGATTGTTCTTGCATTCCCAGTCGAGTACTCGCCATTCTAGGTCGAATACTCGCACTTGTCACTTCCCTGAAAATTCTCTTTTGTATTAATTAAATAATATATTTTGGTGTTACGAAATTCACTCGACAACATTTGGCGCCGTCTGTGGGAATTCGACTAAAAGATTTCATTCACTTCAAAGAACACTATTTCATCATGGCTGGAAATCACGTTAACGGAGCTAACAACGGGTCCATCAATATTGGAATGATGAGTGTACCACTGCCCGGAGCTGGAGTGCCACCTGTGGACGTCATCAACGGCGGAGTAGGGAGGAGCAATATTAGACCTCTCAACCTATTCCCAGAAACGACTGGCCCTCAAGTAGGGGACACGTCCACACCACCAGCAACCATGCATTTTCCCCCCGTCACTCCGGCGGTAGTATCTGAGGGAATGGTCCAGCTCACCACCGATCAATATGCTGCAATTCAGGATCAACTGCGGGCACTACAGGCTGAGGTAGACGGACAGAGTCGAGCTCGACGCCCTCCTCGAGTTCCTGCCATTCGCAACGATAACCCTCAGGTAACAGTTTCTAGACGTCATACTAACCGTGTACGTAGGGAACGAAGAACTGACCCTGAAGCTCTGGACTTGAATCACCCGATGTCAAGAGATCAATCCGCAAGGTTTCCTAACCAGAGCACACAAATTGACGAAGATCCTGAGCGCCGTAATCCTCGCAGTCGTCCATCGAGAGACAATGACGCAGAGTCAGCCTCTTCGTCATCGCATGGCCGTACTCCGAGCAGATATACAAGGTCCGGCTCTGTACAAACACAACAGGGAGGACATTATCAAGTACATCGAGGTGACCTACGTGATCATTTCAACGCAGTTTTCAGGGCACGCTCCCGCGGCCCATATAACACTGAGACGCTCCGTGATCCCCATGCGGGCGATTAGGGTGTCAACGCAGGTAATAACCCGCCTATCGCGCCGATCGCGACTACTGGGATTAATATCTCAGCAAACCTTGCCGCAGTGGTTGCGAGCCCCGCAGTCGCAGCGACTTCAGCCCCTGCGACAGGAGGAATTGACCAAAGCATGCTTCTGCAAGCTTTAAAGATGCTCGAGCAGCAGCGCAAGCCTATATACAAGCTGCATGGCACCTCGCCTTTTACTGCAGAGGTGCGACAGGCTCAACTTCCGAAAGGGTTTCGTTTATCCAAATCCCTCAAGTATAAAGGTACTTCTAACCCGATAGAATATTTAGAAAAATTCAATACTATAATGGAAGTGGACTAGGTACCGCAACTCGCGAAGTGCCGCATTCTTGCGACAACACTCTAGGAAAATGCTCATGATTGGTTCACCCAATTACCTGAGGCATCGATATCGACGTGGGAAACCTTCGTCGACTTATTCCTCACGCATTTCCAAGCCACAATGACGTATAGGCCACCCTATACAACTTTGGCCAACATCAAACAAGAACTTGGTGAGTCTTTACAAGACTATTTCAAGCGTTTTAACGCATAAGTAACAAAGGTCAAGAAGGCCCCCGAGTCTTCGCTTGTTTGTATGTTGATAACAGGTATCTTGCCGAGGACCGACTTTTGGAAGGAACTGCAAGCACGAAGGCCGGAGTCCTTAGTAGAGTTCTTCGCCATGGCCGAACCTCGTAAGAGAATCGAGAACTCTCTAGCAGAGTTAGAGAAGGGGAAGGACAAACGTCGGTCACCCATACCGCGGTCACGCTCTCGCAGTCCGCGAGGGAAGAATTCCAGGGGCCGAAGCCCGAGAAGACGTAGCCCGCGCAGACAGCGAAGCCCGAAGTTGGCTAAGTCACCCCCAAAGAAGGAGTCCTCGCCGAAAAGGAAGGGAGGACCTCGCTTCGTCAACTATACTGAACTTGCCGTACCTCGAGACCATATCTATGCGATTGAGGAAAGGAACGTGGTCTTCAAGAAGCCGCCCCCCATCAGGGGAAATCGCGACCGGAGGGATCCTAAAAAATTCTGTAAGTACCACAAGGACATTGGTCATACTACTCTTGAATGTTGGGTCTTGCAGGATGAAATAGAGGAACTGATCCGAAGAGGGAAGTTCGACAAGTATAAAAGAAGCGAGGAAGGTCATCCCCAAGCGGATGGCAAAGGAGAAACCCAGAACGCGAGTGGCTCCAGAACACCTCGCAATATCTTAACTATAATCGGAGGACCACACATCGCAGGCGACTCTCGCAAATCGCAAGAAAGGTATGCCAGAGAAGCCAAGGAGAGGCCGTTAACCAATGTGAACAATCTTGGTGAACGGCCAGAGAAGCTCTTTAAGAAAGAATGCGACGACATCATTTTTATGGAGAGCGACGCGAGATGGGTCCATCACCCGCACTCTGATGCACTGGTGATAGTCGCCAATATTGGTGGAGACAATGTCCATCGTATACTGGTTGACAATGGGAGTTCAGCGAATTTGCTGAATTTCCAAGCCTTCAAGCAAATGGGGTTGCAAGAGAAGGATTTGCGACCTATGACATCAAGCATCTATGGCTTTTCGGGAGATGTCATAGCAATTAAAGGAATGATCAAGCTCCCAATCACTTTGGGAACTGCCCCAGTAACAGCCAAGTCGATGGCCGACTTCGCAGTAATTGACCAATACTCAGCGTATAACGCCGTAATTGGTTGACCAATTCTGAAGGAGATGAAGATCATAACCTCGATCTATCATCTGACGATGAAGTTCCCTACTCCCGTTGGAGTAGGTTCGGTGCGGGGAGTCCAATCCGACTCTCGAGAATGTTATAACGCAGCTGTTAAACTCGCAGAAAAAAGGACGGTAAATGTTATCTACCTTTTGGATGCACCACCGCCTCGCCAGGAGATCCTCAGGATCGAGGAGGTGCCGCACATGGACGAACCAGACTTGGATCCGAGAATCCTCGATCACACCGCCGCAGCCCAAGCCGCGGAAGACACAATCGAGGTACCTATAGATCCTATAGATAATAACAAGGTTTTAAAAATTGGTTCTAAATTAAATATACAGTTGTGAGAACAATTAACGACCTTTCTAAAGAAAAATCTTGATATTTTTGCCTGGAAACATTCAGATATGGTCGGGATATCTCCACAGGTCATGTGTCATCGCTTGAACATTGACCCCGAAGTGCGAGGTGTCCGACAAAAGCGCCGCAAAATGGACCCCGCGAGGTACCAAGCGCTGAAAGAAGAAGTCGACCGCCTCCTTGCGTGCGGCTTTATACGGGAGTCATTTTACCCCAACTGGTTAGCTAACCCAGTACTCGTGCCAAAGCCTAATGGCTCAAGGCACACATGCGTTGACTTTACAGATCTAAACAAAGCCTGTCCCAAAGACAGCTTTCCTCTTCCCAGCATTGACCAGCTTGTCGATGCCACTACAGGTCACGCGCTTTTGAGCTTCATGGATACGTACTCGGGATACAATCAAATCCCGATGTATGAACCAGACCAAGAACATACCTCGTTCATTACTGATCGAGGATTATACTGTTACAAAGTAATGCCTTTTGGTTTAATAAACGCAGGTGCGACTTATCAAAGGCTAGTGAATATGATGTTCGCAGATCTTATTGGAAAGACAATGGAGGTATATGTTGACGATATGCTCGTAAAATCGCAACATGCGGAGGATCATATTACCCACTTGCAGGCCATGTTCGACATATTGCGGCGATACAAGATGCGTCTAAATCCGTTGAAATGCGTCTTTGGGGTGGGCTCTGGGAAATTCCTTGGTTTTATGGTAAATCAGCGAGGAATAGAAGCCAATCCTGCAAAGATCAGGGCATTGTTAGAGATGCCATCACCGACTAAGCCAAAGGAGGTTCAAAGCCTCACAGGTAAAGTTGCGGCTTTAAACCGCTTTATATTCAGATCCTCTGATAAGTGTAAAGAGTTTTTCCAGACTTTGAAAGGCAACAAAAGGTTTCATTGGAACGAAAAATGCGAGCAGGCCTTCCAAGCTTTAAAAACGCATTTGGGGCAACCTCCAATCTTATCGAAGCTGTTATCCGGAGAAGTTTTGTCTATCTATTTGGCCGTCTCCGAATATGCGATTAGTTCAGTACTAATACGCGAGGACTAAGGACGCCAATACCCGGTATATTACGTTAGTAAGCGATTACTAGACGCCGAGACGCGTTAACCTCAAATGGAGAAATTGGCTTTCGCCTTGATAATATCCTCAAGAAAATTGCGACCTTACTTCCAGGCTCACAGCATTGAAGTTTTGACAAACTTCCCTTTAAGACAGGTTTTAGCGAAACCAGAAGCATCAGGGAGATTGTTAAAGTGGGCGATGGAGTTGAGTCAGTTCGACATCAAGTATAAGCCGAGAGCTGCGATCAAGGGGCAAGCCTTGGCAGATTTTATACTTGAATTCCCAAGCACCGAGGTGGCAGTTGTAGAGGATAGAAATGACATTGTCATGGCAAGCAAAGAAGTATGGACATTGTACGTCGATGGAGCCTCAAATAACGAAGGTTCTGGCAGTGGGATCTTGTTAATCAGTCCCAACAATTTCAAGGTACACACTGCTTTACGTTTTGAATTCTCTGCATCTAACAATGAAGCCGAGTATGAGGCTTTAATCGCAGGATTGAAACTGGCCCTCGAGATGAAAGTCGAGTATCTACAGGCTTTTAGCGACTCTCAAATCGTGGTATGCCAAGTGAATGGAGAATACCTAGCAAGAGGCAGAAGATTGGTTAAATACTTAGCCATCGTTCGTGAAATAATGCAGAAGTTCAAAAATGTAGTTGTATCTCGAGTATCGCGTGCTCAAAATGCCCACGCAGACGCATTGGCCCGATTGGCCTCAACTAGAGAAGCCGAATTACTCGATGTGATTCCTGTAGATGTATTGGCTCACCCAACCATAGATCGAGAAACAATCATGGAGATCGATGATGTTTAGGAGATTACCTGGATGACTCCTATCCTTGCATACCTCTAAAAGGGGCTCCTACCTGATGATAAAATAGAAGCGAGGAAATTGCGACAGCGAGCAACCCGTTATGTGATATATGACCAAAGGTTGTATCGCAGAAGTTTTAGCCAACCACTTCTCAAATGTATCAGTGGAGAAGACTGCGGTTACATACTGCGTGAAGTACACGAGGGGATTTGTGGCAATCATACCGGAGGTAATTCCCTTGCCTTAAAAATTATGCGGCAAGGATATTACTGGCCAACACTGCGACAAGATGCTCTCGCGTTTGCAAAGAGGTGGGATAGATGTCAGCGAATAGCCACTTACACACATCAGCCTCCGAGTAACCTCCACTCTATCACAAGTCCATGGCCCTTTGCAATATGGGGAATCGATTTAATCGGCGAGTTACCCAAAGGAAAAGGCGGAGTCAAATATACTGTAGTCGCAGTTGATTACTTCACAAAGTGGGCTGAAGCCAAAGCGCTCGCAACCATCACTGCAACGAAATTACGCGAGTTTTCTACACCTCCATCATTTGTCGTTTTGGCATTCCGCATAAACTCATTTCAGACAATGGAAAACAGTTTGACTGTAAAGAGATGCGACAGCTATGCGACGATTTGGGGATTAAGAAAACCTTTTCCGCAGTTGCTTACCCGCAGAGTAACGGACAAACTGAAGCCGTTAATAAAATAATCAAGCATACCATAAAAGGGAAACTAGAAGATCGCAAAGGGGCTTGGCCAGATGAGTTATCGCAAGTCCTATTGTCCTATAATACGACCCCTCGATCTACAACTGGCGAAACACCCTTCTCACTTTCTTACGGGTGTGAGGCCATGTTGCCAGTTGAAGTTGGGGAAGGTTCCCTACGCAGGGATAGTTTCAACGTCTCGCAGAACAACGAGAATCAGCTGTTCTACCTTGATCTTTTGGAGGAAAAGCGTGATAAAGCGCATCTAAAAAATGCGGCTTACCAACAGCGGACTGCAAGATACTTTAACTCCAAAGTGAAAGTAAAACCCCTGCGAGCAGGAGACTTGGTCCTTAGAAGAGTAATGCCAAACACCAAAAACCCGTCGCACGGGGTCTTCGGAGATAATTGGGAGGGACCATACCTCATCGCAGATAAAATTGGTGATGCAACGTATCGACTCGCAACACTCAATGGAATTGCGATTCCACGAGCATGGAATAGCGAGAGCTTGAAATTTTATTATCAATAGTATTCGCATTATTCGATTATGTTCATTCTTGTACTTATACTTAGATATTTTTCATTTAACAAGGAAAAATCCTAAGTATAGGGGGATATATAACCGAATGTACTATTGATTATATGAATAAAATTACTTGTTAAATTTTCAAAAAATTTTACCAGCTTTGTAAATGTTCTTACTTATTACACCAAGTTGTAATCGAAGTCGCAAATATATATATAAAAAACGCGAGAACCCGTGTACTGCGTAAATGTTAAAGGATAGCTATCCCCGCGAGGATAGAAATTTGTCCAAAACAAAAAGTAAATTCGTCCAAGTACATAAGTGCGAGTACCCTTGTACCGCATATATAAAAAAAAAAGATAGAAGTAAAATTAAAAAAAAAAACAACATAAGGATAACTAAGCATCTGGAGCAGCAGGAGTAGTCTCATCCGGAGCAGTTTCGTCCACGACTTTGCTGATGACCTCATTCTCGACTTCTTCAGCTTGTGCGCCCTCCACCTCGTCAAGAAGGTTACCTCCCCCACCTTGAGTCTGAGTAGGCGACATGGCGCGAAAAGCCTCGGCCATCTCACCGGCTTCTGCTCCAAGAAGAGAAAAGTCGAAGTCTGGGACTTTGGAAAGAGTGGTATAGATATAATCAGACACTGCCTGATCATACTGCTTCTTCCCATTCTCTTTCTCAGCCTCCAAATCGCGGGCCATCTCCACGATCGTTGCCTACGACTTCTTGACCTCGAGCTCCGCCTGTTCCTTCGCCCTGCTGAGTTCTTCGAGCTCCTTCTCCTTGGCCTTGCTGAATTCCTCGAGCTCTTTCTCCATCCTCGCCACTTCTTGCTTCAGCTTTTTTATATTCTCCTGAAAATGAGCGTTCTGCCTCTTCAGCGAGTCAGCTTCCTTCGAAGGATTAGCCGCAGCTTTTATGAACAAAGCCATTGACTGCGCGGCCAGTTCGGCAGATCGCGTAACAAGATCCTCGTAAGGATCTCAGCCAGGAACTTTTCCTGCATGGCAAGGAAGTCGCGAGCTCGAACAGGTGGATCAATGACGACTTTCTTCCCTTTGTCCGGTGTGGTCTTGGCCAGCTTCTTGGAAGAATCTGCGACAAGTGAAGCCATCACATCGCTCTTCCTCTTCTGGGCAACAACCGGCAAAGTCGTCGTTGTTCCACCCTTTGGTTTGATCTTCAGGACAGGGGCAGACTTCAGAAAAGTCATATCTGCGAGCATAAATGAAAGATAAGTATAAGTCAAAATCCTACCTGTTATTTTATAACAAGGGACGAATTACCTGAAATTTGTCGAGGAGTTTGCTTAGAAAGATGCTTGTCTATTCGTTCTTGCTGCTTCTCGGATGGTTCTTTGGATACTGGCTCCCTTTGAAGACTTGCGTTCTCAGGAATCAGCTGATGTTCTCGCAACTTTGCAGTTGTACACAATAATCGCCAGTCGCGATCTTGTACCGGAAGGCTCCCGAGAATTTCAGCTGTCTCCTTGCTAGTTGCGTCAAGGGTCGGTCGAGCTGGTCTATCTGCGATGACAACAAAGAGCGAGTAAGAAAAAAATTTCAAAAGCAATGCAAAAAAAAAAATGTGTCTAAGTCAAGAAATACGCGACATACTGGGTCTGCGATTAAAGTCAGTCCTAATCCCAGGAACCTTAAAGACGTAAAACCACTTCGATTTCCAATCACCCATGTTCGAAACCATTCCCTCAACTCCGTTGATTTCAGAAGTCGCCCATTTGCTAAAGCAGTAGAAGCCGTTATGAAGACCTACGCTTTTTATGTCGTAGAAATAACTGAACTCTTCTACTGAGGGAGCCCTATGGACGTACTCCATGTACATCGCATAGAAGGCTAGGACAGTGCGATAACTGTTGGGAGTTAGCTGAAAGGGCGATACATCATATCGCCTGAGAATGGCTGCGACGAAGGGGTGAAAGGGGATTGATACACCACACCGAAGGATGGGTATTGAGACTACCACATCCTCTGTGGGAATAATCGCAGGGTTAGTAAATGGAAGGTGCGCTCTCTGAGACGGTTTAGGACGTTGAAACGCGAGTCGCAACAAATTCAACCTCACAAAGGTGGTGAAGTCTGATTTGGCAACCCTCGAGATTAAATCTTCGCACGCGAAGGGCTCGTTCAGTTGGGAATCGTCGACTGAATCTGTCCCGCTCCCTTCCGCCTCCTCCTCTTCCCCACCTGACTCGCGAGCTGGAGTCGCCCATTCCTCAACCATCTCCTCGACCTCGACGTGAGGAGCATGCCTCGTATGTATAAGGTAGTCGCGTGCCGACACTGTGGACTTGCTGTCCCGGATATCGATGGTCCCAGGTTCTGCGAGTTCCTGCACCATCCTCTCGATGTCCACAGAAGACATCGGACCTAATTCTATTTGAGCGGCCTCCACTTCAGAAAAGTCCGTGGGGAGAAAACTGTCCCTCTCCTGGTCAGTCTCACCGTCAAATGCATGGCCTCCCGAGCCGAGCTGTTGGCTATCCGATAGATCGCTTATCTGAAAGATAGAAGATCTTTTCAGCGTGATGGATGTGTGAAAAACAAAGTGAGTGATCTCACCCGCAGTAGATTATAAAGTCGCACTCGACAGAATGGTAAGCCTCCTTGCGAATACTGACCATCCCATCAATGTGCGAGAAGAGATAAAACTATCTTGGGCAAGTAATTCACGCATCCTCGGCTAAGCGGTATACCTCCAGAAACGGCTGGGAGTTTCCCAGTGACTCAAGGGGTATGCATTCTCGAGCATAACCCTGAAGTTACTGGGAGACCCCCACCTTTCCGAGACTACCTATCAACCAAAGAGTACGCTCATTCGAATATTAACGCATGTCGCAAATGGCTGGGTGTACCTCAGTATTTCAAGGGGCATATAACCGCATATATGGCCATTAGAATACTGTGACACGCCCACCATTTGGAATAGCGATTAATACCCTCGCAACTCAGCCCGCGACATATAAAAATCCTAAAAGATCTAGCTAACAGTCAAATGGAAATAAATCTTGGCAATGTGCGAGTATTCAAGCTGTTCATCTGAACACCCGCGAACATTCAAGTTGTTCATCCGAATATCCACGAGTATTCAAGACGTGGAACAGTGCCTATGAATTGTGTGCGGTTATGTCAGTTTACAGGTCATATCCTACGAATTTACCCAGGTTTTCTTACCTAAAACACATAGCCTCATTAACACCCACTAGCATACATTCCTAAAAAACCCTTTAAAATACCTGAACCCAGAAAGTAAAGCATTTTTTCCCCAAAACACAAAACGAAAATGCAGTGATTTGAAAACTAACCTTGGTTTTGATTTCTGCGATTGCTTTCGATCACTTCTGAGATTGAGAATGTTGTGGAAAAATGGTAGGAAATCTGGGGATGGATTTTCGAAGTGTATGTAATGGAGGGAAAGAAGAAGTTAAGAGTGAGAGGGAAAAATGGGAATTGTGATTCGTATCAAAGTATTTAAATACCCATATCCCTTATTGATTGGGATTGTGACACGTGGCAGCCAGAATGCCTAAGGTCGCCCAATCTAACGGCCAACGATGGCCACGCCTACACGAAAACCGAAGGGTTTTGTGACGTGGCACCATAAAGGTAATAATTACTAATAATTACAGCCGTCATTTTTCGAAACCCTCGATGGGACAACCAAAGGGTCACCTCCTCGTGACAACCTTTCACCTGTCTCTCGAATAATAGTTTCCCTCAGTGACCGCTCCTGTCACGTCGCGAAACTAGGGGCATGTGTTATAGTGAGATTTCTCTCACCTAGAAACTCGAGACCAGACTCTTATTTAAAGGACACGTGTATTCAGATTTCCCATGAAAGCTGAAATGTCCATGAGAGACTTCTCGAAGTTTTAGACCTCGCCCAGGATAAAACCAGCGAGATACTGCGAGTGCGACCTAAGTCGCACGGCGTAACCGTAATTCTCATTATACAGGGTAGTGTTGGAAATTATTTTACCAGGATCTTAGATCTACTCACAAGTATGTTTATTAACATCCTAAATATGAACTTTCTAAAACGATAAAATAAACAAATATAAAGTTTAGGAAACCTTACATTGGGTGCAGCGGAATATAATGACTCCTTCCGTTCAGATATCTAGCCCTTGATTCCTTTCTGTAGCAGAGCATTATCAATATCTGAACCTGGATCTCTTTCTCTGAATCTTTGATGCTGAAACTCCTTTGCTGATGATCTTTCTTCACGATCTTCCTCACTATGATTGAGGTATCACTTGATGTGTGTGGGCACTACTCATACACTAAGGATTTCGAAATTATCAAGGAAGAAGAGAGAGAGTGGTCAGCTAAAGATAGGGAGAGAGAAGGCTCAGTTTTTCTGAATAGAAAAAGTCAGAAGAAAAGTGTAATTTTCCTGAAGCCTTCACTATCTATTTATAGCATTCCACTAGGGTTAGATTTGAATTATAGGGCATTAAAATAATGAAAAAATCAATTTAAAATATACATATAGGTGGCCGGCCATACATAAGTGGATTGGGCCTTAGGTTTTGCAATTTTGTAATTTTACCACCTTTTGTATCTGATTTTCTCAAAAATGCCAATTTTCTAATTCAAACATTTAAATGCCAATTCTAACTATTTAATAACTATAAATAATTATTAAATAATATTGTCATTTATCATATTTATTAATTGAACCATACAAAGTATCATAATTAACAAATATGCCCCTATAAACTCTTTCTTTACAATTTCGCCCTTACTTAGTGAAAATTTCACAAATAGACATAGTCTAATTCGTGAATTATAATTGATTAATCAAAACCAATTACATGAGTCTTACAAGCAATATTATCTCAACTAGTGGGGGGACCATGGGTCTATATAACCGAGCTTCCAATAAGTAGATCAAGAATTTAGCACTAAAATTCACTAACTTATTAATTCTTCGTTGAATCCACGCATAGAACTTAGAATTGCACTCTCAGTATATAGAATGCTCTATATGTTCCACCATATAGACACATCATTAGTTATCCATTGTTATAATCCTAATGTGATCAATGATCCTCTATATGAATGATCTACACTGTAAAGGGATTAAATTACCGTTACACCCTACAATGTATTTATTCCTTAAAACACTTGACCCCGTATAAATGATATTTCAGCTTATGTGAAATGAGTACTCCACCATTTATGTTCGTTTGGTCAAGCTCGAAGGAGATCATCCTTTGCTTACTATTCGCCAGATAGAAGCTATAGATTCCATGTTTATGCTAGCGCTCCCACTCAATTGCACTACCGTGTTCCCAAAATGTACGTATCACCCTGACCTAAAAGTAGGCTTAACTAACAATTCAAGGAACACGAATAGCCTTTCAAGATTGAGCCTAATCATAACAGGATTAAGATCATTTGATCTAGGATCAACTAGGCGATATTGACTTGAATAGATATTACGGTAAGTTTAATAAATCTAAGTCAAAGTTCAATATCGGTCCCTTCCGATGCATACTCCATGCATCCAACCTGAGCTTTACTTTAACCAATGTTCTGGAAAGAACATAGCACTTCTCCAAATGCAAGTAAACTCTTGTTGTAGATTATCATATCAGTAAAACCCTGTGTCTGATAAATCTAGGAAACTTTATTCACATAGTCATGTTTACTTTCCAATGTGTTGACGGCACAATAAACAGGATCAAGTATGTGAAAAGGGTTTCAGATGAATTCATACATTATGTACATATAATCATGAAATAAATCATGTGAACCATGCAACATTAAATGTTATTTCTGATCTATATTAATAAGCAAATCTGATTATATTGAAATGAGTTTTATTTAGGGCATAAAACCCAACAAACTCCCACTTGCACTAATATAAAACAAAAAGTGTGTTTCAAATAATCTCAACACCTTGATATACAAATCAAGTGTAGTAGTAGTAAACTCCTCGTAATAGGATCTGAAAGGTTGAATTAACCACAACCTTTTCTCCACCATTACTCTTCCTTTAATCACAAAATCATTGATAATGTGAAATTCCTCTCTATATGTCTACTCTCTTGGGATACTGGATTCTATACCTTTGGCAACTACTTTTGGTTAATCAGGAAATTAACACTAGTAGTTTAAGGCAATTTGGAATGGTGCCAAAGATGTATAGAACTTTCCTTAGACTGAATAAGTACCTTTCCTGCAGCTTTAACATTCAGTCTCTCTCTGGTAGACCTAGAGACTTCAGATAGGTTTTTACACTTCTCCAAAATCACTATTCCACCCCTAGAGTAACAACCATCTTATCAGAAAGATTTACTAGCACATAGGCAAATTTCGAAATCTGATGTGGTGTAGTCTAAGAGTTTTAAACACACTCTTATAGACTAACATATAGTTCCTCTTCTTAATCTTAGGATTTACTTGATTGTCTTCCAATGTTCTTCTCCTGAATTAATCTGATACCTACTCATTACTCCCACTCAATAGCAGGTGTCTGGTCTAAGGCATACAAAAGCATATCTAAGACCTCTCACTGTTGATGTAAGAAATTCTTTTATGGCTTTATCTTTTCTGGAATAGTTAAGACTTTTCCTTAGATAAATAAAATCTATACCTAAGAAGTTGTGAAGCTTTTATAGATTGCCATTAGAAAGAAAATGCTTCAGCATCTTACTAAAGTAAGTTGCTTGCATTAGAGTAAGTAATTACCAGGTATACCAGAAGCCATAGGTTTAGATAAACTCAAACCTATAATACTAGGAACAGGAAGTTTTGTTAAGTCCATTGAATGGACTTATTAACTAAAATTTCCTTTTATGTCCTTGTAATAGAAAACTTTAGGTTACTCCATGTGAATGGATTAAACCATAGTTCTATTGGCTTTCTTCTTAGTTTCTTATCTTGACAATCCATTACTTGTTTAAACTCACAATGGATTTTAATCACTAGTATCTCCCAAGTCATAAGAAGGTGAGTTCCGAGAAACTCTCCCACTACGACAAGGTACCGTGAATTATGTCGAAGAAAACTAAATGGTATTAACCTCTTTGGTTGTGACAAGAAAACAGAGGCAGTGGGATCATCATATATTATATATAAGATGATAGAACACTTTTGGAATCAAGAATTAAATATCTCCTTTATTTGCTACTTGTTTTTCAGACTTAGTCATTTTCTTAGAAAAGTAGTATTTGTTTGAACAAACACTTTCTTATCTATTGACAATGGGATGGTCCACCCCTAATCACTTAGAATAGCTAACAAACCATGGTTAACAGTTCTAGCTTTTCTTAAGATTTTGATTAGGTCATCCATGAATCTAGTAATGATTTACATTAAGTAGACAACCATTACATCATTCTGAAATTGTATTACCATAGAAGGATTTAGGCAACGACTAGTAACTAATCATCAACATGCAACTCGAAATTTCTGGGGAGGTAAGTTTGGATATAATTCAAAAATCAATTTAATGATCTTTGAACTGCATATCTACTAACTATTTCTCCACCCCTATCAGTTCGCAAGATCTTTAACCACTGACCTTAATGGTTTTAACCATTGCTAGAAATTAATGAAATTTTTCAAACATTTCAAATTTCTTTGCTAAAAGGTATAATCTAGAGTGATCGTTTTAAGAATACAACGAAAAACTCATATCCACCCCTGAATGTACATCCATCTGCGAATGAGATGAACTACTTTCAGTGGATATAGGCATATTAACTCTTTGCAGAGATTGATCTTGTCAAATCCACTATGAACAAGATACAAATGCCATAGATTAAGAAAAATGTGGTTGTGTCGTTTTGATGACTTAGGTTTAGTTACATCAAAGAGTTCTTAGAATAGTGCAAGTGGATCCTGGTCACAGAATACCTAACTCATATTCCATACAGTTTGAATCCATTAATAAAAGATGGATATTAAACACTTGAGAAAGTGTAACTGTATTGTATCTGGAATTAGAAATATAAGAAAATTTCTGTTTGGATTCTAAAATTAAAGTCAAAGACTTAAATTCAACCAAATATAATGAGTAATTCTTTCTTGGACCACCACTACTAATACAAACTCTAAGTCAGATTTGCCCATACAAGTAGGAGATTTCTAAGATTGAGGATTTATATCAATTGGGAATAGAATTTCGGGATTATAATCATATGCGTCATTTAATTTCTTAAGAGAAAATATAATGACATGAAATGATTTATAGACCATTCATCCAATGATATGTTTTGAAGCTAATTCGACATGAATAAGCTAAGAGGAATTAGGATAATTTCGTTTATAAATAAGAATCCAACGATGCGTCGATTAGTGAAAGACAAAGTAATCTTATTTAGGTAATCTTCTTGTTTCATATTGTAAAAATACTAGTCTAAGGTGTCATCAATTGATGAACAGTTAGATGTCGCACATACAATACTTATCTTTCGAGATCTTACACTATTATGTATGTCTAATGGTGAAAATCCATTAGGGATTTATCTCATTAGAAAAACAAACATGTTAGACCAACAATGAAGATTCGAAATTAAACTACAACTTAATAACAGAAAATAACATGGTTCAATATAAATTCATACACAATTCAGAAATTATAAACATATAGCAAGTAGGAATGACTAGTGAAAATACTAAAACATACAATCCTTAATAATTTCCAACGTTTTCAACAAACTGATACAGTGTCCCGGTAGGCGAGAGTCAAAGCATCATTTATTGAATAGAGTTGTCAGCTCATCCAAAATAGAAACCATTCTAGCAACCTTTTATTCGATCAAAATAAGAATCCAACGTTGTCCCGGTAGGCGAGAGTCAAGGTTATTCTCATTTCATGAGCCTCTACCATTGTTTCATGTTTCATAAGTTTATCTCTAAGTAGTCACCGTAGGGGAGAGTCTAATAGAGACGAAAACTTACAAAACACTTATCAAATAAAATCTTACGGTGTTAAATGCGTTCAACGAATAACCATCCATAGGGGGACGAAGTCTAGCGTCTCGAGGTTATATTGAAAACATTTAACTTTTGTAAGACCAACAATGGAGATCGAATATCTTAATAATAATCAAGCTCATTATTAAAGTGAGTTGTATTTTCTTTGATTCTCTTTATTTAATTTATTTATTTTAAATATATATTTATTTAAAATTTCCAATTTAGAATGAAAAATTCTAAATATAAATTTTAATTTAATATTTATAAATTTTACTTAGATGGATATAAAAATAACATGAATTATTTCCATCTTAGTAATAATTTCCAATAAATATTTAGAAAAATATTCAATTTAAGTTGTTACAAAATTAATATAAATTAATTTACAACTCAAGTTTAATTTTCTATAAATATATATTGCATTTCGAAAAATTAAAGTATTTAAGAATACAATTTTCAAAAATGCATGTTAAAATAAAAAATTAATCCTGGAAAAATTATTCTAATTTAATGTTGGCCCAAAATTAATTAATAAAATTAATTTACAACAAAAAATATAATTTTCCTATTTAATTAAATATATAAGAAAAATTTCAAATATTTAAGTATGATGATGAAAATCAACTTAAATATTCATTTTCTATTTAATTAAATACACTAGAAAAATACTTCAAGCAAAAATATCATCTATCAAGATTTTTCTTTGACTAATTAATTCAATTTCTAATAATATACTTTAATTTAATTTATTTTAAATTAATCAATAAATGAAAAAATCATTGACTTAAGTTGATCCAAGAATTAATTAAAATAAATAATTAATTTACAACTTAATCTATTTTTCAAGATAAAATTCGAAATTCTAGCATTTAAGAAATGCAATTTCGAAAATTGATTAATAAAATAAAGAAAAAATATACTTTGAAAATTATTTAAATTTAGTTGAAAAAATAAATTTCAACTAAAAATAATTTTCTATTTAATTAAATGTCATGAAAAAGAAATATTTAAGTATGATGATAAAAATCAACTTAGATATTTAATTTTCAAATTAATTAAATGTATTAAATTCAAGAAATAAATAATTAAGTGTAGAGAAGGCTTAATTATTAATCTCTAGTTTAATACTAGGAAAAATATACTTAAAATAAATTGTACCAAAATTAATTAATAAATAATTAATTTCACAATTTATAATATTTCCTATTTAATATTAGAAATAATAAGTAGTCTAGAAATAACTATCTAGAAAATATCTTATTTGACTAAGTATCTTTTCCACAAAATTTGAAAAAATATCTAATTTAAGTTGTATTAGAAAAAATCTAGAACTTAAATATTTTTGAAATTTAAATTTAATTAAATATCAAAAATTAAGTTGTAACCACTTAATTTGAAAATATTCCATTTTAAGTTAATATTTGAAAAGATATTAACTTAAAAAATATCTAAAGAATCTTAATAACCAATGCCTAAAATTCCTCAACTTAATTTTGAAATTTGAAATTCAAAAGATATTCAGATTTAAGTTGGTTAGTTGTAGATAACTAAATATCAACTTAAATAAGAATATTTAATAAAAAAAAAATTAAATTAAGTTCCAGAAAGAATCTAGATGGTTATAATTCTATATTTAATTAAATACAAGAAAATACATATAGTTTAGCTTAGAATAAAAAATTCTTTAAACTATAATTTTCTTAAATTAATTTCAAAATAAATGAAATTAATTATGTTGCTAATCAATTTTTAATTAGGTTAAACTAGTGTAATTAACCTAGTACAGTCATTCAAATCAGGCAAATGGGCCTTCACAATTGGGGTGGTTTGTGTGAGGGGGTGCTGGGTTCAGTATGTCGTACCCACTTCTATGGCTCCCAACTCTCACACAAGGCCCAAAAGAGAGGAATTTAACCTTAATAAGAACAACTGTTATTAATTGAATAGGCCCAAAAGCTAAATGGGCCTAAATAAATTCTATCAAGAACTATGATAATTTATCTTAGCAACATTAACCTATATGCATCTATAATATAAAATTAAACACATAGGCTCACACAGGCACACTTTGGATGGGTCCTATCATGTTGCTAGGTCATACACAGATGAAAGAAGATTGTAAATATACCTGTTACAAATTATTATCTTGACCAAGGGAGCCATCAGATCATTAGATCTGGCAAAAGGTAACCATGGCTATTTGCAATCAAGTAATAATAGGTTTTGAAAACTTACAAACAAGCTAAAACCACATACTCCTGCAACAAGGTTAGCTGGATAGTTGGATGTAGGATTTATTTAATTTTAAATTAAATAATTAATTTCGAAATATTATAAAATGGATTTTCGAAAAAAAATTTAAAAAAAAAAAAAATCGAAAATTAATTATATATTTAAATTTAAAATTAAACCTACAATTTTGAAAAATTAGGTTTGAACCAACCTAAATATCATTTCAAAAATTTGCTAACTACTTTTAAATTTTAAATATTATTTTATAAATAAAAATTAAATAAAAAAATTAGAAAAGATAAATAAATATCTTTTTCAAATTTTAAATGTAATTTAAATAAATAAAATAACAAAATTTAAAAAATTAGCTAAATATCTTATATCTATTTAAAATTACATGATTATAAATATCTTATTTTAAATTTAAATAAGGTCAAAATATCTAAAAAGATTTAATTAAAAAATCTTAAAAGATAAGATATTATTAAAAAAAATATCTTAAAAGATAAGATATTATAAATATCTTAAAAGATATTATAAATATCTTATAAAATCTGACCTTAAATTTAAAAAAAATATAATCAAATTTAAAAATAAGATAGATTTTTAAGCAAAAAGATAAATACTAATTCTATTCGAATTCAAATTACACTAATATCTTGAATTAAATTAAAAAAAAATTAAATTAATTCAAAATGATAATTAGAATTGAATTAGGAATAGTAATAGTATATATACAAAACCATACAAAAAATTGGAAGTTAATTCCATGAAAAAGTATGAAAAATTGAAGAAAAAAGAAAAAATTCGAAACTGTACGGACAGTTCTGCGATCGCAGGAAAATATCAGCACAGCCCCGATTTTGTCAAATCTTCAAAAAATCATAACTAATTCAAATAAAATCCAAATTGAGTTCTGTAAAAGGCTCACTTGCTTAATTTTTTCCATACTATCCAATAAAAATAATTCCAGAAACGAAATCACAATTATTTTTCACGAAAATTTCACAAACATCAATCAATCATCAAATAACACTCAATACAACATGATATCATCCAAAGAACATACAAACAATCGTTTTAAAGTCCAAATTACATGTAAGTAAATCAATTACCATGGCTCTGAGGCCAGTTGTTGGAAATTATTTTACCAGGATCATAGATCTACTCACAAGTATGTTTATTAACATCCTAAATATGAACTTTCTAAAACGATAAAATAAACACATATAAAGTTTAGGAAACCTTACATTGGGTGCAGCGGAATATAATGACTCCTTCTGTTCAGATATCTAGCCCTTGATTCCTTTCTGTAGCAGAGCATTATCAATATCTGAACCTGGATCTCTTTCTCTGAATCTTTGATGCTGAAACTCCTTTGCTGATGATCTTTCTTCACGATCTTCCTCACTATGATTGAGGTATCACTTGATGTGTGTGGGCACTACTCATACACTAAGGATTTCGAAATTATCAAGGAAGAAGAGAGAGAGTGGTCAGCTAAAGATAGGGAGAGAGAAGGCTCAGTTTTTCTGAATAGAAAAAGTCAGAAGAAAAGTGTAATTTTCCTGAAGCCTTCACTATCTATTTATAGCATTCCACTAGGGTTAGATTTGAATTATATGGCATTAAAATAATGAAAAAATCAATTTAAAATATTCATATAGGTGGCCGGCCATACATAAGTGGATTGGGCCTTGGGTTTTGCAATTTTGCAATTTTACCACCTTTTGTATCTGATTTTCTCAAAAATGCCAATTTCCTAATTCAAACATTTAAATGCCAATTCTAACTATTTAATAACTATAAATAATTATTAAATAATATTGTCATTTATCATATTTATTAATTGAACCATACAAAGTATCATAATTAACAAATATGCCCCTATAAACTCTTTCTTTACAATTTCGCCCTTACTTAGTGAAAATTTCACAAATAGACATAGTCTAATTCGTGAATTATAATTGATTAATCAAAACCAATTACATGAGTCTTACAAGCAATATTATCTCAACTAGTGGGGGGACCATGGGTCTATATAACCGAGCTTCCAATAAGTAGATCAAGAATTTAGCACTAAAATTCACTAACTTATTAATTCTTCGTTGAATCCACGCATAGAACTTAGAATTGCACTCTCAGTATATAGAATGCTCTATATGTTCCACCATATAGACACATCATTAGTTATCCATTGTTATAATCCTAATGTGATCAATGATCCTCTATATGAATGATCTACACTGTAAATGGATTAAATTACCGTTACACCCTACAATGTATTTATTCCTTAAAACACTTGACCCCGTATAAATGATATTTCAGCTTATGTGAAATGAGTACTCCACCATTTATGTTCGTTTGGTCAAGCTCGAAGGAGATCATCCTTTGCTTACTATTCGCCAGATAGAAGCTATAGATTCCATGTTTATGCTAGCGCTCCCACTCAATTGTACTACCGTGTTCCCAAAATGTACGTATCACCCTGACCTAAAAGTAGGCTTAACTAACAATTCAAGGAACACGAATAGCCTTTCAAGATTGAGCCTAATCATAACAGGATTAAGATCATTTGATCTAGGATCAACTAGGCGATATTGACTTGAATAGATATTACGGTAAGTTTAATAAATCTAAGTCAAAGTTCAATATCGGTCCCTTCCGATGCATACTCCATGCATCCAACCTGAGCTTTACTTTAACCAATGTTCTGGAAAGAACATAGCACTTCTCCAAATGCAAGTAAACTCTTGTTGTAGATTATCATATCAGTAAAACCCTGTGTCTGATAAATCTAGGAAACTTTATTCACATAGTCATGTTTACTTTCCAATGTGTTGACGGCACAATAAACAGGATCAAGTATGTGAAAAGGGTTTCAGATGAATTCATACATTATGTACATATAATCATGAAATAAATCATGTGAACCATGCAACATTAAATGTTATTTCTGATCTATATTAATAAGCAAATCTGATTATATTGAAATGAGTTTTATTTAGGGCATAAAACCCAACAGGTAGATCCAACTCGCGGGTGTCAGAACATGTGCGAGTGTCCCCTCTATATTTCCGCGAAAGCATGGAGACCAACTCTCTATGATGCCATTTGGTCCCAACGACCCAATAGCCCTGACAGACAGTTATAAATTTGCATGTCCAAGTTCTACCAGCTCAAACATGCGATGTCTACAAGGGGCGATTACCTAAGGGCGCAGACGTTCCAAACGTACTGATGACCCTGCGAGCTCAACAAACGGAACATGAACAGTCAACTCGCAGATGCGGAAGACGCATACGTTGATGAACTTAGTAACTGTTACACATTTATTGATGTTAACGTTGTTTGGGTTTAATTATTGCAATTCAATATGTAAATAATGGATTAACAATGAATGTGATCCTTGTGTAACCGATTGGACACCTACTTTGTATATAAAGGGGTGATCCACCATGAAAATGGCACCTACGAATCCTTTGCTACAATGGACTAAGCAGATCACAATCTGACTGAACCACTATAATTCTTTGTCTTATTTACATTTTCCAGCCTTGTTGATTGTTCTTGCATTCCCAGTCGAGTACTCGCCATTCTAGGTCGAATACTCGCACTTGTCACTTCCCTGAAAATTCTCTTTTATATTAATTAAATAATATATTTTGGTGTTGCGAAATTCACTCGACAACAGTAAGTTTTATAAAACCTATTATTGCTTGATCTAAATTATAATGGTTAACTTGTTGACAGATCCAATGATCTGATTTTAACCCATGGTTCAATTTTCAATAGGTCAAGTAAATAATTTGTAACAGGTAAATTTTACAATCTTCTTTCATTTATGTATGACCTAGCAACATGATAGGATCCATCCAAGTGTGTGCTTGTGTGAGCCTATATGTTTAATTTTGTTATAGATGCATATAGGTTGTTGTTGCTAAATAAAATATCATAGTTTTTGATAGTTTTTATTTAGGCCCATTTAGTTTTTGGGCCTATTCAATTAATAAAAGTTGTTCATTTTAAGGTTAAATTCCTCTCTTTTGGGCCTTGTGTGAGAGTTGGGGGCCATAGAAGTGGGTACGACATACTGAACCCAGCGCCCCCTCACATGAACTACCCCAATTGTTAAGGCCCATTTGCCTGATTTGGATAACTGTACTAGGTTAATTAAATTAGTTTAACCTAATAAAATTGATTAGCAACATAATTAATTTCATTTATTTTGAAATTAATTTAAGAAAACATAGTTTAATGAATTATATTCTAAGCTAAACTAGATGTATTTTCTTGTATTTAATTAAATATAGAATTATAACCAACTAGATTCTTTCTGAAGCTTAATTTAACATTTTCATTAAATATTCCTATTTAAGTTGAAAATTAGTTATCTCTAACTAATCAACTTAAATCTGAATATCTTTTGAATTTCAAATTTCAAAATTAAGTTGAGGAATTTTAGGAATTGGTTATTAGGATTCTTTAGATATTTTTTAAGTTGATATTTTTTAAAAAAATATTAACTTAAAATGGAATATTTTCAAATTAAGTGGTTACAACTTAATTTTATATTTAATTAAATCTAATTTGAAAGATATTTAAGTTGATTTTTTAGATTCTTCTGAACAACTTAAGCAAGATCTTTTCAAATTTGTTCCATTATTTTCGAATTTATTTTTCGAATTTAAATAATAATTGAAATTTAAGTAAAGTTGATTTTTTATTTAAACCAACTTTAATTTGTAATTTTTCATTAATAAAATATGGAACAGATGATTAAATAATATACATTTTTTTTAAATAATGAGCTTTAATCAAAAAGATATTCGATCTCCATTGTTGGTCTTACAATAGTTAAATTTTTTCAATATAACTTCGATATGTTAGACTTCATCCCCCTTATGGATGGTTATTCGTTGAAAACTTTTAACACCGTAAGATCTCATTTGATAAGTGTTTTGTGAGTTTTCATCTCTATTAGACTCTCCCCTACGGTGACTACTCAGAGATAAACTCATAAAACATGAAACAATGGTCGAAGCTCATAAAATGAGAATAACCTTGACTCTCGCCTACCAAGACAACGTTGGATTCTCATTTTGATCAAATAAAAGGTTGCTAAAATTGTTTTATTTTAGAAGAGCTATGTAACGCCCTAATGCTAAGGCACGCTAAAGTGTTTTTTTCGATTACTGTGCAATCTTTGCAAATCAAAGAATTTTCTCGAAAAAGTGTCCTATTAAAACTTTTGCATTAAATATAAACTTTGTAATATAATAAAATATTTACAAGTGTCGGGATCCCGTTTTTAAACTTTGTAAAATTAACATTCCAAAATATACATTTTTTCATAGGTGGCACAACGACTAACAAAATACAATCCCCAGATGTACCGAGACCGAACACTCCAGGTCGCGCCGCTTCAACATGTACAATCTCATCCGAGCTCAGGTTCACTGCTGTTCAGCCTTCGCTTTTCCTTTACCTACACATGAAAGTAGAACTATGAGTCAACAGACTCAGTAAGAAATGCAGACAACATATCATATAATTTTTCGGCTTGTATTTAGGCGCCCATACACCTATTTAAAAGGCTTAACAGATGAGTACGAACGTTCCATACTATGGTATAACCACTATACCACATGCACTACGTACCTCGATGTACGAGTGTTTGTAGGGTTTGCTCATACCCTGAGTACCTTTGAGTGATATACCACGCACTCCCAGTACCTCACCGTACCAGTACCTCACCGTACTTATGCTGGTATCAAGGTACTCTCAGATAACATTCACTGTACCAACGCACTCTATACTATAATCGTATAAGTGTTGGTAGTGCAAATAACATTTTCAGCATGCATATACACATGACATACATATACACTCAGATATTCATATTACACATTATATACAGTTCTTACCTGTTTTCCGAATTCAAGTGTGCTGGCCGACCTGAACGAAAATGATCGTGCTAGATGGATGCCCTAATCACATTAATTGTAACACAGAAGAGTGACTCGCTAAATAACTTTCCGGGGACTTAAATTTGAAACTAAAAGTTTCCCTATCGATAAACAACATGGCAATACTCTAAATATCTTAAAATTGGGCAAAACTAGGGTTCCAAAAATTCCCCCAACCAGCACACCGGTTCCCAACCGGAAGTCTGGCTCTGGGTCACCAACCGGTCGACCGGTTGCCACAGGTCCCCCAGAACCGGAATTCCATTAAAGACTAAGTCAAATTATGCCATTAAAGAATTAAACTTGAGTTTCAAAACTCAAGTTTACTTAATCCCCTCACTACAACTCAAAACTGAAATCCAAGGCTTAAAATCAACTCAAATTAAACATACAATTCAAACCCTAAGCATGCTCAAACCTAACAACCCCTAAATTACAAAACCAAAACCTCAAACCAAGCAAAAGCTTAAAAACTAAAGGAGGGTTCCATTAGAGCTCACCTTAGCTTGAATCTCCCAAAGTTCTTTGCTGAAAACACTAAAAATTCAGCAGCTCTTCCCCTTGAATAAGCCCAAGCCGAAAGAGAAAAGAAAAAGAGAGAGAGGAAGTTCTATTTGATTTCTCTTTGAATTTTCTAAATTTGTTTTCAAATGAAAAGGGAATTACTAAACTAATCCCTTACTGAAATTAATGAGGGTGCTAGGTGTCAACTAATGGGGCAGCCACCTATTCCATTCTTTGCCAAAAGACTAAATTACCCTTTAGTTAAAACTTAAGGTATTTCTAAAGCTAGGGGTAAAATGGTCAAATCCCATAACCCCGCTCAATCCCGATAATTTATTTTCTCTAAAATATTCCCCGCTAAGAAATAAAGTTCTAAACTTACCCATGTGATCAATCTAGCCATCCATCGCATTTTCCGTTGTTGTCGAGCAAAAATTACAAAAATTGCATATTTCACAAATAAGCTAAATAATACCCCTAGAGTTTAATAAAATCTCCGGAATTGAGAAATTATAACTCTAATATTTATTTCTAAATATTGGGGTCCACAATTAAATAAATTCATAAATAATAATAAAATAATAAAAATAAGTGCTAATTGCTTTACTAATCCAAATTACTAAAGCGGTCATTACAATTATCCCCCCCGTTAATAGGATTTCGTCCTCAAAATCTAACCTGAATAGCTCTGGATGTTGAGTCCTTATATCTGACTCCAATTCCCAGGTGGCTTCCTCCACCTTGTTGTTCCTCTAGAGCACCTTAACCAGTCAATAGTTTTGTTCTGAAGAACTTTTTCCTTTCTATCCAGAATCTGTACAGGTTGCTCTTCATAGGATAAGTCTGGTTGTAATTTAAGGGCTTCATAACTCAAGATATGAGTCAGGTCTGACGCGTATTTCCTCAACATGGAAATATGAAATACGTCATGAACAGCTGACAATGCTGGTGGTAAGGCTAGCCGATATGCTACCTGCCCGACCTTCTCAAGTATCTAAAATGGCCCAATGAACCTAGGGCTTAACTTACCCTTCTTCCCGAAGCGCCTAACACCCTTCATTGGTGAAACCCGCAGGAAAACATGTTCCCCTGCCTGAAATGTGACATCTCTGTGCTTTGGATCAGCATAACTTTTCTGCCTACTTTGAGAAGCAAGCATCCGAACCTTAATCTTATCAATAGTCTCATTGGTCCTCTGCACTAACTCTAGACCAAAGTACTTCCTTTCTCCTGCTTCGTCCACATGGATAGGAGAACGACATTTTCTACCATATAACATCTCATAGGGAGCCATCCCTATTGTACTCTGGTAGCTATTGTTGTAGGAGAATTCAATTAAAGGCAAGTACTTACTCCATGAACCTTCAAAGTCCATGACACAGGCTCGCAGTAAGTCTTCTAGTATCTGAATTGTTCTTTTTGATTGACAATCAGTCTGAGGGTGAAAGGCTATGCTAAACTTTAACTTGGTACCCATAGCCTTCTGAAGACTCACCCAAAACTTCGATGTGAACTTTGGATCCCTGTCTGACACAATAGATTTAGGGGCTCCATGGAGACCAACTATCTCCTTCACATATAATTCAGCGTACTGATCCACTGAATATGTAACTTTCACTGGTAGAAAGTGAGCTGATTTTGTAAATCTGTCCACTATGACCCATACTGAATCATACATTCCCGAAGTTCTAGGTAATCCAGTTACAAAATCCATTGCAATGTCCTCCCACTTCCACTCAGGAAGGACTAAAGGTTGCAGTAACCCTGCCGGCCTCTGATGTTCAGCCTTAATTTGCTGGCAGGTCAAACACTTGGACACATAGTCCACCACATCTCTTTTCATCCCATACCACCAGAAGTAGGGTTTCAAATCCTGGTACATCTCGGTGGTTCCCGGATGCAACAAATAAGGTGTGGTATGAGCTTGATCAAGTATCTCTTTCTTAAGCTCATCAACATTAGGGACACAAACTCGAGCTTTGTATAACAACATTCCACTGTTGGAGACTGAAAAGTCTCTAGGCCGACCAGCCATAATCTCATCTTGAACTTTAACTAGCTCGGGATCCTCAAGTTGAGCTCTTCTGACCCTCTCTAACAAATCAGATTGAAGTGTTAAATTATGTAACTTTCCAACCACGAACTCAATCCCCGCGCTAACCATTTCAGAGGCTAGTTGAGGAGCTATCAAAATTGTAGTACATACTTGCCCGGAACCTCTTCTACTCAAAGCATCGGCCACAACATTGGCCTTCCCGGGGTGATATACAATTTCACAGTCGTAGTCCTTAACCAATTCCAACCATCTTCTCTGTGTCATGTTCAAATCCTTTTGGGTGAAAAAGTATTTGAGACTCTTATGATCAGTATAAATTTCGTACTTCTCACCGTAAAGATAATGTGGCCATATCTTTAGAGCAAAAACCACAGCAGCAAGCTCTAGGTCGTGAGTTGGATAACGCTGCTCATAATCTTTTAGTTGACGAGAGGCATAGGCTATGACTCTGTCAGCTTGCATCAGAACACATCCCAGACCCTGTCTGGATGCATCAAAATAAACCACGAATTTCTCTTGATCTGATGGCAATGCTAACACCGGAGCTGTTATCAAACGCTGCTTTAATTCCTAAAACCTTGTTTCACATTTATCTGACCACACAAACCTCTGATTTTTCTTTGTCAAATCGGTTAGGGGCATAGAAATTTTAGAGAATCCTTCGACAAAACGTCGATAATACCCTGCTAAACCGAGAAAACTTTGAACCTCCATCACAGACTTGGGCCTCGGCCAACTCTTCACTGACTCCACCTTGTTTGGATCAACCATAATCCCATTCTTCCCAACAATATGAGCCAGAAAAGACACTTCAGACAACCAGAATTCGCACTTCTTGAACTTTGCATACAACTTGTGATCCCTAAGTCGCTGCAATACCATTCAAAGATGATGCTCGTGCTCCTCTTCTGACTGAGAGTATACAAGAATGTTGTCGATAAACACTATAACGCAGTTATCGAGGAAATCCTTGAATACTCTATTCATGAGATCCATAAAGGCCGCAGGAGCATTAGTCAATTCGAATGACATTACCAGAAACTCATAGTGCCCATATCTGGTTTAAAAAGAAGTCTTCGGTATGTCCTCCTCTCGAATTCTGAGTTGATGATAACCAGATCGTAGATCAATCTTTGAAAACACTGTCCTTCCCTGAAGCTGATCGAACAGATCATCGATTTTGGGCAACGGATACTTGTTCTTAATCGTTAGCTTGTTTAGTTCTCGATAATCGATACACATTCTAAGGGAACCATCCTTCTTTTTCACAAACAGAACCGGAGCTCCCCAAGGCGATACACTGGGTCGGATAAACCCAATGTCAAGCATCCCCTGAAGTTGCAACTTAAGCTTCTTGAGTTCTGCTGGAGCCATCCTATATGGAGCTTAAGAAACAGGTTCGACTCCAGGTGCCAGATCAATTACAAAATCAATCTCTCGTTGTGGCGGCAATCCCGACAACTGCTCGGGAAACACATCGAGAAAATCTTTCACCACCCGAACTGCCTCAGGCCCAAATGGTTTAGGTCTGCTGGAGTCAATTACCACTGCTAGAAATCCTACACAGCCACTACGTAGTAAATCTCTAGCCCTCAGTACAGAAATAACTAGGATCCGAGACCCCTGAACTGATCCAACATAAACAAATGGATCTTCACCTTCAGGCTGAAAAGTCACCATTTTCCGCTTACAATCTATACTGGTCGAATACTTGGACAGAAAATCCATTCCCAGTATAATGTCAAACTCAGTTAGTTCCAGTTCTATAAGGTCAGCGCTCAACTCCCTATTTTCGATCCTAACCGGCATAGACCTAATGCACCTATTAGAGATAACCAACTCCCCACTAGGCATTAGGGTTCCAAACCCTCTTTCTAAAATATCACAAGGCCTACCCAGAAGATCAATTACCCTTGTAGCTACATATGAGCGTGTAGCTCCTGAATTAAATAAAACGGTAAACAAAGAGTTGTTGACGGGAAGCTGACCTGTCACAACAGAAGGGGCTGCGCGCATTGGCTTGGGTGATAGCAAACACTCGAGCAGGAACCGGTTTCACCTCAGCTTTAGGCTCCTCTCTCTTTGCCTGAGGGCAATCTTTCTTAAATTGCCCCACCATGCCACACAAGAAGCATGTCTTCCGGTTACACTCTCTCGGATGATGTTTCTTGCACCGTGGACACTCAGGGTAAGAATAACCCTGGCGTCCACCTCTGCCTTGGTTCCCACAACACCGCTTGCTCTGCCCTGAACCACCAGAAGCTGAGATAACTTTCCTTTTTTGTTCAGTGGTGGAGTCACGACAATCCCTACCATAAACAGGAGTAGGAACAGTGGGGGTTCCACCAACACTCGAAGTCACCCGGGGCTCCTGAAGAAATTTCACCGCACCCTCGGCTCTCAAAGCCTTTTCGACCATTTCTGCTTATGTAGTTGCCTCGGTGGTAGTAATTACCAAATCGTGCCTAATCTTCGCACTCAAACCCGCCAAATATTTCTCTTTCTTAATGAAATCAGTTGGCACAATTCCCGTTGCGAGCTTGGCCAGACGGTCAAACTTTGTCGTATACTCAGTAAGCGACATTCCCTCAGTTTGAACCAATTCATTGAATTCTTTCAGCTTTGCACTGCGGACAGGTTCATTGTAATACTTGGAGTTAAACAACTCCTTGAATTCTTCCCAGGTCATCACTGTGACGTCCCGAGTGAGGGTTATCAACTCCCACCACACGAGAGCGTCTTCCTGAAACTGGAAAGTGGCACATGTCAACCGATCATTACCAACCACTCCCATAAAATTGAGAATACGCTCGATCACTGTGAGCCACTGCTCAGCCTTCATTACATCAGGTTCTCCCAGAAACACTGGAGGTGCCTGCTTTCAAAATCTTTCGTACAACGGCTCCATACGGTTGCCAACAACAGGTTGTTCTGCTGGCACCGCTGGAACTGCAACAGCCTGAGCAACTTGAGGAGGCACGGCAGGAGGACCCTGCTGCCTCAATCTCTGAATCTCTTCAGCTTGTTGACGGATCTGATCTTGCATTTCTGCAAATCTTTGCTCCCAATCCTGAGGAGCTTGTGGTGGATTTACAGGGCGACCACCCTGAGCTCCGCCACGCCCACGGCCGCGACCACGAGGATTTTGGGGATTTCTCTGACCGCCTCCGGTCTTAACAATGCCACCCTGACTTCTTGTATTTCGTGGGGCGTCCATTTTATAGGACTTAGCCTGGGAATCCATAAGCAAGGCAGGTTAGACAACGATCAAAACGTAAAGTCGCTGTTAAGGACTTAAAGGCAACACACTTTAAAATAATTAATTATAATCTATTATGCTTCCTAACATGCTTTCACATTCACAATTATTTAAAATACTAAACAAGTACGGGCTTTTTGAACCGTGAACCGAGCTTTCTCTGATGAAGATTGTACATGTCTTAGCAAGCTTCGATAAACAAACCTGGCGGCTCTGATACCAAAATTGTAACGCCCTAATACTAAGGCACGCTACAGTGTTTTTTTCGATTACTGTGCAATCTTTGCTAATCATAGAATTTTCTCAAAAAATGTGTCAAATTAAAACTTTTGCATTAAATATTAAACTTTGTAATATAATAAAATATTTACAAGTGTCGGGATCCCGTTTTTAAACTTTGTAAAATTAACATTCCAAAATATACATTTTTTCATAGGTCGCACAGCGACTAACAAGATACAATCCCTAGATGTCCCAAGACTAAACACTCCAGGTCGCGCCGCTTCAACATGTACAATCTCATCCGAGCTCAGGTTCACTGCTGTTCAGCCTTCGCCTTTCCTTTACCTACACATGAAATTAGAACTGTGAGTCAACAGACTCAGTAAGAAATGCATACAACATATCATATAATTTTCCGACTTGTATTTAGGCACCCATACACCTATTTACAAGGCTTAACAGATGAGTACGAATGTTCCATACTAGGGTATAACCACTATCCCACATGCACTACGTACCTCGATGTACGAGTGTTGGTAGGGTTTGCTCATACCCTGAGTACCTTTGAGTGATATACCACGCACTCCTAGTACCTCACCGTACTTTTGCTGGTATCACGGTACTCTCAGATAACATTCACTGTACCAACGCACTCTATATTATAATCGTATAAGTGTTGGTAGTGCGAATAACATTTTAAGTATGCATATACACATGACATATATATACACTCAGATATTCATATTACACATTATATATAGTTCTTACCTGTTTTCCGAATTCAAGTGTGCTGGCCGACCTGAACGGAAATGCTCGTGCTAGATGGATGCCCTAATCACATTAATTGTAACACAGATGAGTTACTCGTTAAATCACTTTCCAAGGACTTAAATTTGAAACTAAAAGTTTCCCTATCGATAAACAACATGGCAATACTCTAAATATCTCAAAATTGGGCAAAACTAGGGTTCCAAAAATTCCCCCAACCGGCTGACCGGTTCCCAACCGGAAGTCCAGTTCTGGGTCACCAACCGGTCGACCGGTTGCCGCAGGTCCCCCAGAACCGGAATTCCAGTTATGTGCTGGGAACCCAAAAATCTCCCCCTTGAACTCAAAACCCAACCAAACTTAACCAAACTCTCTAGAACACCTGCAGAATGCATTTACAACATTTTCCAACCAACAAAACCAAGAAATAACCGCTAAGTCAAATTATGCCATTAAAGACCTAAACTTGAGTTTCAAAACTCAAGTTTACTTAATCCCCTCACTACAACTCAAAACTGAAATCCTAGGCTTTAAATCAACTCAAATTAAACATACAATTCAAACCCTAAGCATTCTTAAAACTAACAGCCCCTAAATTACAAAACCAAAACCTCAAACCAAGCAAAAGCTTCAAAACTAAAGGAGGGTTCCATTAGAGCTTACCTTAGCTTGAATCTCAAAAAGTTCTTTGCTGAAAACACTAAAAAATCAGCAGCTCTTCCCGTTGAATAAGCCCCAGCCGAAAGAGAAAAGAGAAAGAGAGAGAGAGGAAGTTCTATTTGATTTCTCTTTGAATTTTCTAAATTTGTTTTCAAATGAAAAGGGAATTACTAAACTAATCCCTTGCTGAAATTAATGAGGGTGCTAGGTGTCAACTAATGGGGCAGCCACCTATTCCATTCTTTGCCAAAAGACTAAATTACCCTTTAGTTAAAACTTAAGGTATTTCTAAAGCTAGGGGTTAAATGGTCAAATCCCATAACCCCGCTCAATCCCGATAATTTATTTTCTCTAAAATATTCCCCGCTAAGAAATAAAGTTCTAAACTTACCCATGTGATCAATCTAGTTATCCATCGCATTTTCCGTTGTCGTCGAGCAAAAATTACAAAAATTGCATATTTCACATATAAGCTAAATAATACCCCTAGAGTTTAATAGAATCTCCAGAAATGAGAAATTATAACTCTAAATAAATTCATAAATAATAAAAAAATAATAAAAATTAGTGCTAATTTCCTTTAATAATCCAAATTACTAAAGCGATAATTACAAGCTAACTACTCTATTCAAATAATGTGATCTTTGACTCTCGCCTATCGGGACACTGTATTTCATTATGTTGGAAACCTTGGAAAATAAACTATGTTAGATTTAGTATTTTTATAACATAAGTGATTATTCGTTATTTTCTGAACTTGTGTATGAATTTGAACCAGAACCTTACTTCTGTTTTATTGATGTATTGTAGTGCTAATAACTCTCATCCCAATCCACTCCTAGTAAATAACTTAGCAAATGAACTTGAAGATATGAATAAAACTCCTGGTCAGAGTAATACTTCAAATGTGCTCATGATGAACATGAAATTCCAGAAAGCAGGTAAGCTGGAAATTGTTCACTCTGAAGAGCAAATAGTTCATAAATCCATAAATCCTGCTATTTCAAGCTTAGTTGAGAAGATAAGAGAAAGTGATTCCACTTCCTCAAGTTATGCTTCACAACAAAATGAACCAGCAAGATCAACAATTCACAAACGAATAAGCAGTGATTCCTTAGTCTTCGAATCATGTGTTTTAAAGAATGATAAATCCATTTGGATTCTTGATTTTGGGTCTACAAACCATGTAAGTTGTTCATTGCAATTGCTTGAGAAATGGAATTATTTGAAATCCGGAGAGTTGAAACTTAAGGTTGGTAATGGCGAAATGGTTTCGGTTAGAGCTAGAGGAAATGCCAAACTCAAGTTTCAAAATAGAATTTTGGAATTAGAAAATGTCTTATCCATTCCAAATTTCAGTAGAAACTTGGTTTCTGTTTCATGCTTACAATTGCAACAATACAAATTAGATTTTTCGAGTTCTGGTTCTACCATTTCTCGAAATGACATTCATATTTGTGTTGCATCCATGGAACAGGGGCTTTATGTTCTTAGACCAGAAACACCATTTGCCCTACATAACGAACTTTTTAAAGTAGTAAACCTAGAAACCACAAAAAGCAAAAGATCGATGATGATAACGAAACTTATCTATGGCATTTACGTTTGGGTCACATAGGCTATGACAGACTAAATAGGCTAACCAAAGACGGTCCATTGAAAAATGTCGTCTTAGGGGAATTACCTGTTTGCGAGTCTTGCCTAGAAGGAAAGATGACCAAACGTTCTTTCTCTGTAAAGGGAGAGCGTGCCAAACAACCGCTAGGGTTAGTGCATTCAGATGTTTACGGACCTTTGAATGTAAAAGCCCGAGGTGGTTATGAGTACTTTGTCACTTTCATTGACGATTACGCTAGATATGGACATATTTACCTTATGCATAAGAAATCTGAAACATTTGAAAAGTTTCAGGAATTTCAAGCATTGGCTCAAAACCAATTATGTAAAACATTAAAGATCTTGCGAACTAATAGGGGTGGAGAATATATGGATATGCAGTTCAAAGATCATTTAATTGAACTTGGAATTGAATCCCAATTAACCGCCCCTAGCACTCCACAACAAATGGAGTTGCAGAAAGAAGAAATCGCACTCTTTTGGAAATGGTTAGGTCTATGCTGAGTTATTCAACTCTGTCTACGTCCTTATGGGGATATGCTATACAAATGGCAAATGAAATTTTAAATGTTGTTCCATCTAAAGCATTCCCTAAGACACCGTCGAACTATGGAATGGTCGTACACCTAGTTTACACCACTATAGAATTTGGGGGTGCCCTGCTCATGTCTTGAGAAAGAAAGAAGGCAAACTTGAATCACGAACTGAAGTTTGCATGTTTGTCGGAATTTCTAAAGAGACTAGGGGTGGACTGTTTTATAGTCACAAGGATAACAAAGTGTTTGTTTCTACAAATCCTACTTTTCTTGAAGAAAACTATATTAAAGACAACAAACCGAAAAGTAAAGTTGTTTTAGAGGAAATGCTTTCAGATATAACTCCTTCCAATGTTCCGTCCTCTTCCACTCAAGAAGAGGATAATCCCACTCCCTCAGTCGAACCAACTGAGAAAACTACTACCAAACTTCCTGTTCAGAAGATCACCGCTCCTCGTCGTAGTGGGAGGGTTTCAACAAAACCAGCTCGTTATGGCTTGGATGGTGAAATCAATAGGGTCGTTGGTGACGGTATTGATGACGACCCATTAACCTATAAATAGCCAATGGCTAGTCCGCAACGGAAACGATGGTCAGCCGGCATGGATTCAGAAATGGATTCCATGAAAAAGAACAAAGTCTGGGAATATGTAGACGCACCTGATGACTATCATCCAATCGGATGTAAGTGGGTTTACAAGAAGAAAAGAGGCGCTCGAGGCGAAGTCAAAACTTTTAAAGCTAGACTTGTAGCCAAGCGTTATACCCAAAGAGAAGGTGTGGACTATTAGGAAACTTTTAGTCCTGTTGCCATGCTCAAATCCATCCGAATTCTTCTCTCCATAGCTGCTGCTTTCGATTATGAAATCTGGCAAATGGATGTCAAGACTGCCTTCCTTAATGGGGTACTTGAAGAAACCATCTATATGGAGAAACCGGAAGGCTATGTTCTTCCAGGGCAGGAAAAGAAAGTTTGCAAATTAAATAAGTCTATCTATGGACTAAAGCAAGCTTCTCGCTCATGGAACAAAAGGTTTGATGAAATCATCAAAACCTACGGCTTTCTTCAGAATGAAGATGAACCTTGTGTTTACCAACTCAAGGAAGACTAAGTAGTAGTATTCTTGGTCATTTATGTTGACGACATTTTGATTATTGGAAACAATATCAATAAAATGACTAACATCAAGGAATGGCTTTACACTCAATTCGATATGAAAGATTTGGGTGAGGTAGCCTATGTTCTTGGTATTCAGATTATCAGGAACCGGAAGAACAGATCTCTTGCTCTCTCTCAAACAACCTATATTGACAAAGTTTTAGAGAGATTCTCCATGAACAACACCAATGGGGCAAATATGCCTTCTAGATATGGTATTCGTCTATCTACGGAACAGTCTCCTACTGATCCTCAAGAGATAGAGGACCTGGCAAAAATTCCTTATGCTTCTGCAATTGGAAGTCTAATGTATGCAATGTTATGCACTAGACCTGACATCTGCTATGCAGTTGGAATCGTGAGCAGGTATCAATTAAATCCAGGACAACAACATTGGAATGCAGTTAAGTATATTCTGAAATACTTAAAGAGTACAAGAAATCTTGTGTTAGTCTACAAGGGTGATGCTTTAAATCCCATAGGCTATACCGATTCAGATTTCTAGCCATGTCTTGAAGACAAGAAATCTACATCTGGGATGGTGTTTACTCTTGGGGGTGGAGCAGTGGTTTGGAGAAGTGCTAAACAAACTGCGATATCGGACTCGACGATAGAAGCAGAATACATAGCTGCAGCAGAAGCTGCTAAAGAGCTTGTCTGGCTAAGAAAGTTCTTCACCAGTATCGGTGTTGTGCCTGGAATGGAAAAGCCTCTGGTCCTACTTTGTGATAATAATGGAGCAATAGCCAATAGTAAGGAACCTCGAAGCCACAAGAGAAGCAAACACATAGAAAGGAAGTATCACATCATCAGAGAATATGTGGCAAGAGGGGATGTACTGGTTGAGAAAGTGGACACAGAAGACAACTTAGCTGATCTATTCACCAAAGTCTTGGTCGTGACTGCATTTGAAAGCACCGTCAGAATTTAGGATTAATTGATATGTACTGATTAGTTTTATATTAGTGCAAGTGGGAGTTTTTTGGGTTTTATGCCCTAAATAAAACTCAATTTCAGTGTAATCCATTTTATTCAAACATCAATAAAGAAACAGAAGTATTTTTCATTCATTTGTGTATGTTTTGGTTCATGTTATCAATTGCTTGTCTATTTGATTTATAAATTCATCTGAAACCCTTTTCACATACTTGATCCTGTTTATGGTGTTGTCAACACATTGGAAAGTAAACATGACTATGTGAATAAAGATTCCTAGATTTATCAGACACAGGGTTTTACTGATATGATAATCTACAACAGAGTTTACTTGCATTTGGAGAAATGCTATGTTCTTTCTAGAGCATTGGTTAAAGTAAAGCTCAGGTTGGGTGCATGGAGTATGCATCGGAAGGGACCGATATTGAACTTTGACATAGATTTATCAAACTTACCGTAATATCTATTCAAGTCAATATCGCCTAGTTGATCCTAGATCAAATGATCTCAATCCTGATATGATTAGGTTCAATCTCAAGAGTGTTATTCGTGTTCTTTGATTTGTTAGTTAAGCCTACTTTCGGGTGAGGGTGATACGTACGTTTTGGGAACACGGTAGTGCAATTGAGTGGGAGCGCTAACATAAATATGGAATGTATAGCTTCTATCTGGCAAATAGTATGTAAAGGATGATCTCCTTCGAGCTTAACCAAACGAAAAATAAATGGTGGAGTACTCATTTCACATAGTTGAAATATCATTTACACGGGGTTATGTGTTTTAAGGATGAAATACATTGTAGGGTGTTACGGTAATCTAATCCCTTTACAGTGTAGATCATTCATATAGATGATCATTTATCAAATTAGGATTATAACAATGGATAACTAATGACGTGTCTATATGGTGGAACATACTGAGCGTTCTATATACTGAGAGTGCAATTCTAAGTTCTATGTGTGGATTCAACGAAGAATTAATAAGTCAGTGAATTTAGGTTATAAATTCTTGATCTGCTTATTGGAAGCTCGGTTATATAAACCCATGGTCCCCCCACTAGTTGAGATAATATTACTTGTAAGACTCATTTAATTGGTTTTGATTAATCAATTATAATTCTCAAATTAGACTATGTCTATTTGTGAATTTTTCACTAGGTAAGGGCGAAATTGTAAAGAAAGAGTTTTTAGGGCATATTTGTTAATTAAGATACTTTGTATGGTTCAATTAATAAATATGATAAATGACAATATTATTTAATAATTATTTATAGTTATTAAATAGTTAGAATTGGCATTTAAATGTTTGAATTTGAAAATTGGTGTTGTTGAGAAAATGAGATGTAGAAATGATAAAACTGCAAAATTGCAAAAAGTGAGGCCCAAATCCATATAGCCATGGCCGGCCACTTTTATAGGCATTGTCATCTGATATTTTCATTATTTTAATGCCAAATAATTCAAACTTAACCCTATGTGGAATGCTATAAATAGAGAGTGAAGGCTTCAGGAAATTTACACTACACTTTCACTTCTGGTTTCCTTCAGAGAAAAACTTGAGCCTTCTCTTTCTAAACCCTAGCCGCCACCTTCATACCCTTCTTCTTCCTTGAATAATTTCGAACCTCTCAGTGATAGAGTAGTGCCCACACACAACAAGTGATACCTCAATCATAGTGACGAAGATGGTGAAGAAAGACATTCAACAAGAAGGAGATTCAGCACTAAAGAACGGAGAGAAAGAGATCCAAGTTCAGATCTTGATAATACTCTGCGACAAAAAGGATACAAGGCTTAGAGATCTAAACGAAAGGAGACATTTTATTCCGCTGCACCCAATGTAAGGTTTCTCATACTTTATATGTGTTTATTTTATAATCGTTTTAGAAGTTCATATTTAGGGTGTTAATCAACATACTTGTGAGTAGATCTAAGATCCTAGTAAAATAATTTCCAACAGAAGTTATCTTGGTCGTGGAAGAAAGGAAGCCCAAAGTTCCACGAGCAGGAGAGCTGACCATATCCTTCAATGATGAAGACACTGTCAAAATTAAATTTATGCACAACGACAGGCTGGTCATAGGAAGTCTAGATAGCCAATCAAATGGTGGCTAGAACCATGATCGAAAATGGAGCTTCTTCCAACATTTGGTTCAACACTGCTTATGAAAAGATGGGACTCCAACTCAAAGATCTAACCCCATGCCTCCAGCTTGTCTATGGTTTCTCCTGTCAAGGAGTTGCACCTCTAGGACAAATTCGTCTACCCCTCACTGTTGGACAAGCTCCGACGAGCATGACTATTATGGCACAGTTCCTAATATTGGTTGTTCCTTCAGATTTTAACGTAATGCTTGGTCGGCGGGCCTTGTATGACTTAAAAGGCTGTCACATCAATATTTCACTCGTGTCTGCAGTTCCCAACAAAGAATGGGGTAGGGTGTTTGAGAGTAAACCAGCAGTTTGCACGGGAATGTTATAACCTTGCAGTGGCCAAGGCTAAAAAGGAAGTATCCTCCACCCAGAGCACAGACAAGGGAAAACACATTCCCAAGTAGGGAACTTCCCAAGGCGGGGATGAAGATGTGGATCCTCGACTTGGGGATCCAAGCAGCATGTTGGACCTACAGAGGAATTAGGAAGAGATCGAGATCGATCCAGCTATCCCGACTAGAAAGCTAAAGATCAGAAAAGGTTTGTTGCTCGAAGTAAAATCAGAATTGATAAAATTTCTGAGAGCAAACCTGGACGTTTTTGCCTAGTCACATGCGAATATGGTCAGAATTGATCCTTCTATTATTTCACATGTTCTGAATATCGATCCCAACTTCCGGCCAGTTCAACAAAAACGAAGGCTATTGGACAAAGAACGAGCAGTAGCCCTGGAGGATGAAGTTGAAAAGCTGTGCAACAATAACTTCATAATTGAAGCTTTTTAGCCGGCTTGGGTCTTGAATCCCGTACTAGTGCCCATGTCGAACAAGAAGTGGCGAATCTGTATTGATTTCATATACCTCAACAAGGCGTGCCCTAAAGACTGTTTTCCACTTCGAAGAATCGAACAGCTTGTAGATGCAACAACAGGGCACAAAATATTAAGCTTCACGGACTCTTACTCGGGCTACAATCAAATCAAAATGCATCCACCAGACCAAGAACATACAAGTTTCTGAACAGATATGGATCTCTATTGCTACAAAGTCATCTTGTTTGGTCTAAAAAACGCTGGGGCTACGTACCAAAGATTGGTAAACAAAATTTTTAAAGATCAGATCGGGCAAAATATGGAAGTATACGTGGATGATATGCTCGTAAAATCCAGAAAGGCTGGTGGCACATAGATGACCTCGACGAATGCTTCAAAGTCCTCAGAAAATACAACATGAAGCTAAATCCCTTAAAGTGTTCCTTCGGAGTCAGCTCGGGAAAGTTTCTAGGCTTCATCGTCAATGCCCAAGGAATTGAAGCTAATCTAGAAAAGTTTCAAGCCCTCCTGGATATGAACTCGCCAACAAAAACCAAAGAAGTGCAAAGCTTAACTGGTTGGATCGCCGCGCTCAGCAGATTCGTTTCAAAATCAACAAAAAAATGTGTCCCATTCTTCAACATCCTGCGAGGAAACAAGCACTTCGAGTGGACAGAAGAGTCTGAAAAAGCTTTCTAAGCGCTAAAGGCACAACTTGCTAAACCTCCCGTACTTTCAAAACCTCTCGACGGTGAGGAACTGGGAATATACTTAGCTGTCACGGAACATACCGTGAGTGTCGTGCTAATCAGTGAAGAAAACAACGTACATCACCCAGTCTATTACATCAGTAAAAGACTCATTGAGGTCGATGGCCGATATCCGTTGATAGAAAAACTCGCCACTGCCTCATTTTAGCAACAAGGAAGTTGAGGCCTTATTTCCAAGCTCATCATATTTGGGTATATACCGACCAGCCACTACGACAAATACTACAAAAGCTAGATGCTTCTAGACGGTTACTCAAGTGGGCGGTAGAGTTGGGCGAGTACAAAATCCCTTTCCAACCCCGAACAGCAATCAAACCCAAGCCTTGGCATACTTTGTGGTAGAATGCACAAGCAAGAAAGAAAGCATACCAGAAAGCAACCTTGAGCCGGCACCAATACCTCAGCCAAGTCACAATGAGGACAAATTGACCTGGAAACTACATGTAGATGGGTCGACTACAGATCAACTATCTGGTGCAGGAATTGCCCTCATCACGCCTGAGGGCAACACTTGCACGCTGTAGTTAAGTTTGGATTCAAAGCATCTAACAACGAAGCTGAGTACGAAGCTCTAATCGCTGGGCTAAGACTAGCCCGGGAGATGAAGGCCGAACACATCGAAATCTGCAGTGATTCACAGCTGGTGGTAAATCATGTATCCGGAGAATATGAAGCTCGAAGAGAAAAGATGATAGCATATCTGAGAAAAATACATGATCTGCTCGTACAATTCAAAAGCTCCGATCTCAGACAAATTCCCAGAGAAGAAAATACAACTGCAGACGCGTTAGCTCGATAGTCAAGCAGCAATATAAGTGACAAGGCAAACCTGGTTCCTATCCAGTTCCTCGAAGAGCCTAGCATCACTGGCACGAAAAAAATCGAAATGATTGATCCAAACTGGATGACACCAATAGCACCCTACCTCAACTCTGGGGAAATCCCAGATAACCGAAATGAGGCTCAGAAAATGAGAAGGAAAGTTGCACGATATATCATAGTAGAGGGAGTCATGTATAGAAGAGGATTCTCGATGCCTCTGCTCAGATGTGTCACTCAAGATGATGTTGCAAGACTCCTATCTGAAGTTCACCATGGATTCTGTGGAAATCATGCCGCCAGACAGAGCTTATCAAAGAAAATTCTAAGGCAAGGTTACTTCTGGCCAACGATGATTGAAGATTCGAGAGCCTATGTTAAGAAGTGCGACAAATGCTAGAGATTTTCAAAGATACCAAGAGCTCCGCCCAACGAGTTAACACAGACACAAAGTCCGTGTCCCTTTCCCATTTGGGGAATTGACCTGATCGGACAATTACCTAAAGGTAAAGGTGGGGTGTAGTATGCAGTGGTAGCGGTTGATTACTTTACTAAATGGACTGAAGTCGAACCACTTGCAACCATTACATCAAAGAAAGTTCAAGAATTTATTGTGAAGAACATCATATGCCAGTTCGGACTACCGTACAAAATAGTCTCAGACAATGGCAAGCAGTTCGACAGCCAATCCTTCACTGATTTCTGTGCGAACCATGGTATCATCAAAAGTTTCTCCGCTGTGGCGCATCCTCAAGCAAATGGTCAAATTGAAGCAGTCAACAAAACCTTGAAGGATACACTAAAGAAAAAACTTGAAGATGCCAAAGGAAACTGGCCAGAAGAGCTACCTGAAGTTCTATGGTCATACCATACAATGGAAAAAACAGCGACCGGACAGATACCATTCGCAATGGCGTACGATTATGAAGTTATGCTGCCCGTCAAACTCGAGCCACCTTCCCACAGAAGGTTGACGTACGATCAAGGTACCAATCACATACTCCTTGCAGAATCACTTGATGAAATCGAAGAAAAACGAGTAACTGAAAACTTAAAGTTGATGGCCCATCAGTAAAAAGTAGCACGGTATTTCAACAAACAAGTGAAAGCTCGAAAATTCTTCGTGGGAGATAAGGTCTTGAGAAGGGTATTCCTGAACACCAAAGACAGTACGGCAGGTGTACTTGGACCTAACTTGGAAGGACCATATTGAGTGGTCGAAGTTCTCGACTCCAGAGCATAAAAGTTAGGTAAGTATGACGACAAAATGCAACTCATTCTAGTACCACGGTACTGGAATGGAGAACATTTAAGAAAATACTACCAATAAAGTACCAGGTCGGGTGACCACTTTAAGTACTAAATGAAAATTTTTTTTAAGTGAATGGCCTTTTGGGCGGATTACACCCAAAGGTTTCGATAAAAGAAACAAAGTACTCAGGTCGGGTGACCACGTTAAAGTACAGTTTCTTATGTCTGCAATTTGTTTTATTTCATGTTAAGCTAAAAGATCCAATTAGATCAAATAGCTCTGATGTAAGTTACTACGGTAACAAATACACTTTTCGATCAATCAATGAATAAAGATAGTATTTCAAAATTCAATTGAGTTAAAATTATCAGCATGTTTATAATTTACCATACAATGCGTACAAAAGGTTTGGTCAAACCCAAAACACGGAATAGATAAGCAATATATTTGTAAAAGATAAGTGACCAAGAGTCATACGTTTGCTCGATAACTTGGGGGGCCACCTTTACCTGTACAAAGCATTTGGTAAAAATAAAACAATCACGATTGCACGGCAATTATAAACAGAGAATGAAATTCATTAAGGATAACAAAAGCACGTAATACCTGGATTAAAAGCTGTCCGGTCAGCCTGTTGTACGAAAAATGAAAAATAATTCCAAGTTTAAAGACCTCTTGGCCGGTCATGATGTCTTTGAAAAGGCCCTGAGGCCGAATAAGATATATCAAATAAAAAGATAAAAGGAGAAGTGTTTAAGCAGCTGGAGTCCCAAGTTCTTGGTTTGGTTTTTCTGGGCCAACCGGAGTAGGAGGATCTGTTGTTTGAACAGGAGGTGCATCAGCGGCCTGACCGAAGGTTAAAGCAGTCACCTCAGTTTCGCCATAAGCCACTTGGGACGCGCAGTTTTCAAGGTACATGTCCTTAGCATCGCCCAAGTAGTAGAAATTGGCTCGTGGAATAGCCTTCCAAAAATCAAAGAAGAGCTCAAGACCGACTGTCTCCAAGGCATTGACCTTCTCCTTCAACCTATCCACCTCGCCCGAAAGCTCCCCCTCCTTGGCTTCCTTTTCCTCCTTCATATGATGAAGAACTGCTCGAAGAGAAGTCCTCTCGTCCTGAAGACTGTTCACCTCAGCAGATAAGGTCTCGATGGTCTCCTCAAAACACTCAGCAGCCTCGAGATCCTTAGTCAGCACAGTGATTTTCTTCTAAGCGGCAAACAGCTTCTTGTTGGCTTCACCCAATTCTAACCGAACAGCTCCGACTTCTACCCAGGCTTCTTCAGGATCCTTCCTGGCCAAGTCCACCTCCGCCTTTAAGGTGTCGGACAGAGCCATGTTCTTGGAAGCAGGAGACTTAGCCCAAGAGTAAGTGTATGCCAACTTCAGACTGGCCTGCACAAGGAAAAAACTTTAGCATTTGAGCTAAGTGTGGAAGATCAAAGGGAAGTATTAAGAAAGACTTACCTTGGTGAACTCCTTCAAGACTCCGCCCACCAGCAATTCCAAAGAAGAGTCATTGTCAGCACAAGCCAGTTGCTCACTGACCTCAGGAACTAGCCGGTTCATGTAATGGGCCAGCATCTCCTTGCCCTTTTTGGCCTTTGGATGCACCAGCAAAGGTGGAGTAGGTGCCCGCACCCGTTCAGGATCATTCCTGACCAGTTCAGACCCAACCGTCGGTGGTCCAGACTCCTTGGACTTGGCAGCTTTGGGGGTAGAGGGGTTTGCAGCAGTCAGCTCCTCGGAAAGATCCATGACCTCCCCGGAAGGCCTCTTTTCCTTAGTAGAGAACCCCTCACTGCCCTTAGACTTCTTGGTCAAAGGAGAGGTGCTAGAGCTTCTGCCCATTCTCTTCTTCAAAGCCTCAAACATTTACCGAGACATGTCTGTACATAACAAAAAACAACATGGTTAGAAAACAGATATCAGAAACATAAGGCATGAAAGTCAAGAAGCTCAAAAACAAGACAAAGCAGTATGCAAGGTGACTGCCCAAACAAGATTCGAAAGTTCATCATCACCTGACATCGATCTTATTTCAGACATAATAGCTTTCCCTTTTCCGAACACGGGAGGGGATGGCCAAACAGGTGAAATGGGCTCCATTATGCGAATTGCATGTTCAACAGGCCTAGGCGAGGCCGAGAGTTTCTTCTTCCTCTTCAGTGGAGTCACCTGCTCTTCCTCAGCATCATCCTCGGGATTCAAGGGCTCCTGAGCATACTGCTCAGTCCTTGCACCTCCCTTCAACTTAGCTTCGCGCTTAAGTTGAATGAGCTCATTCGGTCCGGCCAGCACCAGATTTCATCTTCTTCCCCGTCACGGACTTAGAAGTAAAGTCCTTGCGATAAAGCCCGTTGTTGGGTTTTGTGCCCTAAATAAAACCCATTTCAATATAATAAGATTTACTTATTAATAAAGATCAGAAATAACATTTTATGTTGCATGGTTCACATGACTTATTTCATGATTATATATATAATGTATGAATTCTATTTAAGTCCAGAACATATGAATTTGTTAAATATTATAGTGTTGTCAGCACAGTGTAATTATATGTTCGAAAGTTCATTCCATGATTTGTCAGAACACTGGATTTAGACTGACATGGTATAATCAGCGATAGGTATGTTGGGTTTTATGCCCTAAATAAAACTCATTTCAATATAATCAGATTTACTTATTAATATAGATCAGAAATAACATTTAATGTTGCATGGTTCACATGATTTATTTCATGATTATATGTACATAATGTATGAATTCATCTGAAACCCTTTTCACATACCTGATCCTGTTTATTGTGTTGTCAACACATTGAAAAGTAAACATGACTATGTGAATAAAGTTTCCTAGATTTATCAGACATGGGGTTTTACTGATATGATAATCTACAACAGAGTTTACTTGCATTTGGAGAAGTGCTATGTTCTTTCCAGAGCATTGCTTAAAGTAAAGCTCAGGTTGGATGCATGGAGTATGCATCGGAAGGGACTGATACTGAACTTTGACTTAGATTTATTAAACTTACCGTAATATCTATTCAAGTCAATATCGCCTAGTTGATCCTAGATTAAATGATCTTAATCCTGATATGATTAGGCTCAATCTCAGGAGGCTATTCGTGTTCTTTGATTTGTTAGTTAAGCCAACTTTTGGGTCAGGGTGATACGTACATTTTGGGAACACGGTAGTGCAATTGAGTGGGAGCGCTAACATAAACATGGAATCTATAGCTTCTATCTGGCGAATAATAAGTAAAGGATGATCTCCTTCGAGCTTGACCAAACAAAAATAAATTGTGGAGATCTCATTTCACATAAGCTGAAATATCATTTATACGGGGTTAAGTGTTTTAAGGATTAAATACATTGTAGGGTGTAACGGTAATCTAATCCCTTTACATTGTAGATCATTCATATGGAGGATCATTGATCAAATTAGGACTATAAAAATGGATAACTAATGATGTGTCTATATGGTGGAACATATAGAGCATTCTATATACTAAGAGTGCAATTCTAAGTTCTATGCGTGGGTTCAACGAAGAATTAATAAGTTAGTGAATTTTAGTAATAAATTGTTGATCTACTTATTGGAAGCTCGGTTCTATAGACCCATGGTCCCCGCACTAGTTGAGATAATATGGCTTATAAGACTCATATAATTGGTTTTTATTAATCAATTATAATTCTCAATTTAGACTATGTCTATTTGTGAATTTTTCACTAAGTAAGGGCGAAATTGTAAAGAAAGAGTTTTAGGGGCATATTTGTTAATTATGATACTATGTATGGTTCAATTAATAAATATGATAAATGACAATATTATTTAATAATTATTTATAGTTATTAAATAGTTAGAATTGGCATTTAAATGGTTGAATTTGAGAATTGGCGTTTTTGAGAAAATCAGATGCAGAAAAGATAAAACTGCAAAATTGCAAAAAGTGAGGCCCAAATCCACTTGTATAGGGCCGGCCACTTTTGTAGGGAATTTAAACTGATATTTTCATTATTTTAATGCCAAATAATTCAAACCTAACCCTAGTGGAATGCTATAAATAGATAGTGAGGGCTTCAGGAAAATTACACTTTTCTTCTAACACTTCTGATTCAGAAAAACCTGAGCCTTCTCTCTCCCTATCTGGCCGATCACTCCCTCTCTCTTTCTTCCCTCTCAAATTTTGAAATTCTTAGTGTATGAGTAGTGCCCACACACAGCAAGTGATACCTCAACCATAGTGAGGAAGATCGTGAAGAAAGACTTTCAGCAAGAAGGAGTTTCAGCATCAAAGATTCAGAGAAAGAGAGCCCGGTTCAAATATTGATAATGCTCTGCTACAGAAAGGAATCAAGGGCTAGATATCTGAACGGAATGAGTCATTATGTTCCGCTGCACCCAATGTAAGGTTTCCTAAACTTAATATGTGTTTATTTTATCGTTTTAGAAAGTTCATATTTAGGGTGTTAATCAACATACTTGTGAGTAGATCTAATATGTGCTTTCAAGAAATTTGGACTTTAAAACGATTGTTTTATGTTTTGGATGGTATCATGTTGTATTGAGTGTTATATGATGATTAATTGATATTTGTGAATTTTTGTAAAACATAGTTGAATATCTGTTTCTGGAATTATTTTTATTGGATAGTATGGAAAACATTAAGCAAGTTACTTTTTTACAGAACTCAATTTCGATTTAATTTGAATTAGTTATAATTTTTTGAAGTTTCGAAAAAATCGGGTTGTGTCGCTGCACCACGTGCGCGCGCGGAGAGGCTGCTAGCAGCCCCCTGCGCTGAGAAACCACGCCCATGCAGCCCCTTGCGCGCCCATGGACAGTATGCTTAGCTTACTGTCCCTACAGCTCGCAATTTTTTCGTTTTTCTTCGTTTTTTCATGCTTTTTCATGGAATTAACTTCCGTTTTTTTTATGTAGTTCTGTATTTATATATTTACTATTCCTAATTCAATTCTAATTATCATAATTAAATTAATTAATATTTTTTAAATTTAATTCATGATATTAGTGTAATTTGAATTTGAAAAATAGTAAATATCTATCTTTTTTGCTTAATTATCTATCTTATTTTTAAATTTGATTATATCTTATCTGTTTTTTTAAATTTAAGGTCAGATATTAAAATTTTTTGAATTAATTTTTTTTTAAAATAATTTGACCTTATTTAAATTTAAAATAAGATAACTATAATCATGTAATTTTAAATAGAAGTAAGATATTTTGCTAACTTTTAAATTTTGTTATTTTATTTATTTAAATTACATTTAAAATATGAAAAAGATATTAATTTATCTTTTTTAATTTTTTATTTCATTTTTATTTATAAAATAACATTTAATTTTTAAAAGTAGTTAGCAAATTTTGAAATGATATTTAGGTTGGTTGAAACCTAATTTTTCAAAATTGTAGGTTTAATTTTAATTTTTTTTTTAAATATTTCGAAATTTTTTTTAATTTTTTAAATTTTTTCAAAAATATTTTTTTATTTAATTAATTATTTTTTTCAAAATTATTTATTTAAAATTAAATAAATCCTACATTCAACTATCCAACTAACCTTGTTGCAGGAGTACATGTTTTAGCTTGTTTGTAAGTTTTCAAAACCTATTATTGCTTGATTGCAAATAGCCATGGTTAACTTGTTGACAGATCCAATGATCTGATTTTAACTCATGGCTCCCTTGGTCAAGTCAATAATTTGTAACAGGTATATTTACAATCTTCTTTCATCTGTGTATGACCTAGCAGCATGATAGGACCCATCCAAAGTGTGCCTGTGTGAGCCTATGTGTTTAATTTCATTATAGATGCATATAGGTTGTTGTTGCTAAATAAAATATCATAGTTCTTGATAGATTTTATTTAGGCCCATTTAGTTTTTGGCCTATTCAATTAATAACAGTTGTTCATTTTAAGGTTAAATTCCTCTCTTTTGGGCTTTGTGTGAGAGTTGGGAGCCATAGTAGTGGGTACGACATACTGAACCCAGCACCCCCTCACATGAACTACTCCAATTGTGAAGGCCCATTTGCCTGATTTGAATAACTGTACTAGGTTAATTAAACTAGTTTAACCTAATAAAATTGATTAGCAACATAATTAATTTCATTTATTTTGAAATTAATTAAAGAAAATCATAGTTTAAAGAATTTTATTCTAAGCTAAACTATATGTATTTTCTTTTATTTAATTAAATATAGAATTATAACCATCTAGATTCTTTCTGAAGCTTATTTAAATTTTTCATTAAATATTCCTATTTAAGTTGATATTTAGTTATCTCTAACTAATCAACTTAAATCTGAATATCTTTCGGATTTAAAATTTCAAAATTAAGTTGAGGAATTTTAGGCATTGGTTATTAAGATTCTTTAGATATTTTTTTTAAGTTAATATCTTTTCGAACATTAATTTAAAATGAAATATTTTAGATTTTTTTTTAAGTTAATATCTTTTCAAATATTAACTTAACATGAAATATTTTTAAATTAAGTGGTTACAACTCAATTTTAGATATTTAATTAAATTTAAATTTGAAATATTTAAGTTCTAGATTTTTTCTAATACAACTTAAATTAGATATTTTTTCAAATTTTGTGGAAAAGATACTTAGTCAAATAAGATATTTTCTAGATACTTATTTCTAGGCTACTTATTATTTTTAATATTAAATAGGAAAATATTATACATTGTGAAATTAATTATTTATATAATTAATTTTGGTACAATTTATTTTAAGTATATTTTTCCTAGTATTAAACTAGAGATTAATAATTAAGCCTTCTCTACACTTAATTATTTATTTCTTGAATTTAATACATTTAATTAATTTGAAAATTAAATATCTAAGTTGATTTTCATCATCATACTTAAATATTTCTTTTTCATGACACTTAATTAAATAGAAAATTATTTTTAGTTGAAATTGATTTTTTCAACTAAATTTAAATAATTTTCAAAATATATTTTTTTCTTTATTTTATTAATCAAATTTCGAAATTGCATTTCTTAAATGTTGGAATTTCGAATTTTATTTGAAAAATAGATTAAAGTTGTAAATTATTTATTTTAATTTTAGACCAACTTAAATCAATGATTTTTTTATTAATTGATTAAATTAAAATAAATGAAGTAAAATATATTTTATTAGAAATTTAAATAATTAGTCAAAGGAAAATCTAGATAGGTGATATTTTTGCTTGAAGTATTTTTCTAGTGTATTTAATTAAATAGAAAATTAATATTTAAGTTGATTTTCATCATCATACTTAAATATTTGAAATTTTTTTTATACATATTTAATTAAATAGGAAAATTATATTTTTTGTTGTAAATTAATTTTATTAATTAATTTTGGGCCAACATTAAATTAGAATAATTATTCCAGGATTTGTTTTTATTTTAATATGCAATTTCGAAAATTGTATTCTTAAATACTTTAATTTTTTGAAATGTAATATATATTTATATAAAATTAAATTTGAGTTGTAAATTAATTTAAATTAATTTTGTAACAACTTTGTTGACAGAGGTTTTCGGCAACTAATAAAATATGATTATAATATTGAGCTGTAAGAAAGTGAGAAAAGGATTTTTACGTGGTTGGAGCGTTAATGAGCCTTAGTCCACGAGTCTTTGTTATTAATGGATGTATTTAATTCAGATTCTACACTTGAGAGAATGTCACCCTTATAAATACAGAGAATGTTCTTGGTGAGTATTTACTCTTCTTGCTCATATGCAGCCCAAGATTCTCGATCCCATTTAATGAGTTTTGAGGGGGTATTTATAGTGTTTTTGGTCTAGAATTGTTCTTACAAATGTATCTGAAAGTATCCATAAAGTTGGGTATTCCCAATGAATATACCATGAGTAATGCATGGTCAAATCCCTAGGTGCTGTAGGGTTTTTATGAGGAATGTCCTTTTTGCCTTGTGATTGATGTGACTCTTCGCAGAGTAGCCGTCGCTAGACTTAAATGATCATTACTGTGGCGCTGCTGGTTGGAGGTTGTGCCGTCAGACTTTATTGCGTGTTGCAGTCCCAACACGCTTCCTCCCATGCAGCATTAAATGCGACTTTATTGTTCAGGAGAAGCCTGACACCTCACGGAGAGGCTTTATGTTATGCGAGCTTCCGGGAGCACCTTGTACTCCGGGTGCCTCCTCCGGGACCTATGCCCAGGGTGCTTCCTTGTGGCATACAAAGACTTAGCAAATATTTATAAGTTATCTGATCCACGTGTCCCTGTTCGATTGGTCCACGTATATTGGGCGAAATCGGGGGCAACATTTACCCCCCAAGCCTTGTTTACTTGAAAAATAAACCAAGGCTTGCTCAGGTGCCTCCAGTTGACTCCTTGGTTCCCTGGCTTAAGCTTAGAGCGCGTGAGGGCGTATTTAATGATGGAATTTAATACATCGATTCGCTTTTTGCAGAGGTGTCTCCGGCCGACTCCTCGGTTTCCCGGCACGAGCTTGGAGCGCGTGAGGATGCATCTAATGATGGCATTAAATGCAGCGATTCGCTTTTTGCAGAGGTCGATTCGTTTCATGCCCATTGATTGATGCGGCGCATTAATGGTGTCAGACGGATACTCAAACGTTTCCACCGCCTTTATTGCAAATCAATCTGGCCCGTTGATCTTTGGGTATTTGAATCGTGCGTTTCCCCCACCGTTCGATTGGTAGGTGGTGACGCCTGTTCCTCATGCACTTTTGCCTATAAAAGCCACCATCTTTCCTTCATTTCGGTTACTTTCCATTCCTTGCCATTTTTGCTCGAATTTCCCAGAGAGAAAATTCTCAAAACCAGCACGAAACTTTTAAACACTTTGCCATTTTTCCCAGTTCTTCCTTGCTTGCTGCTATCAGTCCTTCTCGTCTTTACTCGACTCAAATCAGGCCCCCCAGTTCAACACTTCACTGTAAGTTTCTTGCATCCTTTGGTAGTGACATGCTTTTACTTGCTCTGTTTGTTCTTTTCTGGGTTCGCATTTTGAGATTTCTGGGTATGCAAGTGTTTAGGTTCTTCATGCATCCTGTTTTGTGTTTACTGCTTTAGTTGTAGGATCGCCATTATCATGCCTCTGTTATTATTGCGCATTTTTGTTGAAGAAGACCATACGTTCTTCGTTCAATGGATGTTTAGGGCATAGTATAGGGTCTTTTTCTTTCTGTTCCCCTTATTGTGTAAAACCACCTTCTGCGATTTTACTGCACCCGACACTTGTTCAGGGAATCTTTCTAGGGTTTCCCATGTGACACGTGTCCGGAGGGGGCCTCTTTCCAGCGGTTAGGGGACCCCCATTCCCTTTTTCTTGACTTAGGGTTTGGTATGGGGCCTAACTGCAGGAATTTTCTTTTTCTCTTTTGCTTTTCACAGAACAGAAATTGTCTGCCTCTGGTTCGAAGTCCTCGAAGAAGAGCGGGAAACGCATGGCTACTTTAGAGGAGGTTTCCCTGGGACCCGTTGCCCAGGAGGGGTATAAGTCCCCAGCAACCGGATGGGAAGCGGCTGAGCTTCATTCCACCTTAACCTGTCCCCATCAACTGGAGAATATTGTGGAGGTTGCGGGGATCAAACCTTCCACCTCGGGAACCTATCACCGGCCACCTCGCGACTCGGAGACGCCTAACCATAATTACGGCAGCCTCGGAGCCTGGAGCCAGACGCACCTGATGGCCGGTGCCATGCTCCCACTTCAGGACTACTTTGTTAATTTTCTTGTTTTTGTCGGCCTTGCGCCATACCAACTCATTCCTCAAGCTTATCGCCTGCTCTCAGGCTTATTTATTTTTTATGCCGCCCGCGGATGGGGATCTCCCCGCCCGGCGGAAATTTTGTATTTTTATGAACTTGTATCCGTCCCCAAGAAAGGGGACAAACTTAAGGACGGTTTCTATGGGTTCCAGATCCATCCCGCTAACGAAGGGGTGGTTCCATATAATAGGCAGACTCACGTCAAGGAGTATCGCCATCGCTTTTTCTTTTCCTCCGGGTTCAGGGCAGTGGATCACCCGGAGCTCCTTACTGAGTGGGTGAGGATCCCACCCTATCAGCGGACGGCCCCTACACCGACCTTCCTCCGGAGGTCCCAGGCCTTTGCCTCCTACGACCGAGCCGATCTCGACGTCGGGGGTTTGGTCACCACGGAAAACTGCAGGAAGGCCAAACTTATCCTTCCGCATCAATCCGTGGAGGACTCTAACCTCTCACGGGTCATCTGTCCCAATGTAAGGGCGTCGGTCGCGGAGAAGACCTTCTGGGACAAGATTATCGCCACGGCAGAGAAAAAATACCAAGACTATCTCTACCGGAAGGCCCAGGAGAAGGCATACTCTCAGGCCCAGGCGGCCTCTGGGAGGGGACTTCGTGTGGGGAGTCCGGTGGTAAGAAGAAGCCAGGCGATTGCCGGGAAGTCCGAGGCTAAATTTTTTTACAAGATTCTTCAAGAAGAGATTGGGGATCGTCCCGCCGGGAGGCCCCTCCGCATTGAGGATTCTTCGGAGAGAAAAGCCCCCAGGCCACAGCCTTCGGTTCCAGAGCCAAACTCAGGGGCTCCTGGTGCCAGCACCTCCGGTGCCGGCGGTGAGTCTCCTTTGATAATTCGTTATGTTCCTTCCGTTGGCGAATACGCCAGTCGTAGGCCTGTAGGGTTCGACGAGCGTCTTCATAGGTTTAGGATGCCATCGACCTAGTGGGGGGATCGTTTGAAGGAATTTTACTTTTCAAACTTAGGAGATTTTCTAGGTCGGTCCCGGATGGGCTCTGGCCCTCCGGAACCTATTCCCTTAGGTCCTTCAGCTTACATTACGTCCAGCTGGTTCCGGCCTTCGGACAGCTATCTCGGAGATGATGCTGCCAGCATTAAAGTTCAGGACTTTGCTAGGGCCGAATTAGGAAGTTCGGGTAGGAGTTGCTTATTTGCTGTATCTTGTGTAAGTGGTTTCCCACGGATATCTAACACTTGCCTATTTTTGTAAAACAGGTGTCTCCATGGATGCCATCTTGGAACAGCTTGCCGGAGTTCACACTCCCGTGGCTCCTCCGGCCTTCACCTCTTCCCCGATAGCCCCTTCCCTGAAGGTCTCCTCTAGAGCTCCCCCTGACACTATTGATTTAGTGGACGACGAGGAGGTGCTTCCGGGAGAAGGCCAAGGAAAGCAATGGGGCTTTTCTGAGGAAGCCGCAGAGGGTGCTGGAGAGCTCCGGGCTCTTCCGGAGGAAGCTGAAGAAGGTGAAGAGGAGCCTGAGGTGGCTCTGATTCGCAAGCGCAAGGGCAAGATGATTGCCCAGGACGAGCCCAAGCGGCCTCGGAGAGCCGACACTCCTGCCCATGGTCTTGACGGCGTGGTCTCCCCCATGGAAGAACATCCTGCTCCTCCCAAGATCGTGCTAACTCCGCTCCCTGGGGATGAGGTGAGGCAAGAGCTCCGGATAGCCAAGCATAACTATGCCATGGACGAGTACTCCCGGGGGTATGCCGAGGTGGAAGCCCTTAGGAGGGTTTTGCGGGTTGAGGTACAGGAGAGTATCAACAACCCGGAATACCAGGATCCGTGGGATCTTAACTTGGACCCCCTGTCGGACTGGTTCCGTCGCTTCCTTGGGCCCACCTTGGCTCCCTTCGCCGCGGAGATGACCGGCGAGTTTGCTTCTCAGCTTACCCGATGTGCGCCTAAGCGGTTCGCCACTTGTGCCTCCCTGAACTCTATCTTCCAGGTCCAGGACCTCAGCCACTCCCTCACCGTGGTAAGTACTTCGCAATTTTGCTTTTCCCTTTATTTTTCTTCTTGGGAATTTTTCTCTTACGCTTGTGTTATTGTTCAGCTTGCTGCTGAGGCTGGCCGCCTCTCCAAGAACATCATAAATCACGGCTTCGTTCTGTCTGACTTTGGGGACATGAACGACGTCAGGAAGTTCCTTCAGGACCTTACTGCCGAGAGGCAGCTCTACCAGGAGGCTGCTGAGCGCCGGGAGGCGGCTGCCAAGGCCAATGAGGAGGAGGCCAAACGGAGGGAGGCTCAAGCGGAGGCCATGATCCGGGATGAGGCTCAACGGAGGGACAGGCTGGAGGCCCAGCATCAGGAGGAGCTGAGGGCACAAAGCGAGGCTGCTGATAAGGCCAAGCGGGAACTCCGGGAGGCCAGGGAGGCTTTGGACGAGATGGTTGCCAAGGTAAGATCTTTAGAGGAAACTCACCAGGCGAACTTAGAGTCCAAGGCCGCTCTAGCCGCGGAGCTGAAGGAGCTCAGGGACTTCAAGGAGCAATCCATCAAGAAGGCAAAAAGAGCCGAGCTCCTTTCTCCTGTTTCCTGCGCCCGGTGTCCGAAGCGCTTCGATGATGGGGTCTACATGGCTTGGTCTACCAACGACCAAAATATCAAGCTTACCGTCTATCCCAAACCTGAGGAAATGATTGCCAAATTCCGGGAGAAGAAGAAGAAGCTTGATGCCATGGTAGAGGCTCGTATCGGACCTCGCCTTCCTCCGCGCATTGACTGAGCTGCTTTGTGATTGACCCAGTGTAACCAAGATTCCACCCGCTTCTTTTATTATTCTCTCTTTTTTTTTTGTACATATTTGCTGCTGCCTTGGAACAATATATATAGGTAGCAGTTTTTATTCGAAGGGGAGACGATATTTTTTAAAGCCTATCCCCAGGCCATTTGTATGTATATGACCTGCCCTTTGGGTCAGGATATTTTATATGTGATCTTTCTTTTGCCACATATTTCTCTTTTTAACCTGTCCTTTGGATCAGGGTTTTTATACTTTTTGACCTGCCCTTTGGGTCAGGATATTTTACTTAGTTTGTTTTTCTGTCTGTCCGTGCGGTATACCCTAGTACCCCCCTGAGTGGCGTAGCAACTTTGTTTTTAAGGCACTCAGTTTTATTTAACATGTAGAGGAGGTATACATTTGGACGGTACAAACCCTTTGAACAAAGTCTAAGTTTTATTTCGCTACTGGTAATATCTTCTGAGGTGATCGGCCTTCCAGGCTCTTGGCACGGTGGTTCCGTCCATTCTTTTTGATTTGTAAGTGCCGGAGCTGATCTCGTCCTCGATCTCATATGGTCCTTCCCAATTTGGCCCAAGTAGCCCCACTCCGGGTTCCTGGGTGGCTGGGAAGACCCTTCTTAGGACCATATCCCCCATAGCGAATTTTCTGTTTTTAACCTTAGAGTTAAAATACTTGGTCAACTTCTTTTGATAAGCAGCCATCCGTATTTGAGACTCATCCCGGAGTTCTTCGACTTGATCCAAAGCTTCTTGAAGCGATTGCACGATTCGTGGCAGGATCGTAAGTCGTCCTCCTGTGGGATGGGAATAATGTTTCTACCGGGACCATTGCTTCACAACCGTACGCCATTGAAAAAGGCGAGTGACCGGTCGTGGTTCTGGGAGTCGTCCGGTAGGCCCATAATACCCTTGGCAATTCTTCAGGCCAGTTGTTTTTGCAGGCCAGCAGCTTCTTCTTCAAGGTGACCTTTAGGATTTTATTGACTGCTTCCGCCTGGCCGTTTGTTTGAGGCCTGGCTACCGCGGAGAAGCTCTTCACTACTCCGTGTTGGTTACAGAAGTCAGTAAATTCCTCGCAATCAAATTGCTTTCCATTGTCAGAGACTATTTTGTGAGGCAAGCCGTATCGACACACTATGTTTTTGATAACAAAGTCCAATGCTTTCTTGGCAGTTATTGTCTTCATAGGCTCAGCCTCTGTCCATTTGGTGAAGTAGTCTACTGCTACTATTGCATACTTTACCCCTCCTTTTCCTGTTGGCAGAGACCCGATGAGATCTATTCCCCAAACCGCGAAGGGCCAGGGACTGGTCATCAGGGTGATCTCATTTGGAGGGGCTCTCGGTATGTTCGCGTACCTTTGGCACGAGTCACACTTTTGGACATAGTCTATACAATCTTTTTTCATTGTTGGCCAGAAGTACCCTTGCCTCAATATTTTCTTTGAGAGGCTGGGTCCTCCCGTATGATCTCCACAGAACCCTTCGTGGACCTCTAGCATGATTTGTCTAGCTTCAGGGTCCGATACACACCTTAAATAAGGCATGCTGAGTCCTCTCCGGTAGAGAATTTGATCCATCATCACATAACGATGAGCCTGATACTGAATCTTTCGAGACAGTGCCCTCTCTTGGGGCAACTCACCTGTTGTTATGTATTTTATGATGGGGACCATCCAGCTGGGTTCTTGCCCAACCGTTAGTGTGGTCTCTTTTATTTTGATGCTCGGTTCTGCCAAGCGTTCCACTGGTACTACCCCCAGCTCTTCGATTTCGCTGTCCGAGGCTAACTTAGCCAGACAGTCCGCGTGAGCGTTCTTTTCTCGGGGGATTCTTTCTATTTTGTAGTCCGTGAACTCGTGGAGCAGTTCTCGGACTATTGTTACGTACGCGGCCATCCGCTCGCCGCGGGTTTGGTATTCTCCGGATACCTGGTTTACGACCAGTTGGGAGTCACTGTAGACTTCCACCCTTTTGGCTCCTACAGCTTTAGCCAATTTCAGCCCTGCTATCAGGGCTTCATATTTGGCCTCATTGTTTGAAGCTGTGAAGTCGAATCGGAGGGCCGCCTGGAGTCGCAGTCCAGTTGGTGATATCATAGCCACTGCGGCTCCAGAACCGTTCTCATTAGAAGCTCCGTCTACAAATACCCTCCAGGTGGGGATTGGCGGTACCGGTGTATTCGCTGTTGCCTCGGCTTCGTTGCATTCAGTAATGAAGTCTGCCAAGGCTTGGCCTTTTATAGAAATCCGGGGGACGTATTGCAAGTCGAATTGACTTAGTTCCATTGCCCACTTGAGGAGCCTTCCGGACGCTTCAGGCTTTTGGAGAACTTGCCGGAGCGGGTGGTTGGTCAGAATCTTGATCGGATGGGCTTTGAAGTATGGTCTTAACTTCCCTGACGCCATCAAGAGGCAAAATACCAGTTTTTCAATGACCGGGTACCTCGTTTCGGCTCCTATCATGCGCTTGCTGACATAGTACACGGGATGCTGAGTTTTCTCTTCTTCCCGGACCAGGGCAGCGCTGACCGCGTGTTCGGAGACGGTCAAGTAAAGAAACAAGTCTTCTCCGAGGATGGGTTTTGATAGGATAGAAGGCTTGGCCATGTGGTCTTTTAGCTTTCTGAATGCCTCCTCGCACTCGTCCGAGCATTCGAACTTTGGCATTTCTTTAGCACGTTGAAGAAGGGTATGCACTTGTCCGTGGACCGTGAGATAAAACGGCTCAATGTAGCTACCTTTCCGGTCAAGCTCTGCACATCTTTGTGCTTCTTGGGGGATGGCATATTCAGGAGAGCCTGGATTTTTTCCGGGTTTGCTTCAATCCACCTTTGGCTGACTATGAAACCCAGGAACTTTCCTGATTTGACCCCGAAGGTGCACTTCTTTGGGTTAAGTTTCATACCGTATCTCCGGACAACTTCAAAGCATTCTTCTAAGTCGCTTGCATGGTTGTTGCATGCTTTGGATTTGACGAGCATATCGTCAACGTACACCTCCATGTTTCGTCCCAGAAGGCCTTTAAACATCCGGTTAACCATTCTTTGATAGGTTGCTCCGGCGTTTTTCAGTTCGAAAGGCATGACTAGGTAGCAGTATACCCCCTTATCGGTCCTGAAGCTAGTGCACTCCTGGTTTGCCGTATGCATTTTTATTTGATTGTACCCTGCATAGGCATCCATGAAGGATAACAGCTTGAATCCGGAAGTGGCGTCTACCATTTGGTCGATCCTGGGCAGCGGGAAGCAGTCCTTTGGGCAAGCTTTGTTTAGATCAGTGAAGTCTATACAAACTCGCCAAGTTCTGTTCGGCTTGGGCACCAGGACCGGATTGGCCAGCCACTCCGGATAGTACACGTCGCGGATCATGTCGTTGGTCAAAAGCTTGTCCACCTCTTTCTCTAGAGCTTCGGCTTTCACCGAGTCGAGCGGGCGTCTCTTTTGCTGTACAGGAGGCATGTCCGGGTTGACATTGAGTACATGGGTGATGACATGAGGGCTTATGCCAGTCATGTCTTCTTGGCGCCATGCAAAGATGTCGATGGCGCCCTTCAGTGTTTTTATTATTTTGTCCTTTTCCTCCGGGTCCAGGTTCTTCCCTAACGGGATTACTTTGGTGGAGTCGACGTCGCACACTGGTATTTCTTCGACGTCCTCCATTGGTTCCACGATCCTTTCGGACCCTACACGGGGATCCAACTCATCCTCTTCAGCCATTTCTGGCTCGGCAGACTCCCGGACCATAAGTACGGGCAGGTGGGTTGCGACATTATAGCATTGCCTTGCTTCCCCCTGATTTCCCCTTACAGTCCCGACTCCGGGCTCCTGGGTAGGGAACTTTAGGCACAGATGTCGGATTGAAGTGATCGCACCGAAGTCCACTAGGGCCGGTCGGCCAAGGATGGCGTTGTAGGCTGTGGGACAGTCCACCACCATGAAGGTGCAGTATTTAAATGTGCTTTGGGGAGTGTCCGGGCACAGGGTAACCGGGAGCCTCACTTTTCCCATTGGGATAAGTGTTTTCCCGTTAAACCCTGTGAGCTGGGATCCACTAGGCGAGAGGTCACGATCTGTCAAGCCTATCGCGGTGAAGGCTTCTTTGAAGAGCAGGTTCACGGAACTCCCATTGTCAATTAAGACTCTGGCCACCACTTTATTCGCGATGGGGGTCTCTATGACAAGCGGGTCGTGATGGGGGAAACGCACCGTCTTGGCGTCTTCTTCCGTGAATGTGATGGGTTGGTCCATCAGCCGGGGCCTTTGAGCTGGGAGTTGAGTAACTTCCCATATCTCATTGTGTTTTGCGGCCTCAGCGTACCACTTTCGCTCCTTGCGAGTATTCCCTCAGATATGGGGACCTCCAGAGATCATGGCTACCCGTCCATTCGGCCAGGGCGGCAGTCCGGGGATATGCTGGGCGTCACCTGCGGGAGCAGCTGGAGCCAATACTCCTGTTGTACCCCCTGGTGTTCGCGGAGGCATACCCCCAGCCACCTGACCCGGATTAAGGTGGGGCAGCCTATTCTTGATCCACTCATAGAGGTGGCCCAATCGGATTAGGTTTTCAATCTCGTCCTTGAGATTCTTACATTCATTGGTGCTATGACCAATGTCGTTGTGGTACTCGCATCTTTTGCTCGGATCTCTCCGGGAGCTGTCTTTGTACAACGGCTGTGGTCTCCGGTAGTGTGTATTTTGCCTAGTGGCGAAGTACACACGTTCCTGGGAGTCCGTTAGCTCCGTGTATTGAGTATATTGGGGGGTGTATCCCTTTTTCTGGCGCTTCTCTCCCGTCCGGGTGCTGCCTTTGGAGGACCTTTTACTCCTTGATCCCTGGGAAGGGCCTGTTAAGCTAGCAGTCGGGGCAGCATGTGAAGGAGCTTGCCCATTCACTCCGGACGGGTTGCCAAAATGAGAAGATGCTTGTGCCAAAGCTTGGCCCTGGCTATACCCAGGGGTAGCAGAGAATTGTATGCCACTTGCTTGTGGAGTTGCGGTCGGGGCAGTACCCGAGGGCGACACTCCGGCCATGTACCCTGCTATCCCGGTGGGATAGTAGCCTCCATAAGCAACGATTTGGGCTTCTTTGAGGTTGATGTATTTTTGGACTCTTTTTTGGAAGTCCTGGAGGCTAGCAGCCTTTTCTTGCTGCAACTCATTCCAGAAGGGAGTCCCAGTACGGATTCCTGCTTGGAGAAGTGCAAGCTGTTGTCCGTCATCAACCTTCTTAGTCTTTGAGGCTTCCTCTCGGAACCTCTTGATGTAGTTCTTCAAGGTCTCGGTGGGCAGTTGCTTGATATTAGTCAAGGCACTGACCTCCAAGTTGACCTTTCTTGCGGCGACAAACTGTCTCCGGAAGTTGGTCTGAAGCTTGTTCCAACAGCCCACGGATCCTGGTTCCAGCTTTTTGAACCAATTCCTCCGCAGACCCACTCAGAGTGAGTGGGAAGCACAGACATTTGGTGTCATTGCTGACCCTCATGACCGTCATGACACGGTTGAACCGCGACAGGTGGTCGCTGGGATCGGAGTTCCCGGTATATGCTGCCATTTCGGGCATCTTGAAGTTTTTAATGAGCTCCGCCTCCAGGATGTGCTTGGCACATGGCTCCCGATCCTCACTGTCTGAATCGGAGTCGTCTCCTTTCTGCCTCCGGTAGACTCGAGCAATGTCTTTTCAGAGTATGGCGAGTTCCGCCATAATTCCTTCATTTAACGTACCCGAGGAAACCACGGGCCCGTATCTTTTTTGGTCAAGGTGATCCCGGAGGTCACCTTGATTCCCATTGATTTGATTTCTCAGATCAATGGGAGGACATCTCTGTCCTCTTCTCCCTCTACCCCCGGGTTCCTGGTGCACAGAAACGCTCTTTCGGTCCCCTTGATCCTGAGGGCCAAGACTCCCCTTTTGGGGCTTGCCCCTCTGCGGACCTTTCCCTTTAGAGAAATCTGAGCGGACCTTTCGCGGATCCTGCACCTTTTTCTTTCGCCCAGGGGTAGAAGTAGGGTTTTTTGTTTGATTCCCCTCAGCAGGATATCTTATAGGGCTAGGTTCCCTAGATTTCTGCTGCTGGGAATTAGGCGAAGATGTCGCTGGTTCCCTATTGAGTCCAGCGGTCATTGCCTTGGGGTGCACGTGAATGCCAGCTGCTTCCATGGCTTTTTGCATGGCTAGCATCACTTCCTGCATTTTCTGGTTTTGCGCTTTCTGAGCTTCGATCTCGGCTTCGTGATCGATAGCTTTTTGTCTAAGAAACACCAGTTCTGAGTAACTTCCTTCATCATAGGCGTACTCGTCGAGGTTTCCCTCGTAGTCCTCATCGGGGACTATTTCTTCTTCCTCGGACTCCTCTGCTGCTCTTGAGGCTACATCTTGTCTCCACCATATTTGTGAAGTCAAATGCTTGTTTTGTAGCAGCTTTCTTCAGCTCTCAATGAAAGCACCAAAATGTTGACCGAGGTTTTCGGCAACTAATAAAATATGATTATAATATTGAGCTGTAAGAAAGTGAGAAAAGGATTTTTACGTGGTTGGGGCGTTAATGAGCCTTAGTCCACGAGTCTTTGTTATTAATGGATGTATTTAATTCAGATTCTACACTTGAGAGAATGTCACCCTTATAAATACAGAGAATGTTCTTGGTGAGTATTCACTCTTCTTGCTCATATGCAGCCCAAGATTCTCGATCCCATTTAATAAGTTTTGAGGGGGTATTTATAGTATTTTTGGTGGGGTAATCCCTAGAATTGTTCTTACAAATGTATCTGAAAGTATCCATAAAGTTGGGTATTCCCAATGAATATACCATGAGTAATGCATGGTCAAATCCCTAGGTGCTGTAGGGTTTTTATGAGGAATGTCCTTTTTGCCTTGTGATTGATGTGACTCTTCGCAGAGTAGCCGTCGCTAGACTTAAATGATCATTACTGTGGCGCTGCTGGTTGGAGGTTGTGCCGTCAGACTTTATTGCGTGTTGCAGTCCCAACACGCTTCCTCCCATGCAACATTAAATGCGACTTGATTGTTCAGGAGAAGCCTGACACCTCACGGAGAGGCTTTATGTTATGCGAGCTTCCGAGAGCACCTTGTACTCCGGGTGCCTCCTCCGGGACCTATGCCCAGGGTGCTTCCTTGTGGCATACAAAGACTTAGCAAATATTTATAAGTTATCTGATCCATGTGTCCCTGTTCGATTGGTCCACGTATATTGGGCGAAATCAGGGGCAACAAACTTAAATTGAATACTTTTTTAAATATTTATTGGAAATTATTACTAAGATGGAAATAATTCATATTATTTTCATATCCATCTAAGTAAAATTTATAAATATTAAATTAAAATTTACATTTAGAATTTTTTATTCTAAATTAGAAATTTTAATTAAATAAATATATATTTAAAATAAATAGATTAAATAAAGAGAATCAAAGAAAATACAACTCACTTTAAAAAATGAGCTTTATTATTATTAAGATATTCGATCTCCATTGTTGGTCTTACAATAGTTAAATGTTTTCAATATAACCTCCAGACGCTAGACTTCGTCCCCCTATGGATGGTTATTCGTTGAACGCATTTAACACCGTAAGATCTCCTTTGATAAGTGTTTTGTAAGTTTTCGTCTCTATTAGACTCTCCCCTACGGTGACTACTTAGAGATAAACTTATAAAACATGAAACAATGGTGGAAGCTCATAAAATGAGAATAACCTTGACTCTCGCCTACCGGGACATCGTTGGATTCTTATTTTGATCCAATAAAAGGTTGCTAGAATGGTTTCTATTTTAGATGAGCTGACAACTCTATTCAATAAATGATACTTTGACTCTCGCCTACCGAGACACTGTATCAGTTTGTTGGAAACCTTGGAAATTATTTAGGATTGTATGTTTTAGTATTTTCACTTGTCATTCCTACTTGCTCTATGTTTAATAATTTCTGAATTGTGTATGAATTTATATTGAACCATGTTATTTTCTGTTATTAAATTGTAGTTTAATTTCGAATCTTCATTGTTGGTCTAACATGTTTGTTTTTCTAATGAGATAAACCCCTAATGGATTTTCACAATTAGATATACATAATAGTGTAAGATCTCGAAAGATAAATATTGTATATGCAACATCTACCTGTTCATCAATTGATGACACCTTAGACTAGTATTTTTACAATATGAAACAAGAAGATTACATAAATAAGATTACTTTGTCTTTCGCTAATCGAAGCATCGTTGGATTCTTATTTTAAACGAAATTATCCTAATTCCTCTTAGCTTATTCATTTCGAATTAGCCCAATAACATATCGTTGGATGAATGGTCTATAAATCATTTCATGTCATTCTATATTAAATGACGCATATGATTATAATCCCGAAATTCTATTCCCAATTGATATAAATCCTCAATCTTAGAAATCTCCTACTTGTATGGGCAAATCTGACTTAGAGTTTGTATTAGTAGTGGTGGTCCAAGATGCAATTACTCATTATATTTGGTATAAATTTAAGTCTTTGACTTTAATTTTAGATTCCAAATAGAAATTTTCTTATATTTCTAATTCCAGAATACATAACAGTTACACTTTCTCAAGTGTTTAATATCCATCTTCTATTCATGGATTAAAACTGTATGGAATATGAGTTAGGTATTCTGTGACCAGGATCCACTTGCAGTATTCTAAGAACCCTTTGATGTAACCAAACCTGTGTCATCAAAAGACACTACCACATTTTTTTTTAATCTATGGCATTTGTATCTTGTTCATAGTAAATTTGACAAGATCAATCTCTGCAAAGAGTTAATATGCCTATATCCACTGAAAGTAGTTCATCTCATTCGCAGATGGATGTACATTCAGGGGTGGATATGAGTCTTTCGTTGTATTCTTAAAACAATAATTCTAGATTATACCTTTTAGCAAGAAATTTGAAATGTTTGAAAAATTTCATTAATTTCTAGCAATGGTTAAAACCATTAAGGTAAGTGGTTAAAGATCTTGCGAACTGATAGGGGTGGAGAAATAGTTAGTAGATATGCAGTTCAAAGATCATTAAATTGATTTTTGAATTATATCCAAACTTACCTCCCCAGAAATTTCGAGTTGCATATTGATGATTAGTTACAAGTCGTTGCCTAAATCCTTCTATGGTAATACAATTTCAGAATGATGTAATGGTTGGGTACTTAATGTAAATCATTACTAGATTCATGGATGACCTAATCAAAATCTTAAGAAAAGCTAGAACTGTTAACCATGTTTTGTTAGCTATTCTAAGTGATTAGGGGTGGACCATCCCATTGTCAATAGATAAGAAAATGTTTGTTCAAACAAATACTACTTTTCTAAGAAAATGACTAAGTCTGAAAATAAAGTAGCAAATAAAGGAGATATTTAATTCTTGATTCCAAATGTGTTCTATCATCTTATTTGACATATGATGATCCCACTGCCTCTGTTGTCTTGTCACAACCAAAGAGGTTAATACCATTTAGTTTTCTTAGACATAATTCACGGTACCTTGTCGTAGTGGGAGAGTTTCTAGGAACTTCACTTCTTATGACTTGGAAGACACTAGTGATTAAAATCCATTGTGAGTTTAAACAAGTAATGGATTGTCAAGATAAGAAACTAAGAAGAAAAGCCAATAGAACTATGGTTTAATCCATTCACATGGAGTAACCTAAAGTTTTCTATTACAAGGACATAAAAGGAAATTTTTGTTTATAAGTCCATTCTATGGACTTAACAAACTTCCTGTTCCTAGTATTATAGGTTTGAGTTTATCTAAACCTATGGCTTGTGGTATATCTGGTAATTACTTACTCTAATGCAAGCAACTTACTTTAGTAAGATGCTGAAGCATTTTCTTTCTAATGACAATCTATAGAAGCTTCACAACTTCTTAGGCATAGATTTTATTTTTCTAAGGAAAAGTCTCAACTTTTCCAGAAAAGATAAAGCCATGAAAGAATTTCTTAAATCAACAGTGAGAGGTCTTAGGTATGCTTTTGTATGCCTTAGACCAGACACCTGCTGTTGAGTGGGAGTAATGAGTAGGTATCAGATTAATCCAGGAGAACAACATTGGAAGACAATCAAGTAAATCTTAACATTAAGAAGAGGAACTATATGTTAGTCTATAAGGGTGTGTTTAAAACTCTTAGACTACAACATATCAGATTTCGAAATTTGCCTTTGTGCTAGAAAATCTTTCTGATAAGATGGTGGTTACTCTAGGAGTGGAATAGTGATTTTGGAGAAGTGTAAAAACCTATCTGAAGTCTCTAGGTCTACTAGAGAGACACTTAATGTTAAAGTTGCATGAAAGGTACTTATTCAGTCTAAGGAAAGTTCTATACATTTTTGGCACCATTCCAAATTTCCTAAACTCCTAGTGTTAATTTCCTGATTAAACAAGAAGTAGTTGCCAAAGGTATAGAATCCAGTATCCCAAGAGAGTAGACATATAGAGAGGAATTTCACATTATCAATGATTTTGTGATTAAAGGAAGAGTAATGGTGGAGAAAAGGTTGTGTTTAATTCAACCTTTCAGATCATATTACGAGGAGTTTACTACTACTACACTTGATTTGTATATCAAGGTGTTGAGATTATTTGAAACGCACTTTCTGTTTTATATTAGTGCAAGTGGGAGTTTGTTGGGTTTTATGCCCTAAATAAAACTCATTTCAATATAATCAGATTTACTTATTAATATAGATCAGAAATAACATTTAATGTTGCATGGTTCACATGATTTATTTCATGATTATATGTACATAATGTATGAATTCATCTGAAACCCTTTTCACATACCTGATCCTGTTTATTGTGCTGTCAACACATTGAAAAGTAAACATGACTATGTGAATAAAGTTTCCTAGATTTATCAGACATGGGGTTTTACTGATATGATAATCTACAACAGAGTTTACTTGCATTTGGAGAAGTGCTATGTTCTTTCCAAAGCATTGGTAAAAGTAAAGCTCAGGTTGGATGCATGGAGTATGCATCGAAAGGGACCGATATTGAACTTTGACTTAAATTTATTAAACTTACCGTAATATCTATTCAAGTCAATATCGCCTAGTTGATCCTAGATCAAATGATCTTAATCCTGTTGTGATTAGGCTCAATCTCAAGAGGCTATTCGTGTTCTGTGACTTGTTAGTTAAGCCTACTATTGGGTCGGGGTGATACGTACATTTTGGGAACACGGTAGTGCAATTGAGTGGGAGCGCTAACATAAACATGGAATCTATACCTTCTATCTGGCGAATAGAGAGTAAAGGATGATCTCCTTCGAGCTTGACCAAACAAAAATAAATGGTGGAGATCTCATTTCACATAAGCTGAAATATCATTTATACGGGGTTAAGTGTTTTAAGGATTAAATACATTGTAGGGTGTAACGGTAATCTAATCCCTTTACAGTGTAGATCATTCATATGGAGGATCATTGATCAAATTAGGATTATAACAATGGATAACTAATGATGTGTCTATATGGTGGAACATATAGAGCATTCTATATATTGAGAGTGTAATTCTAAGTTCTATGCGTGGGTTCAACAAAGAATTAATAAGTTAGTGAATTTTAGTAATAAATTCTTGATCTACTTATTGGAACTTTGGTTATATAAACCCATGGTTCCCGCACTAGTAAAGATAATATGGCATGTAAGACTCATATAATTGGTTTTGATTAATCAATTATAATTCTCAATTTAGACTATGTCTATTTGTGAATTTGTCACTAAGTAAGGGCGAAATTGTAAAGAAAGAGTTTTAGGGGCATATTTGTTAATTATGATACTATGTATGGTTCAATTAATAAATATGATAAATGACAATATTATTTAATAATAATTTATAGTTATTAAATAGTTAGAATTGGCATTTAAATGGTTGAATTTGAAAATTGGCGTTTTTGAGAAAATCAGATGCATAAAAGATAAAACTGCAAAATTGCAAAAAAGTGAGGCCCAAATCCACTTGTATAGGCCCGGCCACTTTTGTAGGGAATTTAAACTGATATTTTCATTATTTTAATGCCAAATAATTTAAACCTAACCCTAGTGGAATGCTATAAATAGATAGTAAAGGCTTCAGGAAAATTACACTTTTCTTCTGACACTTCTGATTCAGAAAAACCTGAGCCTTCTCTCTCCCTATCTGGCCGACCACTCCCTCTCTCTTTCTTCCCTCTCAAATTTCGAAATTCTTAGTGTATGAGTAGTGCCCACACACAGCAAGTGATACCTCAGCAAGAAGGAGTTCCAGCATCAAAGATTCAGAGAAAGAGATCCAGGTTCAGATATTGATAATGCTCTGCTACAGAAAGGAATCAAGGGCTAGATATCTGAACGGAAGGAGTCATTATGTTCCGCTGCACCCAATGTAAGGTTTCCTAAACTTTATATGTGTTTATTTCATCGTTTTAGAAAGTTCATATTTAGGGTGTTAATCAACATACTTGTGAGTAGATCTAAGATCCTGGTAAAATAATTTCCAACAAGGTATTCTTACACCTTGGAAAAGTGTTATGTCCTTTCCAGGACATTGGCAAAGTTTACCAGTATCGGATGTATGGAGTATACATCGGAAGGGACCGATATTGAACTTTGATTAGATATATTAGAATTTACCGTAATATCTATTCAATTCAATATCACCTGTTGATCCTAGATCAAATGATCTTAATCCCGATATGATTAGGTTCAATTTCAAGAGTGTTATTAGTGTTCTTTGATTTGTTAGTTAAGCCTACTTTTGGGTCAGGTGATACGTACATTTTGGTAACACGGTAGTGCAATTGAGTGGGAGCCAGCTAACATAAATATGGAACCTATAGCTTCTATCTGGCGAATAGAAAGTAAAGGATGATTTCCTTCGAGCTTAACCAAACGAAAATAAATGGTGGAGTATGTTGGGTTTTATGCCCTAAATAAAACTCATTACAATCTGATTAGTTATCAATTTAGAAGTGAATTATGATTACATGTATGTTACATGTTTATGGTTTAATATATATATACTTGATATATGCACAAAATCAGTTAAATCCAGAACATATAGTTATTCACAATTACAGTATCGTCAATACAGTGGAATGTGATTGTGATTATATGATTCAAAAGATTTGGTCCCTGTTCATCAGTGTTTTGGATTTACACTGATGTGATAATCAGCGATGAAGTATACTTACACTTGGAGTAAGTGTTATGTTCTTTCCAGAACATTGGCAAAGTATACTGGTTTCGAATGCATGGAGCATGCATTGGACTGGACCGATATTTAACTTGGTTAAAGATATTGTAAACTTACCGTTGTATCTTTCCAAGTCAATGTCAGAAGTTGATCTTAGATTAAGAGAATCTAAATCCTGATATGCTTAGGCTCAATCTCAGGAGTGCTATTCTTGTTCTTTGATTTATTAGTTAAAGCCTGCTTTGAGTCAGGATAATACATATATTTTGGGAACATGATAGCATAACTGAATGGGAGTGCTAAACATAAATATGGAAATCTATAGCTTCTACTGGTGTATAGAAGTAAAGTGATGATTCCTTTTGAGCTTAGTTAAATAGAAGTAAATGGATGAGCTCTTGTTTCAATGACTATATATTAGATCACTAAAACATCATTTATAGGTAACTAAGTGTTCAAATGGGCAAAATACATTGAGGGGTGTAAACGGTAAATTGGTCCCGTCTCGATGTAAATCATCTATATAGAGGATCTCTAAATCACATTAAGATTATAACAATGGTTAAATGAGATAGCATATTGATATCGTGAAACATATGATATGCTCTATATAAGTCTGAGAGTGCAATTCCAAGTTCTAAGAGTGGATTCAACGAGGAATTAATAAGTTAGGGATTTACTTGGTAAATCGGTTCAACTTATTGGAAGCTCAGAATATAGATCCATGGTCCCCGTTCTAGTTGAGACTATACTGTTTGTAAGACTCTATAATTTATTTATGATTAATCAATTATAATTCTAAAAGTTAGACTATGTCTAATTTGTGAATTCTCACAGTTTAGGGATGAAATTGTAAATAAGAGGGTTTCTAGGTTTAATTATTAATTATGAGACTTTGCATGTCTGAATTAATAATTAATTTTAAATGGCAATATTATTTAATAATCTATTTTAGTTATTAAATAATTAGTTTTGGCATTTAAATGATTAGAATTGGAAAAATGGCCTTTTTGGAGAAATAGAAATAAAATTGAGGAAACTGCAAAATCCATGTGAGGCCCATTCACACCATGGCCGGCCACATCATTGTTTTTTCCCAATTATTATTTTCAATTTAATTTGTCATTTAATTGCTAATCAAAGCCTAGCCTGAATAGGAAAGTGGTGAATCACACTAAATAAGGCAGTTATTCAATTACACAGTAAAAGAGGAAACTGTTTATTTGGAAAGTTGTGATCTTCCCTTTTCCTATTTATAGCCGCCCCTCTTCTCTTTGTGTATATGTGTTTTGCTTGAGAAAACTTTGCTTTGCAAAGTGTGTCACACGAAATCAAGAGAGAAAACAAGAGAGAAATTTCGAAATCCCTAGTGAGAGAGAAGTGCCCACACACATCATTCAGTATCTCATCATAGTTTGGAAGACTGTGAAGGATCACATCCAACTGAAGAACTTTCGGGCTCAGATCTTGATTATACTCTGCTACAGACAGGAATCAAGGTTTAGAGATCTGAGTGGAAGGAGACATTAATTCCGCTGCAATCACAGTAAGTTATTCTTAACTTTTATGTGTTTAGTTCATCGTTTTAGAAGTTCAATATTAGGTTGTTAAATTCAACATACTTGCAAATAGATCTAAGATCCTGGATAAATATAATACCAACAACTGGCACCAGAGCCATGGTAATTGATTTGCTTGCAAGAAATTTGGACTTAAAACGATTTGCTTGTGATTTGGATGGTTTCATGATGTGTCATATTGATGTTTGATTGATGTTTGTGAATTCTCGGAAAAATAATTGATTTTCTGTATCTGGAATTATTTTTATTTGATAGTTTGGAAAATTCTAAGCAATTTACTTTCTTACAGAACTCGATTTCGATTTAATTTGAATTAGTTATGAATTTTTGAAAATCGGGAAAAACCTAGGTGGTGAGCATCTTCCCTACGCGCGCGGAAATCATGCGCAGGGGTGCTTGCGCCCAGATTTCTGGGCTGTGTCTCCCCTCCCACGCGCGCGGACAGCATGCTTTGCATGCTGTCCGTACCACCTGCTATTTTCTTCGTTTTCTTCGATTTTTCATGCTATTTCATGGAATTAAATTCCGATTTTTTGTGTAGTTTTGTATGTTGATTTTTATTTTTCAAATTTCAAATCTAATTATCAGAAATAAAATAATTTTAATTTTAAAATTTATTTTAGATATTAGTGTAATTTGATTTTGAAAATAGGAAAAAATCAAGTTTTGCTTACCCTTTTCTTATTTCCTTTAAAATTTGATTATTTTATTTTTTTTAAGGTCAGATATTAATTTTTTTTGGTAACTTGACCTTAATTAAAATAAGATCATAATAATCATGATAATTTTAAAAGAGGAAATAAGGTATTTTTGTTAACTTTTTAAATTTTGTTATTTTTTTAATTAAATTAAATTGTAAAACAAGAAAAGGGTATGTATTTACCATTTTCTACTTTATGAATTTTCACTAAGCAAGGGTGAAATTGTAAAGAAAATAGATTCTAGGTTTATTTATTAATTAAGATATTTTATATGTCTAAATTAATAAATATATTAAATGGCAATATTATTCAATAATTATTTTTAGTTATTAAATAATTAGAATTGGCATTTAAATGGTTAAATTGGAAAATTGGCATTTTTGAGAAAATGGGAATGAAAAATAACAAAATGGGAAAGTTGCAAAGTGAGGCCCCATTTCTTATTCTGGCCGCCCACTATGCCCTTTACCATTTTATTTTTTCATTATTTTAATGCCACACAATTCTAACCTAAACCTAGAGGGCATTCTATAAATAGAAAGTGTTGGCTTTAGGAAACTCATAACTTTGCACATTTGTTTCTTTCAGAAAAATCCTACACGCCACTTTCTCTCTCTTTTCCTCTCTACAATTTCGAAACCCTTGAGTGAATGAGTAGTGCCCGCACACATCAAGTGCTACCTCAATCATAGTATGTAAGACTATGGAAAAATCATCATCAAAGAAGGAGAGAAAGAGATCCAGATTCAGATCTTGATAATGCTCTGCTACAGAAAGGAATCAAGGGCTAGAGATCTGAATGGAAGGAGTCATAATATTCCGCTGCACCCAATGTAAGGTTTTCTTAAACTCTTATGTGTTTATTTCATTGTTTTAGAATTCATATTAGGATGTTAATGAAACATACTTGGTAGTAAATCTAGATCCTGGTAAAATATTTCCAACAACAACTTTTAATATTTTAAAGTTAATTTTAGAAAAACACTTAGTTAATGATATATATTCTAGATAGTTATTTCTATACTAATTATTATTTCTAATATTAAATAGGAAAATATCATTGATTATGAAATTAATTGTCCAACAATTAATTTTGGTACAATCTAAGTTTAGTATATTTTTCTAGTATTAAACTAGAATCGATAATTAAGTTTCGTCTATACTTAATTATTTATTTATTGAATTTAATACATTTAATTAAATTAAAAATTCAATATCTAAGTTGATTTTCATCATGATACTTAAATATTGTTATTTTCATGTTATTTAATTAAAGTTTAAAATTATCTTAATTTTGGAATCTTATTTTAGAATAACTTAAATCTGAATAATTTTCAAAATATATTTTATTTTATTTTATTAATCTTTTTCCCAAAATTTCGAAATTACATTTCTTCAATGCAGAAATTTCGAATTTTATTTGAAAAATAGATTAAAGTTGAAAATTATTTATTTTAATTTTGGACCAACTTAAATCAATGATTTTTTCATTTAATGATTGATTAAATAAATGAACTAAAATATATTTTAATTAGAAATTGTATCAATTAGTTAATGAAAGTCTAGATAGTTATTATCTGTAATGCTTAAAGTATTTTTCTAGTGTATTTAATTAAATAGAAAATTAATATTTAAGTTGATTTTCATCATGATACTTAAATATTTGATATTTTTCTTCATATTTAATTAAATAGGAAAATTATATTTTTGTTGTAAATTAATTTTATTGATTAATTTTGAGCCAACATAAAATTAAGATAATTTTTCCAGAATTTATTTTATTTTAAAGCATTTTTCGAAAATAGTATTCTTATATACTTCAATTTTTCGAATTGCAATATATATTTATAGAAAATTAAATTTGAGTTGTAAATTAATTTAAATTAATTTTGAAACAACTTAAATTGCATATTTTTCTAAATATTTATGGAAATTATTACTAAGATGGAAATAATTCACGTTATTTTCATATCCATCTAAGTATAATTTATAAATATTACATTAAAATTTATATTTAGAATTTTTCATTGTAAATTGGAAATTTTAATTAAATAAATATATATTTAAAATAAATAAATTAAAATAAGTTTCAGAAGAAAATAAAACTTTCATTAAATAATGAGCTTTATTATTAGGATATTTGATCTCCATTGTTGGTTTTACATAGCTATTTTTTAGTAGGTAATCCTCCCTAATGGAGGAACGTTCATTAGCAAGTTAGCACCGTTTAATCTCAAAAGATAAGTAATCTTGTAAGTTTTTTTATATAGTATCGATCACCGTAATGGTGGCGACTGTATAAGACTTGCAAGAATATGAAACAATGGTGGAAGCTCATAAGATAGAATAGCCTTGACTCTCGCCTAAACGGGACAATGCGGATTCCAATCTTGATCGAATAAAAGGTTGCTAGAATGTTTATCATTTTAGATGAGCTGAAAACTCTATTCAATGGATGGTATCACTGACTCTCGCCTAAACGAGACACTGATATCAGTTTGTTGAAGACCTTGGAAATTATTTAGGATTGTATGTTTTAGTATTTTCACTTGTCATTCCTACTTGCTATATGTTTAATAATTTCTGAATTGTGTATGAATTTATATTGGACCATGTTATTTTCTGTTATTAAATAGTTTAATTTCGAATCTTCATTGTTGGTCTAACTTGGTTTGTTTTTCTACTGAGACAAATCTCTAATGGATTTTCACCATTAGACAAACATAATAGTGTTAGATCTCGAAAGATAAATATTGTATATGCAACATCTAGCTGTTCATCAATTGATGACACCTTAGACTAGTATTTTACAATATGAAACAAGAAGATTGTATAAATAAGATTACTTTGACTCTCGCTAATCGGAGCATCGTTGGATTCTTATTTAAACGAAATTATCCTAATTCCTCTTAGCTTATTCATTTCGAATTAGCTTATTAACATATCATTGGATGAATTGTCTATAAATCATATAAAGTCATTCTATATTTTCTCTTAAGAAATTAAATGAAGAATATGATTATATTCCCCAAATTCTATCCCGAAATGATATAAATCCTCAATCTTAAAAATCTCCTACTTGTATGGGCAAATCAACTTAGAGTTAAATTAGTAGTGGTGGTCCAAGAAAGAATATATCAGTTAATATGTTTAATTAAGATTTACTACCAAGTATGTTTGATTAATATTAATTAAGATTCTTTATATGAAAAAATTTAATTAATATTAAATCAGATCATTGATTTAAGAAATTCTTCCATGGTTTTATCTTTTCTGGAATAGTTGAGACTTTTCCTTAGATAAATAAAATCTATGCTTATAAGTTGTGAAGCTTCTATAGATGGTCATTGGAAAGAAAATGCTTCAGCATCTTACTAAAGTAAGTTGCTTGCATTAGAGTAAGTAATTACCAGGTATACCACAAGCCATAGGTTTAGATAAACTCAAACCTATAATACTAGGAACAACCTGTTTTGTTAAGTCCATTGAATAGAGTTATTAACGAAAATTTCCTTTTATGTCCTTGTAATAGAAAACTTTAGGTTACTCCATGTGAATGGATTAAACCATAGTTCTCTTGGCTTTCTTCTTAGTTTCTTATCTTGACAATCCATTACTTGTTTAAACTCACAATGGATTTTAATCACTAGTGTCTTCCAAGTCATAAGAAGAGTGAGTTCCTTGAAACCCTCCCACTACGACAAGGTACCGTGAATTATGTCTAAGAAAACTAAATGGTATTAACCTCTTCAGTTGTGTCAAGACAAGAGAGACAGTGGGATCATCTTGTATAGAATAAGATGATAGAACACTTATCGAATCAAGAAAAAATATCTCCTTTATTTGCTACTTTATTTTCAGACTTAGTCATTTTCTTAGAAAAGTAGTATTTGTTTAAACAAACACTTTCTTATCTAATGACTATGGGATGGTCCACCCCTAATCACTTAGAATAGCTAACAAACATGCAAACCAGGGTTAGCAGTTCTAGCTTTTCTTAAGATTTCGATTAGGTCATCCATGAATCTAGTAATGATTTACATTAAGTATACAACCATTGCATCATTCTAAAATTATATTACCATAGAAGGATTTAGGCAACGACTAGTAACTAATTATCAATATGCAAAACCAATTTTTTGGGGATGTAAGTTTGGATATAATTCAAAAATCAAATTAATGATCTTTGAATTTCTCCACCCCTATCAGTTCGCAAGATCTTTAACCACTTACCTTAATGGTTTTTCACCATTGCTAGAAATTCATGAAATTTTTCAAACATTTCAAATTTCTTTTGCATAAGGTAAAATCTAGAGTGATCGTTTTAAGAATACAACGAAAACTTATATCCACCCCTGAATGTACATCCATCTACGAATGAGATGATTATACTTTCAGTGGATAAAGGCATATTAACTCTTTGCAGAGAATGATCTTGTCAAAACCACTATGAACAAAATACTAATGCCATAGATTAAAAAAAATAGTTGTAGTCTTTTGATGACTTAGGTATAGTTACATCAAAGAGTTCTTAGAATAGTGCAAGTGGATTCTGGTCATAGAATACTAAACTCATACAGTTTGAATCCATAGATAGAAAATGGTTATTAAACACTTGTGAAAGTGTAACTGTATAATGAGTAATTCTTTCTTGGACCACCACTACTAATTTAACTCTAAGTTGATTTGCCCATACAAGTAGGAGATTTTGTAAGATTGAGGATTTATATCATTTTGGGATAGAATTTCGAGAATATAACCATATGTGTCATTTAATTTCTTAAGAGAAAATATAGAATGACATGAAATGATTTATAGACCATTCATCCAATGATATGTTATTGAGCTAATTCGAAATGAATAAGCTAAGAGGAATTAGGATAATTTCGTTTTTAAATAAGAATCCAATGATGCTCCGATTAGCGAGAGTCAAAGTAATCTTATTTATACAATCTTCTTGTTTCATATTGTAAATACTAGTCTAAGGTGTCATCAATTGATGAACAGCTAGATGTTGCATTTATAATATTTATCTTTCGAGATCTAACACTATTATGTTAGTCTAATAGTGAAAATTCATTAGGGATTTATCTCATTAGAACAACAAACCAAGTTAGACCAACAATGAAGATTCGAAATTAAACTACAATTTAATAACAGAAAATAACATGGTTCAATATAAATTCATACACAATTCATAAATTATTAAACATATAGCATTTAGGAATGACAAGTGAAAATACTAAAACATACAATCCTAAATAATTTCCAAGGTCTTCAACAAACTGATATCAGTGTCCCGTTTAGGCGAGAGTCAAAGCTACCATCCATTGAATAGAGTTGTCAGCTCATCTAAAATGATAAACATTCTAGCAGCCTTTTATTCGATCAAGATTGGAATCTGCGTTGTGCCGTTTAGGCGAGACTCAAGGCTATTCTATCTTATGAGCTTCTACCATTGTTTCATACTCTTGCAAGTCTTATACAGTCGCCACCATTAGGGTGATCAATACTATATAAAATACTTACAAAAATACTTATCTTTCGAGATTAAACGGTGCTAACTTGCTAATGAATGTTCCTCCATTACGGAGGATTACTCACTAAAACAATAGCTATGTAAAACCAACAATGGAGATCGAATATCCTAATAATAAAGCTCATTATTTAATGAAAGTTGTATTTTCTTCTAGTATTTATTTTAATCAATTTATTTTAAATATATATTTATTTCATTAAAATTTCCAATTTAGAATAAAAAATTCTAAATATAAATTTTAATTTAATATTTATAAATTATACTTAGATTGATATGAAAATAACGTGAATTATTTCCATCTTAGTAATAATTTCCAATAAATATTTAAAAAATTATTCAATTTAAGTTGTTTCAAAATTAATTTAAATTAATTTACAACTCAAATTTAATTTTCTATAAATATATATTGCATTTCGAAAAATGAAATGTATAAGAATACTACTTTCGAAAATGCTTTAAAATAAAATAAAAATAAATCTTGGAAAAATTATCTTAATTTTATGTTGGCCCAAAATTAATTAATAAAATTAATTTACAACAAAAATATAATTTTCCTATTTAATTAAATATTTGAGAAAAATTTCAAATATTTAAGTATCATGATCAAAAATCAACTTAAATATTAATTTTCTATTTAATTAAATATCACTAGAAAAATACTTCAACCAAAACAGATAATAACTATCTAGACTTTTATTGACTAATTAATTCAATTTCTAATAATAATATATTTTAGTTCATTTATTTTAATTAATCATTAAATAAAAAATCATTGATTTAAGTTGGTCAAAGATTAAAATAAATAATTTTGAACTTTAATCTATTTTTCAAATAAAATTCAAAATTTCTGCATTAAAAAAATGCAATTTCGAAATTGTGGGAAAAAGATTAATAAAATAAAATAAAATATATTTTGAAAATTATTCAAACTTAAGTTATTTAGAATTAAGATTCCAAACTTAAAATAATTTCCAATTTTAATTAAATAACATGAAAATAACAATATTTAAGTATCATGATGAAAATAAACTTAGATATTGAAATTTTCAATTTAATTAAATGTATTAAATTCAAGAAATAAATAATTAAGTATAGAGAAAACTTAATTTTTAATTCTAGTTTAATACTAGGAAAATATACTAAACTTAGATTGTACCAAAATTAATTAATAAACAATTAATTTCACAATCAATAATATTTTCCTATTTAATATTAGAAATAATAACTAGTATAGAAATAACTATCTAGAATATATATCATTAACTAAGTGTTTTTCTAAAATTAACTTTAAAATATTAAAATGAAAAATAAATCTCATATATTTTAAAAGTTAATTATGTTGCTAATTCAATTTTAATTAGGTTAGACTAAAAATAATTAACCTAATACAATTATTTAAATAAGGCAAATGGGCCTTCACAATTGGGGTAGTTCATGTGAGGGGGGAGTTGGGTTCAGTATGTCGTATCAACTTCTATTGGCCCCAAACTCTCACACAAGGCCCCAAAGAGAGGAATTTAACCTTTAAAGAAACAATTGTTATTCATTGAATAAGCCCAAATCTATTTGGGCCTAAATAAATTTACTTATGTCAAAATTTATTTTAGCAACCTAGTCCATTTACTTAGTGAAACTTAAATGGGCTTCCTATATGCATCTAAGCCCAATAGCAAACATATATGCTCACATAGGTCAAATGATTTGGATGGGCCCTATCATGTTACTAGGTTTACACAGATGAAAGAAGTACAAAATGTACCTGTTACAAATTATTTATAAGATTTATTGACAATTGGACTATGATTAAAATCAGATCATTGGATCTGTCAACAAGATAATCATAGCAATTTAGATCAAATAAATAATAGGTTTGTTAAAATTTTTTTGAATAAACAATATAAAATTAAATAAACAAACATTGTCCTTGTAACAAATGTGAAATAAGATATTAATATAATTAAATTATTATTCTTAAACTAACCAAATAAATTTTGAAAATTTAGGGTTGTTAAAACAAACCTTAAAATCTCAAAATAAAGGAAACTAATTTTAAAATATCTAGGTTTATTTGAATCAAATTAAATTAAATATCAAATAAGATCAATGATTTGAAAGAAAGAATCTTCAATATCACTTTCAAATCTTATAATTTAATAAAATAAACCAATTTTAAAATAGATTTGGTTAGATAATTATTATTTTAGGAATAAAATAATAAATAAATAATAATTACCATAATTATATGTTAAAATATATCAAATTAAGCATTATTCAAATATCTACAAAAATATCTAAGTTATTTAAATATTCAAAATATAATTCATAAATTTCCAATAAGAAAAAAATGATATATATATATATAGAAAAATATCATTTTTAAGCTTATAATTTATAAATAATTAAATATTTAACAAAATAACAAACCTTTGAATTTGAAAATATTATGGTAAGTGTATCTATAAAAATAGCTATGTTAATTTTAAATTTATTAATTATTTAATTTATCATATAAGATAATTTTAATATAATATTTTAAATAAAAAGATAAGGTTATCTTTCAATTTAAAATATATTAAATATCATAAGATCTAATCTTATAATTAAATAATATATAAATATTAAAGAAGTTAACAAATTTTTAAATCTTACCATAATTGGAAAAATTTTAAAATGGAAAAATCCAATTTTGGGAAACAATTCCATGAAAAGTTGGATTTTTGAGGAAAAACCCACAAAAATCGCAATTTGTGGAGGTGGCTGCCAAGAGGCTGCACCTGCAGCCTAGGAGAGGCTACTAGCAGCCCCATACGCGCGCGGAACAGAGGGACGTGGGCGAGAAACCTTGGTGGGCGCAGGGTCTTCGTGGTCGAGTGCAGGGTGCACACGGGCGTGTCACACGCACGGATAAGGCTTCCAGACCGAGTGCCTGGTGCTCACGAGCACCCACTCGACAACCTTGATTCCCGATTTTCCAAAATTCATAACTTTTTCAATTTTAATCGGAATCGAGTTCCGTAAAAAACAAAATTTCTTAATTTTTGACAAGGAATCCAAGTAAAATATTTTAAAAAATAGAAAAAATATTTTTGATGGAAAAAATTCCTACAACACAAGCATTCATCACATAAGCACATAAACCAACATGAAACCATTCAAATCAACACAAAACATCGTTTTAATTCATATTTCATGAAAGTAAATCATTACCATGGCTCAAGTGCCAGTTGTTGGAAAATTTTACCAGGATCTAGATTTACTACCAAGTATGTTTCATTAACATCCTAATATGAATTCTAAAACAATGAAATAAACACATAAGAGTTTAAGAAAACCTTACATTGGGTGAAGCGGAATATAATGACTCCTTCCATTCAGATCTCCAGCCCTTGATTCCTTTATGTAGCAGAGCATTATCAAGATCTGAATCTGGATCTCTTTCTCTCCTTCTTTGATGCTGATTTTCCACAGTCTTACATACTATGATTGAGGTACCACTTGATGTGTGTGGGCACTACTCCATCACTCAAGGGAATTTCGAAATTTAAGAGAGGAAAAGAGAGAGAGAGGGGCGGCTAGGCTTTTTCTGAAAGAAACAATGTGCAAAGTCATGATTTTTCTGAAGCCAACACTTTCTATTTATAGAATGCCATCTAGGTTTAGGTTAGAGTTGTATGACATTAAAATAATGGAAAAATAAAATGGTAAAAGGCTTTGCATAGTGGGCGGCCATTTAAGGAAATTGGGCCTCACTTTGCAACTTTCCCATTTTCTTATTTCTCATTCCTATTTTCTCAAAAATGCCAATTTTCCAATTTAACCTTTTAAATGTTAATTCTAATTATTTAATAACTAAAAATTAATTATTAAATAATATTATCATTTAATATATTTATTAATTTAGACATATAAAGAATCTTAATTAATAAATAGACCTAGAATCTCTTTTCTTTACAAACTTCGCCCTTGCTCAGTGAAAATTCATAAAGTAGACATAGTCTAACTTTAGAATTATAATTGATTAATTAAAATCAATTAACTGAGTCTTACAAGCAGTATGGTCTCAACTAGTATGGGGACCATGGGTCTATATAACCGAGCTTCCAATAAGTCGAACCGTATTTACCAAGTAAATTCCCTAACTTATTAATTCCTTATTGAATCCACACTTAGAACTTGGAATTGCACTCTCAGTCACATAGAACGCATGATATGTTCCACAATATAGACACGTCTTTAGTTATCCATTGTTATAATCCTAATTTGATCAATGATCCTCTATATAGATGACTTACACTATAAAGGGATTAAATTACCGTAACACCCTACAATGTATTTTATCCTTAAAACACTTAACCCTGTATAAATGATATTTCAGCTAAGTGAAATGAGTACTCCACCATTTATTTTTGTTTGGTTAAGCTGGAAGGAAATCATCCTTTACTTTCTATTCGCCAGATAGAAGCTATAGATTCCATATTTACGTTAGCGCTCCCACTCAATTGCACTACCGTGTTCCCAAAATGTACGTATCACCCTGACCCAGAAGTAGGCTTAACTAATAAATCAAAGAACACAAATAACACTCTTGAGATTGAACCTAATCATATCAGGATTAAGATCATTTGATCTAGGATCAACAGGTGATATTGAATTGAATAGATATTACAATAAATTTTAATATATCTAATCAAAGTTCAATATCGATCCCTTCCGATGTATACTCCATACATCCAATACTGGTAAACTTTGCCAATATCCTGGAAAGGACATAACACTTTTCCAAGGTGTAAGAATACCTATCGCTGATTATACCATGTCAGTCTAAATATAGTGTTTCGACAAATCAGGGAATAAACTTTCGAACATATAATTAAGATTATATTCCACTGTGCTGACAACACTATAATCATTAACAAATTCATATGTTCTGGACTTAAATGGAATTCATACATTATATATATAATCACGAAATAAATCATGTGAACCATGCAACATAAAATGGTATTTCTGATCTTTATTAATAAGTAAATCTGATTATATTGAAATGGGTTTTATTTAGGGCACAAAACCCAACAGATGCCTCGCTGGCATGCTCAGAGGAAGATATTCAGCAATCCGCGCAGAGCGACCAACACTTCGCGAATTCATCTTTCGCATCGTGAGTCATCTGCACAATCCCTATAACTCAGAGATCAATTTATGTGGATATGGCATACACACGATCCCGCTATCAGTGTATTCAGCCTCAATCCCACGATCCTTGCATTCAACATTGATCCCACGATCTTTCTGTTTATACGCATTGTAACAAGAGGGGAAACTCTTCCTCCGCAAGCCTCCTAGCCCTATAAATAGTGATGTATGTTCACTGGGCAGGGGATCGGTCAAAAAGCAGTTGAGCTAAGACTATACCTTAAATATATTATCTAAGAATTATATTCATAGATACTGTTGTAAGAGCTATAAGAAAAGGAATCTTTCTCGTTGATCTTAAGTCAATACAAATAACGAGGATTAGGCTATTACCGAACTGCTCGGGGCTGAACCTCTATAAAATTCCTGTGTCTTTTTATTGCTTTATCGTATATTTGTTATTATAAATCATTTAACGCTTGTAAAACAAACTCATTGTCGTTGGCTAAAAGCGAAGTTAGCACTAGGAACAAGAAGTTTTGTTAAGGCCATTGAATAGACTTACTAACGAAATTGCCTTTCTTGTGCTCGTAATGGAAAGCTTTTGGTGGTTCAATATTAATGGTTTTAACCATAGTTCTCTTGGCTTTGCTTCTTAGTTTTTTATTCTGACAATCCATTACTTATTTAAACTAACAATGGATTTTCATCACCATTGTCTTCCAAGTCATAACAGGGTGAGTTCCTTGAAACTCTCCCACTACGACAAGGTACCATGAATTTTTTTCTAAGAATACTAAATGGTATTGTCCTCTTTGGTTGTGTCAAAACAACAGAGGCAGTGGGATCATCATAGATCAAATAAGATGATAGAACACTTTTGGAATCAGGAAAAAATATCTCCTCTATTTGCTACTTTGTTTTCAGACATAGTCATTTTCTTAGAAAAGTAGTATTTGTTAAAAAAAAAACACTTTCTTATCTAATGACTATGGGATGGTCCATTCCTAATCACTTAGAATAGCTAACAAACATGCAAACCTTGGTTAACAGTTCTATCTTTTCTTAAGATTACGATTAGGTCATCGATGAATTTAGTAATGGTTTATACTAAGTACACAACCATCCATAATTCTGAAATTTTCCTATCACTAGGGTATTTCCTTAGAAGAACTTACGCAACGACTAGTAACTAATCATAGACCTTATACTATCATCAAAATGCAAATTGAATTTCTGGAAAGGTAAGTTTGGATATAATTCAAAAATCAACTTAATGATCTTTGAACTGCATATCTACCAAATATTTCTCCACCCCTATCAGTTCGCAAGATCTTTAACCACTTACCTTAATGGTTTTCCACCATTTCTAGAAATTCATGAAATTTTTCAAACATTTCAAATTTCTTTTGCATAAGGTAAAATCTTGAGTGATCGTCTTAAGAATATAACGAAAACTCATATCCACCCCTAAAAGTACATCCATATGCGAGATGATCTTACTTTGAAGTGGACATAGGCATATTGACTCTTTATAGAGAATGATCTTGTCAAAACCACTATGAACAAGATGCAAATGCCATAGATTTATAAAAGAATGTGGTTGTGGTCTTTTGATGACTTAGGTCTAGTTACATCAAAGAGTTCTTAGAATAGTCCAAGTGGATTTTGGTCACAGAATACTAAACTCACATTCCATATATTAACATACAGTTTGAATCCATTGACAGAAAATGGATATTAAACACTTGTGAAAGTTGAACTGTATTGTATTCTGGAAATAGAAATATAAAATTTCTATTTGGAATCTAAAATTTAAATTCAAAGACTTAAATTTATATCAAATGTACAATGAGTTTTGATTATAGCTTGGACCACCACTACTTATCTAACTCTAAGTTTAATTTTCCTAAAGTAAGCATATATAAGTAGGAGATTCTAAGATCGAGGATTTATATCATTTCGGCATAGAATTTCGAGAATATAATCATGTGCGCCATTCAATTTCCTAAGAGAAAATAGAATGACATTATAAGCAGATTATTTATAAACCATTCCTCCAATGATATACTATGTAAGCAAATTCAAAATTAATAAGCTAAGAGGAATAAGTAAAGGATAATTTCAATTTAAAATGAGAATCCAACGATGTCCCGGTAGGCGAGAGTTAAAGTTATTCTTATTTGTAAATTTCTTCATTGTTTCATATTGTAAATACTTGTCTAAGGTGTCATCTATTGATGAACAGCTAGATGTTGCATTTATAAATATTTATCTGTCGAGATCTAACACTATTATGTTTGTCTAATGGATGACAATTCATTAAGATTTTTCCCATTAAAAACAGCAAGCCAAGTTAGACCAACAATGAAGATTCGAAATTAAACTACAATTAATAACAGAAAACAACATGATTCAATATAAATTCACACACAATTCAGAAAGTATTATGCATTTAGCATATAACAAAGACATGTGAAAATACAAAACTATCATATCTTAAAAAAAAAATTCCAAGGTTTCCAACAAACTGATACAGTGTCTCGGTAGGCGAGAGTCAAAGTATCATTCATTGAATAGAGTTGTCAGCTCATCTAAAATGGATACCATTCTAGCAACCTTTTATTCGGTCAAAATAAGAATCCAATGTTGTCCCGGTAGGCGAGAGTCAAGGTTATTCTTATTTTATGAGCTTCTACCATTGTTTCATATTTCGTAAATTTATCTCTAAGTAGTCACCGTAGAGGAGAGTCTAATAGAGACGAAAACTTACAAAATACTTATCATAAGAGATCGTTACGGTGTTAAATGCTTCAACGAATAACCATCCATTAGGGGGACGAAGTCTAGCATCTTGAGGTTATATTGAAAACATATTAACCATGTAGGACCAACAATGGAGATCGAATATCCTAATAACTAAAGCTCATTATTTTAAAGAGTTGTATTTTCATTTGATACTTATTTTAATCTATTTATTTTAATATATATTTATTTAATTGAAATTACCAATTTAGAATAAAATTCTAAAGATAACTTATAAATTAATATTTATAAAATTATAGTTAAGGAAGATCTGGAAAAATAAAAATAAATTATTTTCCATCCTCATTATTAATTTTCCAATAATTATTACGAAAATTATTCAATTTAAGTTGATCCAAAATTAATAAAAAAATTTCAACTCAAATTTAATTTTCTATAAATATATAATGCAAAATTCAAAAAATAATGTATTTAAAATAAAAACAATTTTCGAAAATGCTATAAAATAAAATAAAATAATTCTCGGAAAAATTATTCTAATTTATGTTGATCTAAAATTAATTAAAAATTAATTTTTAACACAAATATAATTTTCCTATTTAACTAAATATTAAGAAAATTACCAAATATTCAATTATCATGATAAAAATCAACTTAAATATTTATTTTCTATTTAATTAAATATCACTAGAAAAATACTTCAAGCAAAACAGATAATAACTATCTAGACTTTAATTGAGTAATTAATTTATTTTCTAATAATAAATATATTAGTTCATTAATTTTAATTAATCATTTAAATGAAAAATATAATGATTTAAGTTGGTCTAAAATTAAAATAAATCATTTTCAACTTTAATCTATTTTTCAAGAAAATTCAAAATTTTCTGCATTTCAATAAAAAATGCAATATCGAATTTAAAAAAAGTTAATAAAATAAAATAAAATATATTTTGAAAATTATTCAAATTTATGTTGTTCTGAAATTAAAATTTCCAGCTTAAAATAAATTTCTATTTAATTAAATATTCTGAAAATAATAATATTTAAGTATCAATAATGAAATTAACTTAAATATTTAATTTTCAATTTAATTAAATGTATTAAATATAAGAATTAAATAATCATGTATAAAATAAACTCAATTATTAATGCTAATTTAATACTAGGAAAAATATTTTAATTATGTTGATCTAAAATTAATTAATAAATAATTAATTAATTTTCAACTTAGAATATTTTCCTAATTAAATATTAGAAAAATATAACTATTCACTAGAAATTACTCTCTAGAATATATTTCAATTAATTAAGTGTTTTTCTAAAATTAACTTTAAAATATTCAATGAATAAATAAATTTCATATATTTTAAAAGTTAATTATGTTGCTAATTCAATTTTAATTAGGTTAGACTAATATAATTAACCTAATACAATTGGAGTGGTTCATATGAGGGAGGGATGGGTTCAGTATGTCATACCCACTACTATTGGCCCCCTAACTCTCACACAAGGCCAAAAGGAGAGGAATTTAACCATTAAATAAATAGTTGTTATTAATTGAATAAGCCCAATTCTAATTAGGCCTAAATAAAATTACTTATGTGAAATTTTATTTTAGCAACCTAGTCCATTTAATTACTTAAAACTTAAATGGGCTTCCTATATGCATCTAAGCCCAAAAGCAAACACATAGGCTCACACAGGTCAAATGATTTGAATATGTCCTATCATGTTACTAGGTTTACACAGATGAAAGAAATTGCAAAATTACCTATTACAAATTATTTATAAGATCTATTGACAATTGAACTATGATTAAAATCAGATCATTGGATCTATCAACAAGTTAATCATAGCAATTTAGATCAAATAAATAATAGATTTGTAAGAAAAAAAAATTGAATATATAAAAAATAATCAAACAATACAAACAAAACAAGTAACAGATAACTGGAAAGTAGGCTAGGATATCTCTATTTTAAATTTAAAATATATCTTAACTAGAATTTAAAATTTAGGTTGGTAGGGAATATTTGAAAAAATTCAAAAAAACTAACAAATCTCCTAAATATCATAAATTCTAACTTAAATTCAAATATCTAACCAATTTTTCAAATTTCAAGTTTATTCAAAATTTAAATTAGTTAAATTTCTAATAAGATAATATAATATAATATCTTGATTTTTAAAATTTAGATATTCCTAATATTGTATTCTTAATCTTATAATTTAATAAATTAAATATTACAAAATAAACAATTTGAAAAATAAGATATTTTATGGTTAGGATATTACCAATTTTGGTAAAAAATAAAATAAAATAAGTTTAAAAATTTTATGGTTAGAAACCCTAAAATTTCTATTCAAACCTAAACTAACCAATTTTTCAAATTTTCATGCGCCCGCGTGTATGCAACCCGATTTCAGATATTTTCATCCAAATTCAAAAAATCATAACTAATTCATAAAAAATCCAAATTAGGTAGGTTCTGTAAAAGGCTAAATTTATTAATTTTTTGTCTAATTTCCAGTAAAAAATATTTCCAAATTGAAATAAAAAGTATTTTTACAACATACATTACGATTTCTAAACTATCATCATATAAGCACATTAACCATCATGAAATCATCCAAATCAACACAAAACATCATTTTAATTCATATTTCATGAAAGCAAATCATTACCATGGCTCTGAGGCCAGTTGTTGGAATATATTTTACCAGGATCTAGATTTACTACCATGTATGTTAATTAACATCCTAAATATGAATTTCGAAAACAATGTAAATAAACACATATAAAGTTTAAGAAACCTTACATTGGGTGCAGCGGAATATTAATGGCTCCTTCCAATCTCTAACCCTTGTATCCTGTCTGTAGCAAAGTATCACCAAGATTTGAGCCCGAATGTCCTTCTCTTGACTCTGGATTCTTCACAGCCTTACACACTATGATTGAGATACCACTTGATGTGTGTGGGCACTCACTCTATCACTCAAGGTATGAAATTATGAAGAAGGAATGAGAGGGGCTGGTTCGAATTCTATAGAAGAGTAAGGCTCAAGAAAATTTTACTGAAAGTGAAATTTCATCAACTTTAAGTGTGAGCCATCACTATCTATTTATAGGCAACCACCTAGGTTTAAGTTAGGATTTATTAGGCATTAAAATAATAAAGAAATTAAATGGAAAATACCACACAAGTGGACGGCCATGGATATGAGTCCCCACTTTGGAATTTTGCCATTTTACAACAATCTTTCGTTATTTTCTCAAAATACCATTTTTCCAATTCTAACCATTTAAATGCCAAAAATAATTATTTAATAATTAAAAAATAAATTATCAAATAAAATGGCCATTTAATATATTTATTAATTAGACATAATAAAGTCTTTCAATTAATAAGTAAGACCTAGAATCTCTTTTCTTCACAATTAAGCCCTTGCTTAGTGAAAATTCATAAACTAAACATAGTCTAATTTTAGAATTATAATTGATTAATTAAAATCAATTATCTAAGTCTTACAAGCAATATGCTCTCAACTAGTATGGGGACCATGGGCCTATACAACTGAGCTTCCAATAAGCAGAACTAGAATATACCAGGTAAATTCCCTAACTTATTAATTCCTTATTGCATCCACTCATAGAACTTGGAATGACACTCTCAGTCATATAGAACGCTCTATATGTTCCACGATATAGATACGCTATAAACATCTAACCATCGTTCTAATCTCAATAATCAAAGATCCTCTATAGATGATTTACACCAAGTAAGGATAAATTTACCGTTTCACCCCTCAATGTATTTTATCCTTAAAACACTTAGCTTCCTGTAAATGATATTTCAGTGAACAAGAGCTCTTCCATTTACCTCTATTAAACCAAGCTCAAAGGAAATCATTGTTTCACTTCTATGTCCTGATAGAAGCTATAGATTCCATATCTATGTTTAGCGCTCCCACTCAATTATACTATCATGTTCACAAAATGTACGTATCACCCTGACCAAAAAGTAGGCTTAACTAACAAATCAAAGAACATGAATAGCACTCCTGAGATTGAACCTAAGCATGTTAGGATTAAGATGTTTTGATCTAAGATCAACCAGTGATATTGACTCAGAAAGATACAACGGTAAGTATTATAATATCTTTACCAAGATCAATATCGGTCCCTTCCAATGTGTACTCCATGTTGGAAATTATTACCAGGATCTTAGATCTACTCACAAGTATGTTGATTAACACCCTAAATATGAACTTTCTAAAACGATGAAATAAACATGTATAAAGTTTAGGAAACCTTACATTGGGTGCAGCGGAATATAATGACTCCTTCCGTTCAGATATCTAGCCCTTGATTCCTTTCTGTAGCAGAGCATTATCAATATCTGAACCTGGATCTCTTTCTCTGAATCTTTGATGCTGAAACTACTTCTTGCTGAAAGTCTTTCGAAATTTGAGAGGGAAGAAAGAGAGAGGGAGTGGTCGGCCAGATAGGGAGAGAGAAGGCTCAGGTTTTTCTCTGAATCAGAAGTGTGATTTTCCTGAAGCCTTCACTATCTATTTATAGCATTCCACTAAGGTTAGATTTGAATTATTTGGCATTGAAATAATGAAAATATCAGTTTAAATTGCCTACAAAAGTGGCCGGCCATGCTTAGTGGATTTGGGCCTCACTTTTTGCAATTTTGCAGTTTTATCTTTTCTGCATCTGATTTTCTCAAAAACGTCAATTTTCTAATTCAACCATTTAAATGCCAATTCTAACTATTTAATAACTATAAATAATTATTAAATAATATTGTTATTTATCATATTTATTAATTGAACCATACAAAGTATCATAATTAACAAATATGCCCCTAAAACTCTTTCTTTACAATTTCGCCCTTACTTAGTGAAAATTTCACAAATAGACATAGTCTAAATTGAGAATTATAATTGATTAATCAAAAACAATTATATGAGTCTTACAAGCAATATTATCTCAACTAGTGCGGGGACCATGGGTCTATATAACCGAGCTTCCAATAAGTAGATCAAGAATTTAGCACTAAAATTCACTAACTTATTAATTCTTCGTTGAATCCATGCATAGAACTTAGAATTGCACTCATAGTATAGAGAATGCTCTATATGTTTTACCATATAGACGCATCATTAGTTATCCATTGTTATAATCCTAATGTGATCAATGATCCTCTATATGAATGATCTACACTGTAAAGGGATTAGATTACCATTACACCCTACAATGTATTTTATCCTTAAAACACTTGACCCCGTATAAATGATATTTCAGCTTATGTGAAATGAGTACTCCACCATTTATGTTCATTTGGTCAAGCTCGAAGGAGATCATCCTTTGCTTACTATTCGCCAAATAGAAGCTATAGATTCCATGTTTATGCTAGCGCTCCCACTCAATTGCACTACCGTGTTCCCAAAATGTATGTATCACCCTGACCTAAAAGTAGGCTTAACTAACAAAACAAAGAACACGAATAGCCTTTCAAGATTGAGCCTAATCATAACAGGATTAAGAACATTTGATCTAGGATCAACTAGGCGATATTGACTTGAATAGATATTACGGTGAGTTTAATAAATCTAAGTCAAAGTTCAATATCGGTCCCTTCCGATGCATACTCCATGCATCCCACATGAGCTTTACTTTAACCAATGCTCTGGAAAGAACATAGCACTTCTCCAAATACAAGTAAACTCTGTTGTAGATTATCATATCAGTAAAACCCTATGTCTGATAAATCTAGGAAACTTTATTCACATAGTCATGTTTACTTTCCAATGTGTTGACGGCACAATAAACAGGATCAAGTATGTGAAAAGGGTTTCAGATGAATTTATACATTATGTACATTTAATCATGAAATAAATCATGTGAACCATGCAATATTAAATGTTATTTTTGATCTATATTAATAAGTAAATCTGATTATATTGAAATGAGTTTTATTTAGGGCATAAAACCCAACACTCCATACATCCGATACTGGTAAACTTTGCCAATGCACTAGAAAGGACATAACACTTATCAAAGGTGTAAGCATACCTATCACTGATTACCATGCCAGTCTAAATCCAGTGAACTGACAAATTAGGGAATTAAACTTTTGAACATATAATCATGATTTTATTCCACTGTGTTGACAACACTATAATCATGTGCAAATACATATGTTCTAGACTTATAGAATTTTTACATTAAATGTAATCAAGAAATAAATCTTGTGAACCATGCAACATAAAATAATTTCTAATCTTTATTAATTAGTAAATCTGATTATATTGAAATGGGTTTATTTAGGACACAAAACCCAACACCGAGACCCTATATTTATAGGTGAGATACTCCATTGGTATCCGTGCCACATTAATTGTCAGAATATTTTGACAATTAATTCAAGAAATCAAATCAGGTAATGAATATTGAAATCTGACCATGTATAGAATATTACGTAATTAATTGTCAAAATATTTTGACAATTAATTCAGGAAATCAAATCAGGTAATGAATATTGAAATCTGACCATATATAGGATATTACGTAATTAATTTTGTCCAGATTCAATGAATATAAAATATTCATTTATCACAAAATCAATTATTTATTTTATTTCCATAAATAGAAATATTCTAATGTTAGGCCTGATACCAACTGTAAGACTACAATATGTATAAAAATGAAATATATGTATGTGTATATAACACGCGGAATAAACGAATACATACACTATATAACTACATGATCGAAATACCTCCAGCCATTGATTTTCGAGCTTCAAACCCACACAAGCTTTGATTTGCAAAGGAAACTTGTTGATGTGGGTAATTGGGTTTCCTCACTCTCTCAACTCTCTTTAGATAGAATTTTGCTGTTATGAACAGAATGAGTGAAGAGCTCGAGGACCGAGACCCTATATTTATAGGTAAGATAGTCCATCAATATCTTCGCCACATTAATTGTCAGAATAATTTTACAATTAATTCAGGAAATCAGATCACGTAATGAATATTGAAATCTGACCATATATAGAATATTACGTAATTAATTTTGTCCAAATTTAATGAATATAAAATATTCATTTATCACAAAATTAATTATTTATTTTATTTCCTTAAATAGAAATGTTCTAATATATGTGTGATGAAATTTTATAAATGGTGTGACGTCAAAGTATGAGACTAAAGGAACTTAGAGAGGAAAGGAAGTGACCTCTCACCTAAGTCTATAACTATGTATATATAGGCGTAGGGTTAGGTTGTGACTCCTTACAAGTCTAGGTATCTCACTCAAAATCCCGCATGCAAATTATTTACCGAGATTTTTGGAAAACAAATTATAAGAAATTAGAACTAAAAAAAATAATTAAAAGAATGAAAGAAACAGAACAAACACTTAGAGTTTTTACGTAGTTAGGGTGTTGCCAAGCCTTAGTCCACGAGTCGGTGCTATTATGAATTTAAGCTAGAATAATATTTCGGAATATGTTCTCTATTTTTGCATGAGCAACTATTGCAAGAGATTCAACCCTTAATCTAAATAAATTCTTTGATATTTAGAGTGTTTACAAGAATTATACTTAGTTTCTCTTTTCCCTTTAATGGGGAGTTTACATGAAAATACACAATGTATGGATGTTTCGTGAGGCACAACCCATGTAGGGATCGATGTGCTGACTAGGCAGATAGGATATGATTAAGTTGTCAATACGTGTCGTATAATTGTGGTAACTAATTATGAATTAATTACTTGATCTCCATTTTAGGGAATTTTCCTTTTTAGCTTCACACGATCTTCCATTTGAGGTTTAAGAAGAATTCATTCCTTATTCGGTGTGCTTGAATAAAAAGAGAAACTAGACTAGTCTTCTAGGAACACACTATTTGGCCTTCCGAGATCGTAGTACTGGAATTGCTTCTGGATTTGGGCTATCCTTGGCGGAAGCTCGTCTAGACATGAAGCTAAGGTATTTTTCTAAAAGGTCTTGTCTGACTTGGGCTTGACCCAAATTATCTTATTTGGATCCACTAGTGGGCTTTAGATGCTGACTTGAAATCCACGTGTTCCTTGCCAGAAATGAGCATAACATTTACCCCAAGCTTCCAGAATGTTGCGTATTGTGGAAGCTTGCCCCAATCCATATGAGTGGACATGTGGAGGTTTAAATGTAACATTTTTATTACTTTGCAAGTGTTAATTGGTCATGGAAGGTGAACTTCTATCCTCAGTGTTTGTGGGTTCACGTGGCAGTCATCTGGTAGATGAAGAGCACGTCTACTGAAGAGTTGCTTTCTAGGAAAGATTTTTATTTTGACAGCTATTCATTGTTGGCACAAAAATCGAGAATATTATTTTCATTATTGATTTGCGCCTCAATTCCAAAGACTATTAATTGATTGACACGCTTGGATTTTGGACTTCTAAGTCGTTGGATGTGTTTGTGCTCTTGGAAGTACGATCTTGGATCCTTCATTCTTTTTCACGTGGATAGCCACCTTGGGTATAAATACCCTTGAAAGATATAATCTACCACTTTTCCCCAATTTTAGATTTTTAATCATTTGACTTCAAATTTCCTTGAGAAAAAAACATAGTGAGAAGTTCTAGCAGTGAATGACCCCAGCCTTCAACGATCTTCTTCAAATTGCCTTTTGCCTGAGAAATCGTCACTTTCCAAATCATCCACCCCCAGTGATTAATTATTTCCAAAGGAGTAAAGTGGCGAACGTTGATTTTAACTCTGAAATTGACTCACTAATCGCCCTAGCCAACCTTATTAATGTAAGGTTTGATTGTTTGCCTCTACTTGAACTGGGGAAGATTAGTTTGGTGTCGTCAATTCCATAAACATATATGCATATGTTCACTTTCTCACCTTTAATTCTGCTTTTAAATCCATTGTGGAATGTAGAATTTCCTGTTGGGTTTTATGCCCTAAATAAAACTCCATTTTAATGTAATCCATTTTATTTAACATCAATAAAGAAACAGAAGTATTTTTCATTCATTTGTGTATGTTTTGGTTCATCTTATCAATTGCTTGTCTATTTGATTTATAAATTCATCTGAAACCCTTTTCACATACTTTATCCTGTTTATTCTGTTGTCAACACAGTGGAAAGTACACATGACTATGTGAATAAAGATTCTTAGATTTACCAGACACAGGGTTTTACTGATATGATAATCTACAGTAGAATTTACTTACATTTGGTATAATGCTATGTTCTTTCCAGAGCATTTGTTAAAGTAAAGCTTAGGTTGGGTGCATGGAGTATGCATCAGAAGGGACCGATATTAAACTTTGACATAGATTTATTAAACTTACCGTAATATCTATTCAAGTCAATATCGCCTAGTTGATCATAGATCAAATGATCTTAATCCTGATATGATTAGGTTCAATCTCAAGAGTGTTATTCGTGTTATTTGATTTGTTAGTTAAGCCTACTTTTGGGTCAAGGTGATACGTTTGGGAACATGGTAGTGCAATTGAGTGGGAGCGCTAACATAAATATGGAATCTGTAGCTTCTATTTGGCAAATCGAAAGTAAAGGATGATTTCCTTTGAGCTTGACCAAATGAAAATAAATGGTGGAGTACTCATTTCACATAGCTGAAATATCATTTATACGGGGTTAAGTGTTTTAAGGATAAAATACATTGTAGGGTGTTACGGTAATCTAATCCCTTTACAGTGTAGATCATTCATATAGAGGATCATTGATCAAATTAGGATTATAACAATAGATAACTAATGACGTGTCTATATGGTGGAACATATAGAGCATTCTATATACTGAGAGTGCAATTCTATGTTCTATGCGTGGATTCAACGAAAAATTAATAAGTCAGTGAATTTAGGTTATAAATTCTTGATCTGCTTATTGGAAGCTCAGTTATATAGACCAATGGTCCCCCCACTAGTTGAAATAATATTACTTTGAAGACTCATTTAATTTGTTTTTATTAATCAATTATAATTCTCAAATTAGACTATGTCTATTTGTGAATTTTTCACTAAGTAAGGGCGAAATTGTAAAGAAAGAGTTTTTAGGGCATATTTGTTAATTAAGATACTTTGTATGGTTCAATTAATAAATATGATAAATGACAATATTATTTAATAATTATTTATAGTTATTAAATAGTTAGAATTGGCATTTAAATGGTTGAATTTGAAAATTGGCGTTTTTGAGAAAATGAGATGCAGATATGATAAAACTGCAAAATTTGCAAAAGTGAGGCCCAAATCCATATAGCCTTGGCCGGCCACTTTAATAGGGTTTATCATCTGATAATTTCATTATTTTAATGCCAAATAATTCAAACCTAACCCTATGTGGTATGCTATAAATAGATAGTGAAGGCTTCAGGAAATATACACTTTCACATCTTGTTTCCTTCAGAGAAAAACCTGAGCCTTCTCTCTCTTAACCTAGCCGCCACCTTCACCCTCTTCTTCTTTCTTGAATAATTTCAAACCTCTTAGTGATAGAGTAGTGCCCACACACAGCTAGTGATACCTCAATCATAGTGAGGAAGATCGTGAAGAAAGACATTCAACAAGAAGGAGATTCAACACTAAAGGAAGGAGAGAAAAAGATCCCGGTTCAGATCTTGATAATACTCTGCGACAGAAAGGATACAAGGATTAGAGATCTGAATGGAAGGAGACATATTATTTCGCTGCACCCAATGTAAGGTTTCTCATACTTTATATCTGTTTAATTTATAGTCGTTTTATTAGTTCATATTAAGGGTGTTAATCAACATACTTGTGAGCAGATCTAAGATCCTGGTAAAATAATTTCCAACAACTGGCCTCAGAGCCATGGTAATTGATTTCCTTGCAAGAAATTTGGACTTAAAATGATTTTTTTGTTATTTGGATGGTATCATGTTGTTTTGTCTGTTGTATGATGATTGATTGATGTTTGTGAATTTTCGTGAAAAATAATTGAAAATCTGTTTCTAAAATTATTTTTATTGGATAGTTTGGGAAAAATTAAGCAATTTCATTTTTTACAGAACTCAATTTCGATTTTATTTGAATTAGTTATGATTTTTTGAAGATTGGAAAAATATCAGGGTCGTGCAACCCATTTACGCGCGCGGATGAGGGTGATACCCTCGACCACACGCGCGCAGACAACTAGCTCGACCGAGCTACCTCCGTCAGACACAAATGGCTGTCTGAAAACGTCCCATGCGGTGCGGAAGAGGCTGCATGCAGCCTCCTACGCCGAGGGACGTCGGTCACGCCTGGCTGCATGTGCGTGTGGACAGTATGCAATGCATACTGTCCGTACCACTTGCAATTTTTCGTTTTGCTTCGATTTTTCATGCTATTTCATGGAATTAACTTCCGATTTTTTGTGTAGTTTTGTATTTTGATCCTTACTTTTCAATTTTCAAATCTAATATCAGAATTAAATTAATTTGAATTTTTTAAAATTAATTTTAGATATTAGTGTAATTTGAATTTGAAAACAAGTAAAAATCTATCTTTTTGGTTGATTTTATATCTTATTTTTAAATTTGATTATTTTATCTTTTTTTAAAAAAATTTAAAGGTCAGATATTAAATATTTTTTAAATTAAATTTTTTTAAAATTATTTGACCTTATTTAAATTTAAAATAAGATTACTATAATCATGTAATTTTAAATAGAAGTAAGATATTTTGCTAACTTTTAAATTTTGTTATTCTTTATTTAAATAAATTATAAAATCTGAAAAATATTTATTTATTTTTATTATTTTATATTTAATTTATAAAATAACTTTAAAAATTTAAAAGGTGGTTAGCAATTATTTTTGAAATGATATTTAGGTTAGTTGAAACCTATTTTTTCAAAAATTGTAGGTTTAATTTTAATTTTTTTTTATTATTATATTATTCTTAAATACCGAAAATATATTTTAAATATTTAATTATTTTCAAAAAATTTTATTTAAAATTAAATAATTTCTACATCCAACTATCCAATTCATCTTGTTACAGGAATATGTGTTTTAGCTTGTATGTAAGTTTTATAAAACCTATTATTGCTTGATCTAAATTGCCATGGTTAACTTGTTGACAGATCCAATGATCTAATTTTAACCTATGGTTCAATGGTCAATAGGTCAAGTAAATAATTTGTAACAGGTAAATTTTACATTCTTCTTTCATCTGTGTATGACCTAGCAACATGATAGGATCCATCCAAGTGTGTGCCTGTGTGAGCCTATATGTTTAATTTTGTTATAGATGCATATAGGTTGTTGTTGCTAAATAAAATATCATAATTTTTTATAGATTTTATTTAGGCCCATTTAGTTTTTGGGCCTATTCAATTAATAACAGTTGTTCATTTTAAGGTTAAATTCCTCTCTTTTGGGCCTTATGTGAGAGTTGGGGGCCAATAGAAGTGGGTACGACATACTGGACCCAGCTCCCCCTCACATGAACTACCCCAATTGTGAAGGCCCATTTGCCTGATTTGAATAACTGTACTAGGTTAATTAAATTAGTTTAACCTAATAAAATTGATTAGCAACATAATTAATTTCATTTTTTTAAAATTAATTTAAGAAAAACATAGTTTAATGAATTATATTCTAAGCTAAACTATATGTATTTTCTTGTATTTAGTTAAATATAGAATTATAACCAACTAGATTTTTTCTAAAGCTTAATTTAAATTTTTCATTAAATAGTCCTATTTAAGTTGAAAATTAGTTATCACTAACTAATCAACTTAAATCTTAATATCTTTTGAATTTCAAATTTCAAAATTAAGTTGAGTAATTTTAGGAATTGGTTATTAAGATTCTTTAGATATTTTTTAAGTTGATATTTTTTCAAATATTAACTTAAAATGGAATATTTTCAAATTAAGTGGTTACAACTTAAATTTATATTTAATTAAATCTAATTTGAAAGATATTTAAGTTGATTTTTTAGATTCTTCTAAACAACTTATACAAGATATTTTCAAATTTGTTCCATTATTTTCGAATTTATTTTTCGAATTTAAATAATGATTGAAATTTAATTAAAGTTGATTTTTTATTTAAACCAACTTTAATTTGTAATTTTTCATTATTAAAATACCGAACAGATGATTAAATAAAATACATATTTTTAAATAATGAGCTTTAATCAAAAGATATTCGATCTCCATTGTTGGTCTTACAATAGTTAAATTTTTTCAATATAACCTCGAGACGCTAGACTTCGTCCCCCTTATGGATGGTTATTCGTTGAAAATTTTTAATACCGTAAGATTTCATTTGATAAGTGTTTTGTGAGTTTTCGTCTCTATTAGACTCTCCCCTACGGTGACTACTTAGAGATAAACTCATAAAACATGAAACAATGGTGGAAGCTCATAAAGTGAGAATAACCTTGACTCTCGCCTACCGAGACAACGTTGGATTTTCATTTTGATCGAATAAAAGGTTGCTAAAATGGTTTTGTTTTAGATGAGCTGACTACTCTATTCAAATAATGTTATCTTTGACTCTCGCCTACCGGGACACTGTATTTCATTATGTTGAAACCTTGGAAAATAAACTATGTTAGATTTAGTATTTTTATAACATATGTGATTATTTGTTATTTTCTAAACTTGTGTATGAATTTGAACCAAAACCTTACTTCTGTTTTATTGATGTATTGTAGTGCCAATAACCCTCATCCCAATCCACTCCTAGTTAATATCTTAGCAAATGAACTTGAAGATATGAATAAAACTCCTGGTCAGAGTAATACTTTAAATGTGCTCATGATGAACATGAAATTCCAGAAAGCATGTAAGTTGGGAATTGTTCACTCTGAAGAGCAAATAGTTCATAACTCCATAAATCCTACTATTTCAAGCTTAGTTGAGAAGATAAGAGAAAGTGATTCCACTTCCTCAATGTATACTTCACAACAAAATGAACCAGCAAGAACAACAATTCACAAACGAATAAGCAGTGATGCTTTAGTCTTCGAATCATGTGTTTTAGAGAATGATAAATCCATTTGGATTCTTGATTCTGGGTCTACAAACCATGTAAGTTGTCCATTGCAATTGCTTGAGAAATGGAATTATTTGAATTCCAGAGAGTTGAAACTTAAGGTTGGTAATGGCGAAATGGTTTCGGTTAGAGCTAGAGGAAAAGCCAAACTCAAGTTTCAAAATAGAATTTTGGAATTAGACAATGTCTGCGTGCCAAACAACCCATTGGGTTAGTCCATTCAAATGTTTGCAGACCTTTGAATGTAAAAGCTCGAGGTGGTTATGAGTACTTTGTCACTTTCATTGACGATTACTCTAGATATGGACATATTTACCTTATGCATAAGAAATCTGAAACATTTGAAAAGTTTCAGGAATTTCAAGCATTGGCTCAAAACCAATTGGGTAAAACGTTAAAGATCTTGCAAACTGATAGGGGTGGAGAATATATGGATATGCAGTTCAAAGATCATTTGATCGAACTAAGCATTGAATCCCAATTAACCGCCCCTAGCACTCCACAGCAAAATGGAGTTGCAGAAAGACGAAATCGCACGCTTTTGGAAATGGTTAGCTCCATGCTTAGTTATTCAACTCTACCTACGTCCTTCTGGGGATATGCAATTCAGATGGCAACCGACATTCTAAATGTTGTTCCATCTAAATCAATCCCTAATACACCTTTAGAACTATGGAATGGTCGTACACCTAGCTTACGCCATTATGGAATCTGGGGGTGCCCTACTCATGTCTTAAGAAAGAAAGATGGCAAACTTGAATCACGAACTGAAGTTTGCATGTTTGTCGGAAATTCTAAAGAGACTAGGGGTGGACTATTTTATAGTCGCAAGGATGATAAAGTGTTTGTTTCCACAAACTCCACTTTCCTTGAAGATGACTACATTAAGAATTTCAAACCACAAAGTAAAGTAGTGTTGGAGGAAATGCTTTCAGATATAACTCCTTCCAATGTTCTGTCCTCTTCCACTCAAGAAGAGGATAATCCCACTCCCTCAGTCGAACCTACTAAGAAAACTACTACCAAAGTTCCTGTTCAGAAGATCACCGCTCCTCGTCGTAGTGGGAGGGTTTTCACAAAACCAGCTCGTTATGGCTTGGATGGTGAAATCAATATGGTCGTTGGTGACGGTATTGATGACGACCCATTAACCTATAAACAGGCAATGGCTAGTCCGCAACGAAAACGATGGTCAGCCGGCATGGATTCAGAAATGGATTCCATGAAAAAGAACAAAGTCTAGGAATATGTAGACGCACTTGATGACTATCATCCAATCGGATGTAATTGGGTTTACAAGAAGAAAAGAGGCGCTGGAGGCGAAGTCGAAACTTTTAAAGCTAGACTTGTAGCCAAGGGTTATACCCAAAGAGAAGGTGTGGACTATGAGGAAACTTTTAGTCCTGTGGCCATGCTCAAATCCATCCGAATTCTTCTCTCCATAGCTGCTGCTTTCGATTATGAAATCTGGCAAATGGATGTCAAGACTGCCTTCCTTAATGGGGTACTTGAAGAAACCATCTATATGGAGAAACCAGAAGGCTATGTTCTTCCAGGGCAGGAAAAGAAAGTTTCCAAATTAAATAAGTCTATCTATGGACTAAAGAAAGCTTCTCGCTCATGGAACAAAAGGTTTGATGAAATCATCATAACCTATGGCTTTCTTCAGAATGAAGATGAACCTTGTGTTTACCAACTCAAGGAAGACCAAGTAGTAGTATTCCTGGTCCTTTATGTTGACGACATTTTGATTATTGGAAACAATATCAAGAAAATGATTAACATCAAGGAATGGCTTAACACTCAATTTGATATGAAAGATTTGGGTGAGGCAGCCTATGTTCTTGGTATTCAGATTATCAGAAACCGGAAGAACAGATCTCTTGCTCTCTCTCAAACAACCTATATTGACAAAGTTTTAGAGAGATTCTCCATGAACAACACCAATGGGGCAAACATGCCTTCTAGATATGGTATTCGTCTATCTAAGGAATAGTCTCCTACTGATCCTCAAGAGATAGAGGACATGGCAAAAATTCGTTATGCTTCTGCAGTTGGAAGTCTAATGTATGCAATGTTATGCACTAGACCTGACATCTACTATGCAGTTAGAATCGTGAGCAGGTATCAGTCTAATCCAGGACAGGAACATTGGAATGTAGTTAAGTATATTCTGAAATACTTAAAGAGTACAAGGAATCTTGTGTTAGTCTACAAGGGTGGTGCTTTAAATCCCATAGGCTATACTGATTCAGATTTCCAGGCATGTCTTGAAGACAGGAAATCTACATCTGGGATGGTGTTTACTCTTGGGGGTGGAGCAGTGGTTTGGAGAAGTGCTAAACAAACCGCGATATCGGACTCGACGATGGAAGCAGAATACATAGCTACAGCAGAAGCTGCTAAAGAGCTTGTCTGGCTAAGAAAGTTCTTCACCAGTATCGGTGTCGTGCCTGGAATGGAAAAGCCTCTGGTCCTACTTTGTGATAATAATGGAGCAATAACCAATAGTAAGGAACCTCGAAGCCACAAGAGAAGCAAACACATAGAAAGGAAGTATCACATCATCAGAGAATATGTGGCAAGAGGGGATGTACTGGTTGAGAAAGTGGACACAGAAGACAACTTAGCAGATCCATTCACCAAAGTCTTGGCAGTAACTGCGTTTGAAAAGCACCGTCAGAATTTAGGATTAATTGATATGTACTGATTAGTTTTATATTAGTGCAAGTGGGAGTTTGTTGGGTTTTATGCCCTAAATAAAACTCCATTTCAATGTAATCCATTTTATTTAACATCAATAAAGAAACAGAAGTATTTTTCATTCATTTGTGTATGTTTTGGTTCATCTTATCAATTGCTTGTCTATTTGATTTATAAATTCATTGGAAACCCTTTTCACATACTTGATCCTGTTTATTGTGTCAACATAATGGAAAGTCAACATGACTATGTGAATAAAGACTCCTAGATTTATCGGACACAGGGTTTTACTGATATGATAATCTACAACAGAGTTTACTTGCATTTGGTATAATGCTATGTTCTTTCCAAAGCATTGGTTAAAGTAAAGCATAGGTTGGGTGCATGGAGTATGCATCGAAAGGCACCGATATTGAACTTTGACATAGATTTATTAAACTTACCGTAATATCTATTCAAGTCAATATTGCCTAGTTGATCCTAGATCAAATGATCTTAATCCAGATATGATTAGGTTCAATCTCAAAGTGTTATTCGTGTTCTTTGATTTGTTAGTTAAGCCTACTTTTGGGTCAGGGTGATACGTACATTTTGGGAACACGGTAGTGCAATTGAGTGGGAGCGCTAACATAAATATGGAATCTATAGCTTCTATATGGCGAATAGAAAGTAAAGGATGATTTCCTTCGACCTTGACCAAACAAAAATAAATGGTGGAGTACTCATTTCACATAGCTGAAATATCATTTATACGGGGTTAAGTGTTTTAAGGATAAAATACATTGTAGGGTGTTACGGTAATCTAATCCCTTTTACGGTGTAGATCATTCATATAGAGGATCATTGATCAAATTAGGATTATAACAATGGATAACTAATGACGTGTCTATATGGTGGAACATATAGAGCGTTCTATATACTGAGAGTGCAATTCTAAGTTCTATGCGTGGATTCAACGAAGAATTAATAAGTCAGTGAATTTAGGTTATAAATTCTTGATCTGCTTATTGGAAGCTCGGTTATATAGACCCATGGTCCCCCCCCCCCCACTAGTTGAGATAATATTACTTGTAAGACTCATTTAATTGGTTTTGATTAATCAATTATAATTCTCAAATTAGACTATGTCTATTTGTGAATTTTTCACTAAGTAAGGGTGAAATTGTAAAGAAAGAGTTTTTAGGGCATATTTGTTAATTAAGATACTTTGTATGGTTCAATTAATAAATATGATAAATGATAATATTATATAATAATTATTTATAGTTATTAAATAGTTAGAATTGGCGTTTAAATGGTTGAATTTGAAAATTAGCGTTTTTGAGAAAATGAAATGCAGAAATGATAAAACTGCAAAATTTGCAAAAGTGAGGCCCAAATCCATATAGCCTTGGCCGGCCACTTTAATAGGGTTTATCATCTGATAATTTCATTATTTTAATGCCAAATAATTCAAACCTAACCCTATGTGGTATGCTATAAATATATAGTAAATGCTTCAGGAAATATACACTTTCACATCTTGTTTCCTTCAGAGAAAAACCTGAGCCTTCTCTCTCTTAACCTAGCCGCCACCTTCACCCTCTTCTTCTTCCTTGAATAATTTCGAACCTCTTAGTGATAGAGTAGTGTCCACACACAGCAAGTGATACCTCAATCATAGTGAGGAAGATCGTGAAGAAAGACATTCAACAAGAAGGAGATTCAACACTAAAGAAAGGAGAGAAAAAGATCCAGGTTCAGATCTTGATAATACTCTGCGACAGAAAGGATACAAGGGTTAGAGATCTAAACGGAAGGATACATATTATTCCGATGCACCCAATGTAAGGTTTCTCATACTTTATATGTGTTTAATTTATAATCGTTTTAGAAGTTCATATTTAGGGTGTTAATCAACATACTTGTGAGTAGATCTAAGATCCTGGTAAAATAATTTCCAACATTTCCATGTTCTTTTTTTTTGGATGAAATTAGGATTTGTTTGAATTAATTTTGAATTCTTTAGGTTTGTGATTGATACTATTGGTAGTCTTAGGTGTGATAGACTGTATTGTCTTCGAGTTTTAGTTCTAGCAGCTTCTAGGGAATGGTTGTTTTGTTGCATAAACGCTAGAAAATTTTTTCTGTGCTTAGAATCCTTTTGGTTTTGGGTACTTTGTGAATTCTTTCTTTCTTTTTCCTCTTAATGTTCCTGATTTTCTATCTGGAACAAATGACCCCTGAAGGTTTTTGTTCTTGGATATCAAATCTGGTGGGGACCTCTACTAGCAGTTTATGGAGGGAGGATTTGTTGGAATTTTTTACCAGGATCTAGATTTTCTACCATGTATGTTATTTAACATCCTAAATATGAATTTCTAAAACAATGTAAATAAACACATATAAAGTTTGAGAAACCTTAGAGTGGGTGCAGCGGAATAAAATGACTCCTTCCACTCAAATCTCTAACCCTTGTATCCTTTCTGTAGCAGAATATCACCAAGATTTGAGCCCGAAACTCCTTCCTAGTGTTTGGATTCTTCACAGTCTTACATACTATGATTGAGGACCAACTTGATGTGTGTGGGCACTTACTCAATCACTAATGGCTGAATAATATTTGTGAAGAGAGGCTATAGGTTTCGAATTGAAGAAGAAAGAAAAAGGAAGAGGTCTCATCAGAAAGCTAGGTTTTTAGCTTTCGAGGCAATAATTTTTATGAAGAGACCATAGCCTTCCTTTTATACTATCTTCAATAGGGTTAGGGTTGAATTATTAGGAATAAAAAAATGATAAAAATAGGGTAAAATTAAACTTGATGGCCGGCCACTTAATGGGCCCCACTCAAGTTTGGGCTTTGTCATATTTCCTAACTATTTTACCTATTTTTCATAAATACAACTTTTTGCACTTTCAATCCTATAAATGCCAAAACTATTTATTTAATAATTAAAATAACTATCAAATAAAATTTTCATTTATAATATTTATTAATTAGACTCCATAAAGTCTCTTAATTAACAAATAAACCCCAAAACACTATTTCTTCACAATCAAACCATATCTTAGTGAAAAATTCATAAACTAGACATAGTCTAATTTTAGAATTATAATTGATTAATTAAAATCAATTAACTGAGTCTTACAAGCAGTTTGTCTCAACTAGTATGGGGACCATGGGCCTATATAACCGAGCTTCCAATAAGCAGATCTAGAATTTACCAAGTAAATTCACTAACTTATTAATTCCTCATTGCATCCACCATAGAACTTGGAATTGCACTCTCAGTTACATAGAACGCTCTATATGTTCCACGACATAGATACGCTATTAATTATCCATTGTTATAATCCAAATAATCAATGATCCTCTATAGATGATCTACATTGCATAGGGATAAAATTACTGTTATCCCAATTTTTTGCACTCTAACGTGGCATCACACTATTGTGACACGTGGAATCAACCTTGAGTATTTGCACGGAGGGTGTAGTCCAAGCAGGATGCCTCGTAGGCCTACCTGGAGCAAAGTGATCAGCAATCCGCGCAGAGCCATCAACACTTAGTGAATTCAGCTTCCGCATCGTGAGTCATCAAAGAAATCCCTATAACTTGGGGATCAGATCACAGAGATATGGCAAGCTATCCAAATCCCACGATCAGTGTATTCTGCATTTATCATGCAATCTTTCTGTTTATATCCATTTTGACGAGAAGGGAAACACTTCCTCTCCAAGTTCATAGTCCTATAAATAGTGATGCATGTTCACTGGGCAAAGGGCGAGAGATTTTACCGTAGAGATACTATCTAAGAATTCATATTCAGAGATACTGTTGTAAGAGCTATAAGAAAAGGAACCTTTCTCCTTGTTCTTGAGTCAACACAAATAACGAGGATTAAGCTATTACCGAAATGCTCAGGACTGAACCTCTATAAAATTCTTGTGTCTTTACATTGATTTACCATATATCTATTGCTATAAATTACCTATCGCTTACTAAATAAGACTCACTGTCGTTGGCTAAAAGTGAGGTCAACATTTTGGTGCTTTCATTGAGAGCTAGAATTAGGAACCGCTCTTCATTCAAAATCTAATCACAAGTACGATGGTGGTGCAGACTCGTAGGGGTCTGGTTGATCCAGCCAATCCACAGGCAGTGGATCCTGCATTGCTGAACCCAGGAAATGCAAGGGTTCTGCTAGCTGTTAATCCTGAACAGCCGGCAAACATAGGTCACGGTGTAACGACTGTTATAGATGAAATCGCGCCTGGTGTGCAAGTGACTGGGAATAATAGTTCAGCACCCAACCAGGGCATTCATAACACAGTTGTTCCGCCTATTACCAACACTCAAATGACTATTGGAGATGATAATGAGTTACAAAATCTTTGTGCTGCTCTTGGGCTCGTACAGGGTCATTCCAATACCCTACATCATGATTAGGAAGATCTCCGTGCTGCAATAAATCTCGCGTTCGAGGAACAAAGGTGCATGTTTACCGAGTGGAAAGATAGAGAGATGGAAGCGTTAAGGGCTCATCATACAGAGATTGAAAATTGTAGTCAGCAAGCTACCGTCCTAATACGAAAAGCCTACCAAACTGTAGGTCAGCAACCTCCGAGTGTCATTCCTCTAGGTGAGACAAACGAAGATCCAGCGATGAATGCTTCACAAACTGCAAATGGTTAGCCGCCCAATCCCCGGTCACGAGTTCCACTTATGGACCAAGCGGTAGGCGGGCAAACCTTGTCTAGTAATTCATCGGGAGAGGTCATACCTGATGGTTCCAACCAGGTGAATGGTGCCATTCCACCTGTCAACCAAGCAAATCAATCGCTAAGGCAGCCAGGCGCTTCTGTATTCGAAAGGTTGGGGATAAATCACGACCTAAGGAATGATCTGAACAGAAGGAGAGGAGTAGACGATCACACTGTCACAACGATCGTTCAGCCCAAAGCCCGTGCTCAAATTCCCGCTCAGAAGGATACTAATGTGATTCAAATCGACCAGAATGCCGAGCAGGTTAGCCTAGTCGTACAGGCACAGCTAGATGAACTGAAAAAATATGTTCCAAGGCATGGCTGGACAAAGAAACAATGATCTCGAGCTGGACCGAGCATGCAGAACTCCTTTCTCTCCTGAGATCAATCTTCTGGCGTTGCCCCACAAGTTTAAAATGCAAGCATGGAAAATGTATACAGGAAGAGAAGATCCTCTTTCCAACATCAAGTATTTCAAAATGCAAATGGATTTCCAAGGGGTACGAGGGGATGTGTGTTGCAGAATCTTTCCTGCTACCCTGTCAGAAGCTGCCCAGCAATGGTATTTCAAGTTGGCCCCTGGAAAGTTCAGTTCATGTAAAGCCTTCTCTTCGAAATTCTATGCACAGTTCTCCTCCTCTCGCCAACTTCCGTTGCATCTGGGAGACCTGGTTGAAGTCAAGCAAAGACCCGGCAAACCTCTCCGAGCATATATCAACAGGTTCATGACGGAGGCAGCCAAAGTTTCACAGGTAACTGAAGATGGAAAGTTATCCGCGATACTGGGGGCATTGAAGTCCTCGGTGAACTTTGGAAGGATATAAGGAAGAACGGGCCGGTAGACTCAATGAGTGATTTTCTTGACCGTACCGAAGGCTTCATCAAGCTCAAAGAAGCCATTCCACAAGCGGAAGGTGAGCAAAAGCCTGGCAAGTCGAAAGCTCCTTCTACTGGAACGTCCGCCCAAGTCCCCCATTACTCAAATAATTCGAACTCAAGTGGTAAGCGTTCCAGCAACAACCACAGGCAAGGGAATGGGAAGAAGGGAAAGTTCACCGACAAATCCGAACAAGCTCCCCGGGAGAATCAAGCAAAGTATACTGCATTCACTATCTTGACTGAAGACATAGAAAGTATTTACATGGAAACTCAGTCGTTGGCCCCATATAAGAAACGCAGGCCCATGAAGAAAGATGTCAGCAAGAGGGACATGACAAAGTTTTGTCGATTCCACGAAAATTATGGAGGGAATTATGTACAGAAGAGAATTTTCAATGCCATTGCTCAGATATGTTACTCAAGAAGAAGTTGCACGAATCCTATTTGAAGTGCACGACGGATTTTGTGGAATCATGCCGTCGGGCAAAGCTTATCTAAGAAAATTCTAAGGCAAGGTTATTTTTGGCCAACGATGATTGAAGATTCAAAAGCCTATGTTAAGAAATGTGACAAATGCCAGAGATTTTCAAAGATACCTCGAGCTCCACCTAACGAGTTGACTCAGATGCAAAGTCTGTGGCCCTTTACCATTTGGGGAATCGACCTGATCGGACAATTACCCAAGGGCAAGGGAGGAGTGCAATAAGCAGTGGTAGCAGTTGATTACTTTACTAAGTGGACAAAAGTCGAACCACTCGCAACCATTACATCAAAGAAAGTTCAAGACTTTATTGTGAAGAACATAATCTGCTGGTTCGGACTGCCGTACAAGATAGTTTCAGACAATCGCAAGCAGTTCGACAGCCAATCCTTCACTGATGTGGAATCAACCTTGAGTATCTACAGGGAGGGTATAGTCCAAGCAGGATGCCTTGCAGGCCTACCTGGAGCAAAGCGATCAGCAATCCACGCAGAACCATCAACACTTAGTGAATTCAGCTTCCGCATCGTGAGTAATCAAAGAAATGTGGGGCAATTCAGCGGGATACCAACTGAGGATCCTCACCTCCATCTCCGTTCATTCTTGGAGGTGAGTGATTCTTTCAAGATCCAAGGAGTGAGTGGAGAGGTGTTAAGGTTGAAGCTATTCCCATTCTCACTGCGAGACCAAGCTAGATCATGGCTCAACACTTTGCCTCCTGATTCTGTCACCAATTGGAATGATCTTCCTGAGAAGTTTCTGAGAAAATACTTTCCTCCTACTACAAATGCAAAATTCAGAAGTGAGATAATATCTTTTCAGCAACTTGAAGATGAGTCTACAAGTGATGCATGGGAGAGGTTTAAGGAACTTTTGCGAAAGTGTCCACATTATGGCATTCCACATTGTATATAGATGGAGACTTTTTATTATGTCTTGAATGCAGCTTCTTGAATGGTGCTAGATGCATCGGCCAATGGTGCTATTTTGTCGAAGTCTTACAACGAAGCATTTGAGATTTTGGAGACCATTGCAAGTAACAACTACCAATGGTCCAACACAAGAGCTCCAGCAAGTAGAAAAGTGGCGGGGGTTCTTGAGGTAGATGCAATAACGGCTTTGACAGCTCAAATGGCTTCCATGACGAATGTTTTGAAGAATTTGAGCATTGGGAACTCTAAAAATATTCAACCAGTTGCTGCCATTCAAAGTGATGATGTCTCATGTGTGTTTTGTGGAGAAGGGCATGTGTTTGAGAAGTGTCCCTCTAATCCGGAGTCCGTTTGTTACATGGGAAATTAGAATTTTAACAGAATAATGGGACATTCTCAAATTCTTACAATCAAGCATGGAAGAATCTTCCTAATTTGTCTTGGGGGTTCAAGGAGCAAGCTCAAGCACCGCACCAGTCGAAGGAAGACAAGCATACCCACCGGGTTTTTCACAACAACCGTGACATTCACAACATGCTCAAAATTCCGAACCGAGTTCTTTGGAGAGTCTAATGCGGGATTATATGGCCAAAAATGATGCGGTGATACAAAGTCAAGCTGCCTCTCTTTGAAACCTTGAGTTGCAACTTGGGCATTTGGCTAATGAATTGAAAGCTAGGCCGCAAGGTTCTTTGCCTAGCGACACGGAAAATCCAAGGAGGGATGGGAAGGAACAATGCAAATCCATTCAACTAAGGAGTGGCAAGCATTTGAAAAATTCTGAGGAGGAAATAAAGGGTAGTCGGGAGCCCACTTCAATCCAAATCGACAAAAAATTGAGTAACAAAATTGCCCAGGAAATTGCTGATACCAGCCCAGTTGATACAGCAAAGGGTCAGCAACCTGACAGTCAGCAATCCGCACCAGTATGTTCTAGTCCTAAACCACCCCTTCCATTTCCTCAAAGATTTTGAAAACAGCAGCAAGATGGGCAATTCAAGAAGTTTTTAGATGTGTTGAAGCAGCTCCATATAAATATTCCCTTGGTGGAAGCATTGGAGCAAATGCCGAATTATGTCAAGTTCTTAAAAGCTATTTTGACGAAGAAAAGGTGGTTGGGGGAGTTTGAAACTGTAGCTCCCACCAAAGGATGCGGCGCCACTGAAGGATCCTGGTAGTTTTACATGTTGGATATTATTAAACCAGGATCTTAGATCTACTCACAAGTATGTTGTTTAAAACCCTAAATATGAACTTTCTAAAACGATAAAAAAAAAACACATATAAAGTTAAGAAAACCTTACATTGATGCAGCGGAATTAATGTCTCCTTCCAGTCAGATCTCTAACCCTTGTATCCTTTCTGTCGCAGAGTATTATCAAGATCTGAGCCCGAATGTCCTTCTCTTTGAGTTTGATCCTTCACAGTCTTCCAATCTATGATTGAGTTACCACTTGCTGTGTGTGGGCACTTACTCTATCACTAAGTTCGAAATTTAGAAGAAGAAAAGAGAGAGAGAGAGGTTCGGCCAAGGAATAGAAAAGGGAAGGCTCAGTTTTCTGAAGAGAGAATTTTCTGTCAGAAGAATAATGAAAACTTATGTATTTTGACTGAGCCATCACTTTCTATTTATAGGCAACTACTAGATTAGGTTAGGAATTATTTGGCATTAAAATAATGAAAATATCAATTTGAAATTCCACATATAAAGGCCGGCCAAGGTGTAGAGAATGGGCCCCACTTGATTTTGCAGTTTTCACAAATTTTATTTCTATTTTCTCAAAAACGCTAATTTTCCAATTCTAACATTTTAAATGCCAAAACTAATTATTTAATAACTAAAATAGATTATTAAATAATATTTTCATTTAATTTAATTATTAACTAGACATATAAAGTCTATTAATAAATAAATAAACCTAGAATTTCTTTTCTTTACAATTTCGCCCTTGCTTAGTGAAAATTCACAAATTAGACATAGTCTAACTTTAGAATTATAATTGACCAATCACGAATCAATTATTGAGTCTTACAAGCAGTATGTTCTCAACTAGAATGGGGACCATGGATCTATATGCTGAGCTTCCAATAAGTGAACCGAATTTACTAAGTAAATTCCTACTTATTAATTCTTCGTTGAATCCACTCTTAGAACTTAGAATTGCACTCTCAGACTTATATAGAGCATATTATATGTTCCACGATATAGATATGCTATCTCATTTAACCATTGTTATAATCTTATTGTGATCAAAGATCCTCTATATAGATGATCTAAATCGAGATGGGATAATTTTACCGTTCTCACCCCTCAATGTATTTTGCCCCTTAAAACACTTAGCTACCTGTAAATGGTGTTTAGTGATCTAAGAATTAGTCACTTAAACAAGAGCTCATCCATTTACTTCTATTTGCTAAGCTCGAAGGGAATCATCACTTGACTTCTATACACCAGTAGAAGCTATAGATTCCATATTTATGTTCGGCACTCCCACTTAATCATACTATCATGTTCCCAAAATATACGTATCACCCTGACCCAAAAGTAGGCTTAACTAATAAATCAAAGAACATGAATAGTACTCCTGAGTTGAGCCTAAGCATATCAGGATTTAGATTCTTTTAATCTTAAGATGAACTACTGATATTGACTTGGAAAGATATAACAGTAAGTCTGTAATATCTTAACTAAGTTGCAATATCGGTCCAGTCCAATGTATACTCCATACATTCGAAACTAGTATACTTTACTAATGTCCTGGAAAGAACATAACACTTACTCCAAGTGTAAGTACACATCATCGTTGATTATCACATTAGTGTAAATCCAAACACTAATGAAACAGGGACTTAGTCTTTTGATTCATATGATCACAATCACATTCCACTGTGTTGACGATACTGTAATTGTGAATAAACATATGATCTGGATTTAACTGATTTTGTGTGTAAATGTAATAAACATGTTAAACCATTAGCATGTAAAATTCATGCAAACATAAATCACTTCAAATTTCTTATATTGATAACTAATCAGATTGTAAAGAGTTTTATTTAGGGCATAAAACCCAACAAACTCCCACTTGCACTAATATAAAACAAAGTATGCAAATAGGTCAATCTGATGTCTTGATCTTCAGATCAAGTGTAGTATATTTGAATCCACCCAAACTTCTGGAAACTAGTTCATAAATACACTTATGAAACATCCTTTACTATATGCTTTACTCATCAAGGGATACTGAAATCTTTACTGTTTAAAAGTACATCTGAATAAACAGAAGACATATCTCTCATATTTTAAAATATAAAATTGAGATAATACAGTGTAGACTTTTCTTCAGTAATATAACTTTCTGGTATTTTCGAATTTACAAAGTTATAAGTCTTCTCTGGTAGAGCTTGAATTATTATAGAATAACTCCTCCACCCCCAAAGTAAGTACCATCTCAAGAATTTCGAATGAGTTGGTGAGATACAAGGATAACTGATACACAGTTCCTTACTATCTAACATATAGATCACTTTCATAAATCTTTCTTGAATATCTTCTAATGTTCCTTATTTGATTACATCTCAGATAGCTCCCACTCAATAGCAGATGTCTGGTTAAATAATACTTTTAACCTCTTTATAGTTTGGAGAGTTATCTAGTTGTGACTTTTGTATTAGTCTGAAACTTTAAGTCAAGACTAAGTCATCAACATAGCAGACTAGTATTTGAAGTGAAAAATACATGCTAGAGATTAAGTAATCAAAATTAAGATACCATAAAATTTTATGAGGATTAAGAATTCTAGGTTCAAGTCATTCGAATATACTGAATTAGAGTTCTTGATCTTATTCTCATAATTCTGATAAGTTATATCTATCCATGTGAATGGTTAGATTTGCTTTTCAGTAGTGTTCTTAAGTATCTATCACAAGTGTCAACCTAATGAAGATGGGTATAGAATTTTAAAATTCTCCCACTCAATTAAGGTAGTGTGAAACTTTATCAAAGAACTTTCATAGGTATCAAACTTTTACTACAATAGTAAAACTAAATTGGAACATACAATCAAGATCAAGGATTTATATTGATAATAGCTAAGTCATTATATTACTTCCATGTTTAAAGAAAATATGTGTTACATAGGGTAATGTGGAATAGACTCCACCCCTAAGTATATACATATAGGGTATTGTGGATAAACTCCACCCCTAAGTATATAGAGATTATGATCCACCCCTAAAGGTTGTAAAGATCATGATTCTCTAAGTGTGATAGGGTTTATGTGGAGTTGAATACTATCCAGAGTTCATTAGATATAAAAGATCATTGAACTGCATAGTTTTCTTAACTTTTCTCCACCCCCATCACATCAGAAGATCCTTTTATTAAACAAATTCTTAATAATTGTATTAGAATTAACAATTATTAATAAACATAGAAATAGTTTCTAGTGTTTATTTAATATAACTCTATGAAGAGTTGTAAATATTATAGAATTTGCATCAATAATAAAAACGCTTACACATACAAACATATAAATATAATGTGGTAATTGTGGTTTAAGATAAAGTAAATGAAGCTCAATCTCACTAATTGCAATTGGTTTGAAAATAAAAGAAACTTTATTAATAATAAATAAAAATAATATTGCAACAATATGAGAAAAATAGGGATAAAAATCCCTAACTAAAATTCGAAATCCAAATTGTCTTTAAACTAAAACAATTAATTCAAAAATAGATAGAAGAGCTTCATCTTCATCTGGACGATTTCACCCTTGGTCCAGCTTTCCGATCCAACTCATCTGAGTTCAAGTAGCTTGGCCTATAAGAAGAAGAAGAAAACAAATAAACAAAGTTAGTCCAGAATCATAAATCCAATTGGATAATAATTCACTAAAACTCTTAAAGTTTATAAATAGAAATACCTTGTTTCTTTGCAAGAAGTTTAGGACATTGGGGTTTCCAATGACCTTTCTCATTGCAGTAGAAACACTTTCCTTTAAGTGTAGCATCACCAGAAGCAACAACCTTTTTGTTTTTCATGACTTTTGCACGCTTCTTGGTGTTCTTCCACTTCTTCTTCAATTTGGGTTTTGAAGCAGATGCAATATTTGCTTCAGGTTTTACCGTCCCATTACCATTCCCAGAATTGTGAGGTTTACTCCCTTTCTTCTTGGGTCCTCCAATCAAATTTTCATAACTTTGAAGGTCATTGACTAACTCATGAAAGTCTATGTCCTTCTTATTCATGACATAATTTGATGTGTAGGGCAGAAATGCTGGAGTCAGACTATTCAAGATAAGGCTTACTTGAGTAGTGTGATCAATTTTAGCACCATGATCTTGGGCTTCTTGGAAATAACTTGCCATGAGGAGAACATGATCACGCACGTTTTGATGGGGTTCCATCCGTGCATTGATGTACTTCTTAGTCGCGTAAAAACGAGACTGAAGTGATGCCCTACCGAATAGCTCATTTAACTTCGTCATTACTTCAGCAGCCTTTTCGGTTTTAGAAAACCGAGTTTTGAGGGTGTCAACCATGCTGGAAAGCATAAAGTATAGAGCTTTGTCATTTGCTTTCTGCCAACGCTCATACTTTTCTTTCACAGCTTTGGATGCATTATCCCTGACACTTCAGGTGACGGCTCAGTTAAAACAAACAAGGCACTTTCTCCTATGAGAGCAATGTTAATGTTCTCATTCCATTTGGGAAAGTTAGATCCATTTAGCTTATTTTCAGTCAACAGTGATAACATGGAATTCATCATGATAATACAAGATACTACAAAATAATAGAAATCAACAAATAGAAATCAATAATGGTTTAACACAAAATCAATTCAGAAATTATAAGCACATAGCAAGTAGGAATGATATGAGAAAATACAAAAAAAAAAATTCAATCCTAAATAATTTCCAAGGTTTTTCAACAAACTGATATCAGTGTCCCGTTTAGGCGAGGGTCAAAGCTACCATCTATTGAATAGAGTTGTCAGCTCATCTAAAATGTTAAACATTCTAGCAACCTTTTATTCGATCAAGATTGGATTCCAGCGTTGTCCCGTTTAGGCGAGAGTCAAGGCTATTCTATCTTATGAGCTTCTACCATTGTTTCGCAATTTGCAAGTCAAATATGGTCGCCACCATTAGGGTGATCCATACCATATAAAACACTTACAAACTACTTATCTTTCGAGATTAAACGGTGCGAAATTGCTAATGAACGTTCCTCCATTAGGGAGGATTACTCACTAAAACAAACGCGATGTAAAACCAACAATGGAGATCGAATATCTTAATAATAATAAAGCTCATTCTTTAAAATGTATTTTTTTTATTATTCTAATAAATATATTCATTAAATTCGAATTTAGAATTAGAATTCAAAATAAGAATTTAATATAATATTTATAAAATTATACTTAGATGGTGATTGAAATAAAATAAATTATTTCCATCTTAGTAGTAATTTTAAATATAAATATTAACGAAATTAATTTAAGTTGTATTAATTTAAATTAATTAGCAACTTAAAAATTTCCATAAGAATATATTTATTGTATTCGAAAAATAAAGTGTACAACTATACAAATTTTCGAAAATACTAATAATAAATACTTAGAAAAAATACTTCAAGCAAAAATATCACCTATCTAGATTTTCCTTATGACTAATTAATTCAATTTCTAATAATATATTTAAATTCATTTATTTCAAATTAATCAATAGATGAAAAAATCATTGATTTAAGTTGGTCCAAGAATTAATTAAAATAAATAATTAATTTACAACTTAATCTATTTTTCAAAAAAAAAAATTAAAAATATTGCATAAATAAAATGCAATTTTTCGAAATTGATTAATAAAATTGTTGCTCCAAAATTCGCCCAAAATACGTGGACCAGTCGAGAGGGGACACGTGGATCAGATGACTTGGAAAGATTTGCTAAGTCGTTTTATGCCACCAGGAAGCGCTATTAGCATGGGTCCCGGAGGAGACACCCGGAGTACAAGGTACTCCAGGAGGCTAGTATAGCATGAAGGCTCTCCGGGATGTGTCAGGTCTCTCCCGAGAAATCAAGTCGCATTTAATGCTGCATGGGAGGAAGCGTGTTGGGACTGTAACACGCAATAAAGTATGACGGCACAACCCCCGAACAACAGCGCTACAGTAATGATCATTTAAGTCTAGCGACGGCTACTCTGCGAAGAGTCACGTCAATCACAAGACAAAAAGGACATTCTCCATAAAAACCCTACAGCACCTAGGGATTTGACCATGCATCACCCATGGTATATTCATCGGAAATGCCCAACTTTATGGATACTTACAGACACATGTGTAAGAACAATTCTAGGGATTACCCCACCAAAACACTATAAATACCCCCTCAAAGCTCATTTAATGGGGTCGAGAATCTTGGTTGCAAAAGAGCAAGAAGAGAAAAAACTCACCAAGAACATTCTCTGTATTTAAGAGAAAAACATTCTCTCAAGTGTAGAATCTGTATTAAATACATCCATTAATAGCAGTGGCTCGTGGACTAAGGCTCATTAACGCCCCAACCACGTAAAAAGTCTTCATCTCACTTTCTTACAGCTCCTTATTATAATTATATTTTAATAGTTGCCGAAAACCTCGGTCAACATTTTGGTGCTTTCATTGAGAGCTGAGGAAAGCTGCTTCACAACAAGCATTTAACTTCACGACAATGGTGGAGACAAGAGCTACACGTCATCCTTGCCCTCTAGAAGACGCTCAAGATCCCAATGAGGAAGATGTAGCCTCAAGGGCAGCAGAGGAGTCCGAGGAAGAAGAAGAAGAAATAGTTCCCGATGAAAACTACGAGGAACACCTCGACGAGTATGCCTATGACGGAGGAAGCTACTCGGAGCTGGTGCTCCTTAGACAAAAAGCTATCGATCATGAAGCTGAGATCGAAGCTCAGAAAGCGCAAAATCAAAAAATGCAGGAAGTGATGCTAGCCATGCAGAAAGCCATGGAGGCGGCGGTATTCACGTGCATCCCAAGGCGATGGCCGCCGGACTCGACGGGGAGCCAGCAACGTCTTCGCCTAATTCCCAGCAGCAAAGGCCTAGGGAACCTAGCCCTATAAGGCACCCTGCTGAGGAAAACCAAACAAAAAACCCTACTTCTGCCCCTGGTCGAAAGAAAACGCAGGATCCGCGAAAGGTCCGCTCGGATTTCCCTAAAGGGAAAGGTCCGCAGAGGGGCAAGCCCTAAAGAGGGAGTCTTGGCCCTCAGGATCGAGGGGACCGGAAAAGCGTTTCCGTGCACCAGGAACCAGGGGGTAGAGGAAGAAGAGGACAGAGATGTCCACCCATTGATCTGAGAAATCAAATCAATGGGAATCAAGGTGACCTCCGGGATCACCTTGACCAAAAAAGATACAGGCCCGAAGTCTCCTCGGGTACTGTAAACGAAGGGATTATGGCCGAACTCGCCATACTTCGAAAAGATATTGCTCGAGTCTCCCGGAGGCAGAAGGGAGATGACTCCGACTCGGACAGTGAGGATCGGGAGCCTTGTGCCAAACATATCCTGGAGGCGGAGCTCCCTAAAAACTTCAAAATGCCCGAAATGGCAGCATATACTGGGAACTCCGACCCCAGTGATCACTTGTCACGGCTCAACCGGATCATGACAGTCATGCGGGTCAGCAATGACGCCAAATGCTTATGCTTCCCCCTCACTCTGAGCGGATCGGCAGAGGAATGGTTCAAGAAATTGGAACCAGGATCGGTGGGTTGTTGGAACAAACTCCAAACCAACTTCCGGAGACAGTTTGTCGCTGCCAGGAAGGTCAACTTGGAGGTTAGTGCCTTGACCAACATCAAGCAACTGCCCACCGAGACCTTGAAGAATTACATCAAGAGGTTCCGAGAGGAAGCCTCGAAGACCAAGAAGGTCGACGACAGACAACAGCTTGCGCTTCTCCAAGCAGGAATCCGCACTGGGACTCCCTTCTGGAACGAATTACAGCAAGAAGGCGCTGCTAGCCTTCAGGACTTCCAGCGAGTCCAAAAATATATTAACCTCGAAGAAGCCCAGATCGTGGCTTACGGAGGCTATTATCCCACCGGGATAGCGGGATACATGCCAGGAGTATCGCCCTCGGGTACTGTCCCGACCGCGACCCCTCCGGTAAGTGGCATACAGTTCTCTGCTACTCCCGGATACAGCCAGGGCCAAGCTTTGGCCCCGGCATCTTCCCATTACGGCAACCCGTCCGGGGTGAATGGACGGACCCCTTCACCGGCCGCCCCGATCGCTAGCTTAACAGGCCCTACCTGTGGGTCGAGGAGCAAAAGGTCCTCCAAGGGCAGCACCCGAACGGGAGAGAAGCGCCAAAAGAAGGGGTACACACCCCAATACACCCAGTACACGGAGCTCACGGACTCTCAGGAACGTGTATATTTTGCCACAAGGCAGAATACGCACTACCGGAGACCACAGCCATTGTACAAAGACAGCTCCCGGAGAGATCCGAGTAAAAGGTGCGAGTACCACAACGACATTGGTCATAGCACCAATGAGTGTAAAAATCTCAAAGACGAGATTGAGAATTTGATCCGTTTGGGCCACCGCTATGAGTGGATCAAAAATAGGTTGCCCCACCTTAATCCGGGGCAGGTGGCAGGGGGTATGCCTTCGGGAACACCAGGGGGTACAGCAGGAGTATTGCCTCCAGCTGCTCCCGCAGGTGACACCCAGCATATACCCGGACTACCGCCCCGGCCTAATGGACGGGTAGCCATGATCTCCGGAGGTCCCCATATCGGAGGAAACACTCGCAAGGAGCGAAAGAGATATGCCGAGGCCGCAAGACACAGTGACGTGTGGGAGGTCACTCAACTCCCGGCTCAAAGGCCTCGGCTAATGGACGAACCCATAACGTTCACGGAAGAAGACGCCAAGACGGTGCGTTTTCCTCACCACGACCCGCTGGTCATAGAGACCCCCATCGCAAATAAAGTGGTGGCTAGGGTCCTGATTGACAATGGGAGTTCCGTGAACTTGCTCTTCAAAGAAGCCTTCACTGCGATAGGGTTGACCGACCGGGACCTCTCTCCTAGTGGATCGCAGCTCACAGGGTTTAACGGGACAACGCTAATCCCGATGGGAAAAGTCAGGCTCCCAGTTACCCTGTGCCCGGATACCCCCCAAAGCACATTCAAGTATTGCACCTTCGTGGTGGTAGACTGTCCAACAGCCTACAACGCAATCTTAGGCCGACCGGCCCTCGTCGACTTTGGTGCAATAACCTCAATCCGACATCTATGCCTAAAATTCCCTACCCAGGAAGCCGGAGAGGCCAGGCAATGTTACAATGTTGCCACCTACTTGCCAGTACTCATGGTCCGGGGGCCCCCTGAGATAGAGAAGGCTGAAGAGGACGAGTTGGATCCTCGCATAGGGTCCGAAAGGGTCGTAGAACCAATGGAGGACGTCGAAGAAATACCAGTGTGCGACGACGACTCCACCAAAGTACTCCGGATAGGGAGAAGCCTGGATCCGGAGGAAAAAGATAAAATAATAAAAACACTGAAGGGCGCCATCGACATTTTCGCATGGTGCCAAGAAGACATGACCGGCATCAGCCCTCATGTCATCACCCATGTACTCAAGGTCAACCCGGACGTGCCCCCTGTACAGCAAAAGAGACGCCCGCTCGACTCGGTGAAAGCCGAGGCCTTAGAGAAAGAGGTGGATAAACTTTTGTCCAATGGCATGATCCGCGATGTATACTATCCGGAATGGCTGGCCAATCCGGTCCTGGTGCCCAAGCCGAACGGGACCTGGCGGGTTTGTATAGATTTCACAGATCTAAACAAAGCCTGCCCAAAGGACTGCTTTCCGCTGCCCAGGATCGACCAGATGGTAGACGCCACGTCCGGATTTAAGCTGCTGTCTTTCATGGATGCCTATGCTGGGTACAACCAAATAAAAATGCATACGACAGACCAGGAGTGCACTAGCTTCAGGACCGATAAGGGGGTATACTGTTACCTAGTCATGCCTTTCGGACTGAAAAACGCCGGAGCAACCTATCAAAGAATGGTTAACCGGATGTTTAAAAGCCTCCTGGGACGAAACATGGAGGTATATGTAGACGACATGCTCGTCAAATCCAAAGCATGCAACAGCCATGCAAATGACTTAGAGGAATGTTTCGAAGTCGTCCGGAGATACGGCATGAAGCTCAACCCGAAAAAATGCACCTTCGGGGTCAAGTCGGGAAAATTCCTGGGCTTCATAGTCAGCCAAAGGGGGATCGAGGCGAACCCGGAGAAAATCCAAGCTCTCCTGGACATGCCATCCCCCAAGAAACATAAGGACGTGCAGAGTTTGACCGGAAAGGTAGCCGCACTGAGCCGCTTTATCTCACGGTCCACGGACAAGTGCATACCCTTCTTCAACATACTGAAGAAATGCCAAAAGTTCGAATGGACAGATGAATGCGAGGAGCCATTCAAAAGGTTAAAAGACCACATGGCCAAACCTCCTATCCTATCAAAACCCGTCCTCGGAGAAGACTTGTTCCTTTACTTGGCCGTCTCCGAGCATGCGGTCAGTGCTGCACTGGTCCGGGAGGAAGAAAAAATTCAGCACCCCATGTACTATGTTAGTAAGCGCATGGTAGGGGCCGAGACAAGGTACCCGGTTATTGAAAAATTAGTATTCTGCCTCCTGATGGCATCAAGGAAGTTGAGACCATACTTCCAAGCCCATCCGATCAGAATCCTGACCAATCATCCACTCCGGCAAGTTCTCCAGAAGCCTGAAGCATCCGGAAGGCTCCTCAAGTGGGCGATGGAGCTGAGTCCGTTCGACTTACATTACGTGCCCCGGATTTCCATAAAAGGCCAAGCCTTGGCGGACTTCATCACCGAATGTAATGAATCCGAGGCAACAGCCAATACACCGGAGCCACCCATCCCCACCTGGAGAGTATTTGTGGATGGAGCTTCTAATGAGAACGGTTCAGGAGCCGGAGTGGCTATGATATCACCTACTGGATTGCGGCTCCAGGCAGCACTCCGATTCAACTTCATAGCTTCGAATAATGAAGTCGAATATGAGGCCCTGATAGCAGGGCTAAAATTGGCTAAAGCTGTAAGAGCCAAGAGGGTGGAAGTCTACAGCGATTCTCAGCTGGTCGTAAACCAAGTTTCCGGAGAATACCAAACTCGCGGCGAAAGGATGGCCGCATACGTAACAATAGTCCGAGAACTACTCCACGAGTTCACGGACTATAAAATAGAAAGAATCCCCCGAGAAAAGAACGCTCACGCGGACTGTCTGGCTAAGTTAGCCTCGGACAGCGAAATCGAAGAGCTGGGGGTAGTACCAGTGGAACGCTTGGCAGAGCCAAGCATCAAAATAAAAGAGACCACACAAGCGGTTGGGCAAGAACCCAGCTGGATGGTCCCCATCATAAAGTACATAACCACAGGTGAGTTGCCCCAAGAGAGGGCACTGTCTCGAAAGATTCAGTATCGTGCTCATCGTTATGTAATGATGGATCAAATTCTCTACCGGAGAGGACTCAGCATGCCTTATTTAAGGTGTGTATCGGACCCTGAAGCTAGACAAATCATGCTGGAGGTCCATGAAGGGTTCTGTGGAGATCATACGGGAGGACCCAACCTCTCAAAGAAAATATTGAGGCAGGGGTACTTCTGGCCAACAATGAAAAAAGATTGTATAGACTATGTGCAAAAGTGTGACTCGTGCCAAAGGTACGCGAACATACCGAGAGCTCCTCCAAATGAGATCACTTTGATGACCAGCCCCTGGCCCTTCGCGGTCTGGGGAATAGATCTCATCGGGTCTCTACCTACGGGAAAAGGAGGGGTAAAGTATGCAATAGTAGCAGTGGACTACTTCACCAAGTGGACAGAGGCTGAGCCTATGAAGACAATAACTGCTAAGAAGGCATTGGACTTTGTTATCAAAAACATAGTGTGTCGATACGGCTTGCCTCACAAGATAGTCTCAGAAAATGGAAAGCAATTTGATTGCGAGGAATTTACTGTCTTTTGCAACCGACACGGAGTGGTAAAAAGCTTCTCCGCGGTAGCCCGACCTCAAACAAACGGCCAGGCGGAAGCAGTCAATAAAATCCTAAAGGTCACCTTGAAAAAGAAGCTGCTGGCCTGTAAAAGTAATCGGCCCGAAGAATTGCCAAGGGTATTGTGGGCCTACCGGACGACCCCCAGAACCACAACCGGTCACTCGCCGTTCTCAATGGCGTACGGTTGTGAAGCAATGGTCCCGGTGGAAACATTATTCCCATCCCACAGGAGGACGACTTATGATCCGGCCACCAATATGGCCCTGCTCCAAGAGGCTCTGGATCAAGTCGAAGAACTCCGGGATGAGTCCCAAATACGGATGGCTGCTTATCAAAAGAAGGTGACCAAGTATTTTAACTCCAAGGTTAAAAATAGAAAATTCGTTATTGGGGATATGGTCCTAAGAAGGGTTTTCCCAGCCACCCATGAACCCGGAGTGGGGGTACTTGGACCGAATTGGGAAGGACCATATGAAATCGAGGACGAAATCGGTTCTGGCACTTACAAACTGAAAAGAATGGACGGAACTACTGTCCCAAGAGCCTGGAATGCCGATCACCTCAGAAAATATTACCAGTAGCGAATTAAACTTAGATTTTGTTCAAAGGGTTTGTACCGTCCAAATGTATGCCTCCTCCATATTAAATAAAACTGAGTGCCTTAAAAACAAAGTTTCTATGCCACTCAGGGGGGTACTAGGGTATACCGCACGGACAAACAAAAACAAACTAAGTAAAATATCCTGACCCAAAGGGCAGGTCAATCTAAGTAAAATATCCTGACCCAAAGGGCAGGTCAATCTAAGTAAAATATCCTGACCCAAAGGGCAGGTCAAAAAATATGCGCAAAAATAAAGAGCATAAGTATAAAAACCCTGAGCCAAAGGACAGGTTAAAATACCTAAGTGTGACAAATAAAGATCGCATATATATAAGAAAAAAAATATCCTAGCCCGAAGGGTAGGTCATACACATGTAAATGGCCCGGGGACAGGCCTTAAGATATAATTGTCTCCCCTTCAAATAAAAGCTGCCGCCTATATGTAAATTGTTCTAAGGCAGCAGCAAATATGTACAAACAAAAAAAAAAGAGTTATAAGAAGAACGGGTAGAATCTGGGTCAATAATACGGCAGCTCAGTCAGCCCGCGGAGGAAGACGAGGTCCAATCCTTGCCTCAGGCGCAGCATCAAGCTTCTTCTTCTTTTCCCGAAATCTGGCAATCATTTCCTCGGGTTTGGGATAAAAAGTAAGCTTGATACTCTGATCATTGGTGGCCCAAGCCATGTAGACACCATCATCAAAGCGCTTCGGGCACCGGGCGCAGGAGACAGGAGAAAGGAGCTCGGCCCTCTTGGCCTTCCTGGTAGACTGATCTTTGTAATCCCTAAGCTCCTTCAACTCCGCAGCTAGAGCGGCCTTGAATTCGATATCCGACTGGTGAGTCTCCTCTAGAGACCTCACCTTGGGGGCCATTTCATCCAAAGCCTCCCTGGCCTCCCGGAGATCTCGCCTAGCCTTCTCGACAGCCTCGGTTTGAGCCCTTAGTTCCTCCTGATGATGGGCCTCCATCATGTCTCTCCGCTGGGCCTCGTCCCGGATCATGGCCTCCGCCTGAGCCTCCCTCCGGTGGGCCTCCTCTTCCTTGGCCTTGGCCGCTGCCTCCTGGCGCTCGGCAGCCTCCTGGTAGATCTGCCTCTCCGCTGTGAGGTCTTGGAGGACCTTCCTGACGTCGTTCATGTCCCCAAAGTCGGACAGAGCGAAGCCATGGTTTATGATGTTCCTGGAGAGGCGACCAGCCTCAGCAGCAAGCTGAACCATAACGAGGTATAAGGAAAAATTTCTCAAAGGAAGAAAACAAAATACAAACAACAAAAAGGAAACGCAAAAAAATTGCAAAGTACTTACCACTGTGAGAGAATGGCTGAGGTCCTGGACCTGGAAGATAGAGTTCAGGGAAGCACAAGTGGCAAACCGCTTGGGCGCACAACGTGTAAGCTGAGAAGCGAACTCACCGGTCATCTCCGCGGCAAAGGGAGCCAAAGTGGGCCCTAGGAGGGGACGGAACCAGTCCGTTAAGGGGTCCAGATTGAGGTTCCACGGATCATGATAGTCCGGGTGGTTGATGCTCGCCTCAACCTCAGCTCGCAGAATCCTCCTAAGGGCCTCCACTTCGGCATACCCCCGGGAGTACTCGTCCATAGCATAGTTGTGCTTGGCTATGCGAAGCTCCTGCCTCACCTCGTCCCCCGAAATCGGGGTAAGATCAATGTGGGGAGGAGCAGGATTTTCCTCCATCGGGGAAACCCCGCCGTCTAGGCCATGAGCAAGAGTGTCGGCCCTCCGAGGCCTCTTCGGCTCGTCCTGGGCAATCATCTTGCCCTTACGCTTGCGAATCAGAGCCACTTCAGGCTCCTCCTCGTCCTCCTCTGCTACCACTGGAGGGGCTTGAGGCTCTCCAGTACCCTCAACGGCTTCCTCCGAAAAGTCCAACCCTTTCCCTTAGCCTTCTCCCGGAAGCACCTCCTCGTCATCCACTAAGTCAATGGTTTTGGGGGGAGCGCCGGAAGGAACCTTCAAGGAAGGAGCCGGGGAAGAGGGGGTGAAAGCCGGAGGAGCCACGGGAGTATGAACCCCGGCAAGCTGTTCCAGGATGGCATCCATGGAGGTACCTGTTCCAATAAAATAAGCAAGTGTTAGAAGTTCGTGAGGAACCGCTTATAAAAGATGCAGCAAATAAGCTACTCCTACCCGAACTTCCTAATTCGGCCCTAGCAAAGTCCCGAACTTTAATGCTGGCAGCATCATCTCCAAGATAATTGTCCGAGGGCCGAAACCAGCTGGACGCTATGTAAGCCGACAGACCTAAGGGAATAGGTTCCGGAGGGCCGGAGCCCATCCAGGACCGACCTAGGTAATCTCCTAAGTTCGTAAAATAAAATTCCTTCAAATGATCCCCCCACCGGGTCGACGGCATCTTAAACCTACGGAGACGCTCGTCGAACCCTATGGGCCTATGACTGGTATATTCATCAACGGAAGGAACATAGCGAATTATCAAGGGAGACTTACCACCGGCACCGGAAGTGCTAGCACCGGGAGCACCCGAGTTTGGTTCGGGGCCGAAGGCCGAGGCCGGGAAGTTCGATTCTCGAAGAACCTTCAAGACGAAGGGGCCTCCCGGCGGAAGGACCCCCAATCTCTTCTTGAAGTATCTTGTCAAAAAATTTAGCCTCGGACTTCCCGCCAATGGCTTGGCTCCTTCGCACCACCGGACTCCCCACGAGAAGCCCTCTCCCAGAGGCAGCCTGGGCCTTAGAATACGCCTTCTCCTGGGCCTTCCGGTAGAGATAATCTTGGTACTTCTTCTCTGCCGTAGCAATGAGCTCATCCCGGAAGGCCTTCTCCGCAACCGGCGCCCTCACATTGGGGCAGATGACCCGTGAGAGGTTGGAGTCATCCACGGATTGATGAGAAAGGATAAGTTTGGCCTTCCTACAATTCTCCGTGGTGACCAGGCCCCCGACATCAAGATCGGCATGGTCGTAAGAGGCGAAGGCTTGGGCCCTTCGAAGGAAAGCCTGAGTGGGAAGCGTCCGCTGGTAAGGTGGGATCCGCACCCACTCCGTGAGAAGCTCCGGGTGGTCCACGTCCCTGAACCCGGACGAGAAGAAAAAGTGGTGGCGGTACTCCTTAACATGAGTCTGCCTATTATATGGAACCACCCCCTCGTTTGCAGGGTGGATCCGGAACCCATAAAAACCATCCTTAAGTTTGTCCCCTTTCTTGGGGACGGATACAAGTTCATAAAAATATAAAATTTCCGCCGGGCTGGGAGACCCCCAGCCACGGGCGGTGTAAAAAATGAATAAGCCTGAGAGCAGGCGGTAAGCTTGAGGAATAAGTTGGTATGGCGCAAGGCCGACAAATACAAGAAAATTCACAAAGTAATCTTGGAGCGGGAGCATGGCACCGATCATCAAATGGGTCTGACTCCAAGCCCCGAAGCCCTCATAGTTGTGGTTAGGCGTCTCCGAGTCACGAGGAGGCCGGTGGAAGGTCCCCGAGGTGGAGGGTTTGATCCCAGCCACATTAATAATGTTCTCCAGCTGGTGAGGACAGGTCAGGGTCGATCGAAGCTCGGCCGCTTCCCAACCAGTTGCACGGGACTTGTACCCCTCCTGGGCAACGGGTCCCAGAGAAACCTCCTCCAGGGTGGCCATGCTTTTCCCTTTCTTCTTCGAAGATTTCGAGCCAGAAGCAGACATTTTATGCTCTGAGAAAAACAAAAGGGAAAAAGAAAAACCCAACAGTTAGGTCCCATACCAAACCCTAAATCAAGAAAAAGGGAGTGGGGGTCCCCTAACCGCTGGAAAGAGGCCCCCTCCGGACACGTGTCACCTGGGAAACTCTGGAGAGAATCCCTCAACAAGTGTCGGGTGCAGTGAAATTGCAGAAAGTGGTTTCGCAAAAAGAAAAAAAGGAGAGAAAAGCCATCCTATGCCCTAAGCAACTGTTAAACGAAGAACACATGGCCCTCTTCAAAGAGAACTGTATAACTACAACAGGGGCATGATAAATGGCGATTCTACAACTAATGCAGTAAACATATAAAAAAAAAAAAGAACTCGAAGAACTTAAACACTCACACACCCAGAAGCCTCTAAGTGCGAACCCAGAAAACGAACGAAGTAAATATAAGCATGTTATTATCTAAGGATGCAAGGAACTTACAGTCGATCGTTGAACTGGAGAAACTGAAAGGTGGTTGAGTGAGAGTTGAGAAGCACTGGCAAAATCAAACACTGGAAAATTGAATGAAGTGTGAGTGTTAAGATAGTTCGTGCTACTTCGAGAAATTTTCTCTCTAGGAAATTCGAGCAGAAATGGCAAGGAATGGAAAGTAACCGAAATGAAGGAAAGGTGGTGGCTTTTATAGGCAAAAGTGCATGAGGAACAGGCGTCTTCACCTACCAATCGCACGGTAGGGGAAACGCACGATTCAAATTTCCAAAGATCAACGGACCAGATCAATCTACCATTAAGGCGGTGGAAACGTTTGAGTATCCGTCTGACACCATCAATGCGCCGCATCAATCATGGGGCGTGAAACGAATCGACCTCTGCAAAAGCGAATCGCTGCATTTAATGCCGTTATCAGACACACCTCCACGCGCCCCCAAGTCGTATCAGAAGACCGAGGAGGCGGCTGGAAACATTCCTGCAAAAAGCATATCGCTGCATTAAATGACATCATTTAATTTGCCCCCACGCGCTCGAGGCTCGAGCTAGGGATACGAGGGGTCAACCGGAGACACTTGAACAAGCCTTGGTTTATTTTTACTAAGTAAACAAGGCTTGGGGGGTAAATGTTGCTCCAAAATTCGCCCAAAATACGTGGACCAGTCGAGAGGGGACACGTGGATCAGATGACTTGGAAAGATTTGCTAAGTCGTTTTATGCCACCAGGAAGCGCTATTAGCATGGGTCCCGGAGGAGACACCCGGAGTACAAGGTACTCCAGGAGGCTAGTATAGCATGAAGGCTCTCCGGGATGTTTCAGGTCTCTCCCGAGAAATCAAGTCGCATTTAATGCTGCATGGGAGGAAGCGTGTTGGGACTGTAACACGCAATAAAGTCTGACGGCACAACCCCCGAACAAGAGCCGCTAGCAAGTTAATGATCATTTAAGTCTAGCGACGGCTACTCTGCGAAGAGTCACGTCAATCACAAGACAAAAAGGACATTCTCCATAAAAACCCTACAACACCTAGGGATTTGACCATGCATCACCCATGGTATATTCATCGGAAATGCCCAACTTTATGGATACTTACAGACACATGTGTAAGAACAATTCTAGGGATTACCCCACCAAAACACTATAAATACCCCCTCAAAGCTCATTTAATGGGGTCGAGAATCTTGGTTGCAAAAGAGCAAGAAGAGAAAAAACTCACCAAGAACATTCTCTGTATTTAAGAGAAAAACATTCTCTCAAGTGTAGAATCTGTATTAAATACATCCATTAATAGCAGTGGCTCGTGGACTAAGGCTCATTAACGCCCCAACCACGTAAAAAGTCTTCACCTCACTTTCTTACAGCTCCTTATTATAATTATATTTTAATAGTTGCCGAAAACCTCGGTCAACAAAAATAAAGAAAAATATATTTTGAAAATTATTTAAATTTAAGTTAAAAAAAAATTAATTTCAACCTAAAAATAATTTTCTATTTAATTAAGTGTCATGAAAAATAAATATTTAAGTATCATGATGAAAATCAACTTAGATATTTAATTTTTAATTTAATTAAATGTATTAAATTCAAGAAATAAATAATTAAGTGTAGTGAAAGCTTAATTATTAATCTCTAGTTTAATACTAGGAAAAATATACTTAAATAAAATTGTACCAAAATTAATTATTTAAATAATTAATTTCACAATGTATAATATTTTCCTATTTAAATATTAGAAATAATAATTAGTCTAGAAATAACTATCTAGAAAATATCTTATTTGATTAAGTATCTTTTCAACAAAAAATTTGAAAAAATATTTAATTTAAGTTGTATAGAAAAATCTAAAACTTTAATATTTTCAAATTTAAATTTAATTAAATATCAATAATTAAGTTGTAACCACTTAATTTGAAAAATATTCCATTTTAAGTTTAAAAACTAACTTAAAAAATATCTTAAGAATCTTTAATAACTAATGCCTAGGATTCCTCAACTTAATTTTAAATTTAAATAAAATATTCAAATTTAAGTTAGATATTAAAAATCAGTTAATATAACTAATTTATAACTTAAATAAGTATATTTAATCAAATAAGTTCCAAAAAGAATCTAGTTAGTTAAAATTCTTTATTTAATTAAATACAAGAAAAATAGAAATAGTTTGTCTTAAAATAATATCTAAAACTAAAAGTGTTTTTCTTAAAAATTAACTTTAAAATATTAAAATGAAAATAAATTTCATATATTTTAAAAGTTAATTATGTTGCTAATTCAATTTTATTAGGTCAAACTAATATAATTAACCTAGTACAGTTATTCAAATCAGGCAAATAGGCCTTCACAATTGGGGTAGTTCATGTGAGGGGGTGTTGGGTTCAGTATGTCGTACCCACTTCTATGGCTCCCAACTCTCACACAAGGCCCAAAAGAGCGGAATTTAACCTTAAAAGAAATAACTATTATTAATTGAATAGGTCCAAAAACTAAATGGACCTAAATAAAATCTATCATGGTGTGACATTTTATTTAGCAACAACCCATATGCATCTATATAATAAAATAAACATATAGGCTCACAAAGGCACACATTTGGATGGATCCTATCATGTTGCTAGGACATACACAGATGAAAGAAGATTGTAAAATTTACCTGTTACAAATTATTTACTTGACCAAGAGAGCCATGAGTTAAAATCAGATCATTGGATCTGTCAACAAGTTAACCATGGCTGTTTGCAATCAAGCAATAATAGGTTTTGAAAACTTTCAAACAAGCTAAAACCACATACTCCTGCAACAATGTTAGCTGGATAGTTAGAAGTAGGATTTATTTAATTTTAAATAAATAAATTTCAAAAATAAAATAATTAAATAAATAAATAAAATTAATATTTAATTTTTCGGAAAAATAAAAAAAAAATATTTATTTATTTTCGAAAATAATAATAAAATAATATTTAAAATTAAACCTACAATTTGGAAAAAATTAGGTTTCAACTAACCTAAATATCATTTCAAAATTTGCTAACTACTTTTAAAAATTAAATGTTATTTTATAAATAAAAATTAAAAAAAGGATAAATAAATATCTTTTTCAGATTTTAAATTTAATTTAAATAAATAAAATAACAAAATTTAAAAGTTAGCAAAATATCTTACATCTATTTAAAATATCATGATTATAGTTATCTTATTTTAAATTTAAATAAGGTCAAATTATTTTAAAAAAATTAATTTAAAAAATTTAATATCTAACCTTAAATTTAAAAATAAGATAAGATATAATCAAATTTAAAAATAAGATAGATAATTAAGCAAAAAAGATAGATATATACTATTTTCAAATTCAAATTACACTAATATCATGAATTAAATTAAAAAAAAATATTAAATAATTTAATTATGATAATTAGAATTGAAATAGGAATAGTAAATGTTTAAATACAAAACTACACGAAAAATCGGAAGTTAAATCCATGAAAAAGCATGAAAAAATGAAGAAAAACGAAAAAATTGCGAGCTGTACGGACGGTATGCATTCCATACACGTCTGCGCGCCCAATGGGGCATGCCTGCCGAGAAACCTCGGCGCAAAGGGGAATGCGCAGGATTTCCGCACGCGTATGAGGCTTCAGACAGGCGCTGGGCGAGCTGCTTGTCTGAATGCACTCTGTCCGCGCGCGTGGGTGTGTGCAGCATCCCTATCTTTTTTCGAATCTTCAAAAAATCATAACTAATTCAAATTAAATTGAAATTGAGTTCTGTAAAAAAGTAACTTGCTTAATTTTTTCCATACTATCCAATAAAAATAATTCCAGAAATAAAATTTCAATTATTTTTCACGAAAATTCACAAACATCAATCAATCATCATATAACACTCAATACAACATGAAACCATCCAAATAACAAACAATCGTTTTAAAGTCCAAATTTCTTGCAAGAAAATCAATTACCATGGCTCTGAGGCCAGTTGTTGGATATTATTTAACCAGGATCTTAGATCTACTCACAAGTATGTTGTTTAACACCCTAAATATGAACTTTCTAAAACGATAAAATAAACACATATAAAGTTAAGAAAACCTTACATTGATGCAGCAGAACTAATGTCTCCTTCCACTCAGATCTCTAACCCTTGTATCCTTTCTGTCGCAGAGTATTATCAAGATCTGAGCCCGAATGTCCTTCTCTTTGAGTTTGATCCTTCACAGTCTTCCAATCTATGATTGAGTTACCACTTGCTGTGTGTGGGCACTTACTCTATCACTAAGTTCGAAATTTAGAAGAAGAAAAGAGAGAGAGAGGTTCGGCCAAGGAATAAAAAAGGGAAGGCTCAGTTTTTTGAAGAGAGAATTTTCCGTCAGAAGAATAATGAAAACTTATGTATTTTGACTGAGCCATCACTTTCTATTTATAGGCAACTACTAGGTTTAGGTTAGGAATTATTTGGCATTAAAATAATAAAAATATCAATTTGAAATTCCACATAAAGTGGCCGGCCAAGGTGTAGAGAATGGGCCCCACTTGATTTTGCAGTTTTCACAAATTTTATTTCTATTTTCTCAAAAACGCTAATTTTCCAATTCTAACCTTTTAAATGCCAAAACTAATTATTTAATAACTAAAATAGATTATTAAATAATATTGTCATTTAATTTAATTATTAACTATACATAGAAAGTCCATTAATAAATAAATAAACCTAGAATCTCTTTTCTTTACAATTTCACCCCTGCTTATTGAAAATTCATAAATTATACATAGTCTAACTTTAGAATTATAATTGATCAATCACGAATCAATTAATGAGTCTTACAAGCAGAATATTCTCAACTAGAATGGGGACCATGGATCTATATGCTGAGCTTCCAATAAGTGAACAAAATTTACCAAGTAAATTCCTACTTATTAATTCTTCGTTGAATCCACTCTTAGAACTTAGAATTGCACTCTCAGACTTATATAGAGCATATTATATGTTCCACGATATAGATATGCTATCTCATTTAACCATTGTTATAATGTTATTGTCATCAAAGATCCTCTATATAGATGATCTACATCGAGATGGGATAATTTTACCGTTCTCACCCCTCAATGTATTTTGCCCCTTAAAACACTTAGCTACCTGTAAATGGTGTTTAGTGATCTAAGAATTAGTCACTTAAACAAGAGCTCATCCATTCACTTCTATTTGCTAAGCTCGAAGGAAATCATCACTTGACTTCTATACACCAGTAGAAGCTATAGATTCCATATTTATGTTCAGCACTCCCACTCAATCATACTATCATGTTCCCAAAATATACGTATCACCCTGACCCAAAAGTAGGCTTAACTAATAAATCAAAGAACATGAATAGTACTCCTGAGTTGAGCCTAAGCATATCAAGATTTAAATTCTTTTAATCTTAAGATCAACTACTGATATTGACTTGGAAAGATATAACGGTAAGTTTGTAATATCTTAACTAAGTTGCAATTGTTGGAAATTATTTTACCAGGATCTTAGATCTACTCACAAGTATGTTTATTAACATCCTAAATAAGAACTTTCTAAAACGATAAATTAAACACATATAAAGTTTAAGAAACCTTACATTGGGTGCAGCGGAATTAAATGACTCCTTCCGTTCAGATCTCTAACCCTTGAATCCTTTCTGTAGCAGAGTATTATCAAGATCTGAACCTGGATCTCTTTCTCTGAATCCTTGATGCTGAATCTCCTTTGTTGATGATCTTTCTTCACGATCTTCCTCACTATGATTGAGGTATTGCTTGCTGTGTGTGGGCACTACTCTAATCACTAAGATAGGTTCGAAATATGAAGGAAGAAGAGAGAGAGAGAGAGTGGCGGCTAGAGAAGAGAGATAGGAGGCTCAGGTTTTTCTGATGTGAAGTGTTATTTTCCTGAAGCCTTCACTATCTATTTATAGCATCCCACTAGGGTTAGGTTTGAATTATTTGGCATTAAAATAATGAAAATATCAACTTAAAAAGCCTACAAAGGTGGCCGGCCATGGCTTAGTGGATTGGGCCTTGCTTTTTGCAATTTTGCAATTTTAACACCTTTTGTATCTGATTATCTCAAAAATGTCAATTTCCTAATTCAACCATTTAAATGCCAATTCTAACTATTTAATAATTATAAATAATTATTAAATAATATTGTCATTTATCATATTTATTAATTGAACCATACAAAGTATCATAATTAACAAATATGCCCCTATTAACTCTTTCTTTACAATTTCGCCCTTACTTAGTGAAAATTTCACAAATAGACATAGTCTAATTTGTGAATTATAGTTGATTAATCAAAACCAATTACATGAGTCTTACAAACAATATTATCTCAACTAGTGGGTGGACCATGGGTCTATATAACCGAGCTTCCAATAAGTAGATCAAGAATTTAGCACTAAAATTCACTAACTTATTAATTCTTCGTTGAATCCACGCATAGAACTTAGAATTGCACTCTCAGTATATAGAATGCTCTATATGTTCCACCATATAGACACATCATTAGTTATACATTGTTATAATCCTAATTTGATCAATGATCCTCTATATGAATGATCTACACAGTAAAAGGATTAGATTACCGTAACACCCTACTATGTATTTTATCCTTAAAACACTTGACCCCGTATAAATGATATTTCAGCTTATGTGAAATGAGATCTCCACCATTTATTTTCGTTTGGTTAAGCTCGAAGGAGATCATCCTTTGCTTACTATTCGTCAGATAGAAGCTATAGATTCCATGTTTATGCTAGCGCTCCCACTCAATTGCACTACCGTGTTCCCAAAAAGTACGTATCACCCTGACCTAAAAGTAGGCTTAACTAACAATTCAAGGAACACGAATACCCTTTCAAGATTGAGCCTAATCATAACAAGATTAAGATCATTTGATCTAGGATCAACTTGGCGATATTGACTTGAATAGATTTTACGGTAAGTTTAATTAAATCTAAGTCAAAGTTCAATATCGGTCCCTTCCGATGCATACTCCATGCATCCAACCTGAGCTTTACTTTAACCAATGTTCTGGAAAGAACATAGTATTTCTCCAAATACAAGTAAACTCTTGTTGTAGATTATCATATCAGTAAAACCCTGTGTCTGATAAATCTAGGAAACTTTATTCACATAGTCATGTTTACTTTCCAATGTGATGACAGCACAATAAACATGATCAAGTATGTGAAAAGGGTTTAAGATGAATTTATAAATCAAATAGACAAGCAATTGATAAAGTGAACCAAAACATACACAAATGAATGAAAAATACTTCTGTTTCTTTATTGATGTTGAATAAAATAGATTACATTGAAATGGAGTTTTATTTAGGTCATAAAACCTAACAAACTTCCACTTGCACTAATATAAAACTAATTAGTACATATCAATTAATCCTAAATTCTGACGGTGCTTTTCAAAGGCTGTCACGGCCAAGACTTTGGGAAATGGATCAGCTAGGTTGTCCTCTGTGTCAACTTTCTCAACTAGTACATCCCCTCTTGCCACGTATTCTCTGATAATGTGATACTTCCTTTCAATGTGTTTGCTTCTCTTGTGGCTTCGAGGTTCTTTACTGTTTGCTATTGCTCCATTGTTATCACAGAGTAGTACCAGAGGCTTTTCCATTCCAGGAACAACTCCTATGCTGGTGAAGAACTTTCTTAGCCAGACAAGTTCTTTAGCAGCTTCGGCTGCTGCTATGTATTCAGCTTCCATAGTTGAGTCCGATATCGCGGTTTGTTTAGAACTTCTCCAAACCACTGCTCCACTCCCAAGATTAAACACCATCCCAGATGTAGATTTCCTGTCTTCAAGACTTGCCTGGAAATCTGAATCAGTGTAGCCTATGGGATTTAAAGCACCACCCTTGTAGACTAACACAAGATTCCTTGTACTCTTTAAGTATTTCAGAATATACTTAACTGCATTCCAATGTTCTTGTCCTGGATTAGACTGATACCTGCTCACGATTCCAACAGCATAACAGATGTCAGGTCTAGTGCATAACATTGCATACATTAGACTTCCAACTGCAGAGGCATAGGGAATTTTCGCCATGTCCTCTATCTCTTGAGGATCAGTCGGTGACTGTTCCTTAGATAGACGAATACCATATCTAGAAGGCATGTTTGCCCCATTGGTGTTGTTCATGGAGAATCTCTCTAAGACTTTGTCTATGTAGGTTGTTTGAGAGAGAGCAAGAGATCTGTTCTTCCGGTTTCTGATAATCTGAATACCAAGAACATAGGCTGCTTCACCCAAATCTTTCATATCGAATTGAGTGTTGAGCCATTCCTTGATGTGAGTCATTTTCTTGACATTGTTTCCAATGATCAAAATGTCATCAACATAAAGGACCAGGAATACTACTATTTGGTCTTCCTTGAGTTGGTAAACACAAGGTTCATCTTCATTCTGAAGAAAGCCGTAGGTCTTGATGATTTCATCAAACCTCTTGTTCCATGAGCGAGAAGCTTGCTTTAGTCCATAGATAGACCTGTTTAACTTGCAAACTTTCTTTTCCCCGCCTGTGAAGAACATAACCTTCTGGTTGCTCCATATAGATGGTTTCTTCAAGTACCCCATTAAGGAAGGCAGTCTTGACATCCATCTGCCAGATTTCATAATCGAAAGCAGCAGCTATGGAGAGAAGAATTCGGATGGATTTGAGCATGGCAACAGGACTAAAAGTTTCCTCATAGTCCACACCTTCTCTTTGGGTATAACCCTTGGCTACAAGTCTAGCTTTAAAAGTTTCGACTTCGCCTCCAGCTCCTCTTTTCTTCTTGTAAACCCACTTGCATCCTATCAGATGATAGTTGTCAGGTGCATCTACATATTCCCAGACTTTGTTCTTTGTCATGGAATCCATTTCTGAATCCATGCCGGCTGACCATCGTTTCCGTTGCGGACTAGCCATTGCCTGTTTATAGGTTAATGGATCGTCATCAATACCGTCACCTACGACCATATTGATTTCACCATCCAAGCCATAACGAGCAGGTTTTGTTGAAACCCTCCCACTACGACGAGGTACGGTTGTCTTCTGAACAGAAACTTTAGTAGTAGATTTCTCAGTTTGTTCAACTGAGGGAGTGGGATTGTCTTCTTCACGAGTGGAAGAAGACGGAACATTGGAAGGACTTATATCTGATAGCAATTCCTGTAGAACAACTTTACTTTTCGGTTTGTAGTCTTTAATATAGTTCTCTTCAAGGAAAGTAGCATTTGTAGAAACAAACACTTTGTTATCCTTGTGACTATAAAATAGTCCACCCCTAGTCTCTTTAGAATTTCCGACAAACATGCATACTTCGGTACGTGATTCAAGTTTGCCTTCTTTCTTTCTTAAGACATGAGCAGGGCACCCCCAAATTCTGTAATGGCGTAAACTAGGTGTTCGACCATTCCAAAGTTCAACGGGTGTCTTAGGGACTGCTTTAGATGGAACAACATTTAGAATGTCATTTGCCATCTGTAGAGCATATCCCCAGAAGGACGTAGACAGAGTTGAATAACTCAGCATAGACCTAACCATTTCCAAAAGAGTGCGATTTCTTCTTTCTGCAACTCCATTTTGTTGTGGAGTGGCTGGGGCAGTGTATTGGGATTCAATTCCAAGTTCAATTAAATGATCTTTGAACTGCATATCCATATATTCTCCACCCCTATCAGTTCGCAAGATCTTTAATGATTTACCTAATTGGTTTTGGGCCAAAGCGTGAAACTCCTGAAACTTTTCAAACGTTTCAGATTTCTATTGCATTAGGTAAAGAAAACTATATCTAGAGAAATCGTCAATGAAAGTGAAAAAATACTCATAACCACCTCGGGCTTTGACATTCAAAGGTCCGCAGACATCGGAATGCACTAACACTAGATGGATTTTGGCACGCTCTCCCTTTGCAGAGAAAGAACGTTTAGTCATTTTTCCTTCTAGGCAGGACTCGCATACTCGCAGTTCACCTAAGACGACATTTTTCAATGGACCATCTTTGGTGAGCCTATTGAATCTATCAAAGCCTATATGACCTAAACGTAAATGCCATAGATAAGTTTGATCATCATTATCAATCTCTTTTCTTTTTAGGTTTCTAGGTCTAGCTACACTGAAAAGTTCACTATTTGGTGAGATTTGAGTACTCGGTCTTAAAACATAAAGCCCTTGTTCCATTATAGAAACACATATTTGAAATCCATTACGAGAAATTGAACAATTTGTACTCGAAAAATTCAATATATAAGATCGTGTTTGCAAACATGAGACACTAATCAAGTTTCTACTAAAGTTTGGAATAAATAAAACATATTCTAAAATTAAAAATCATTGTTGAAACTTGATGCGGGCTTTTCCTCTAGCTTTGACAGATACTAATTCGCCATTGCCAACATTAAGCTTTGACTCTCCTAGAAGCAGATTTTCCCAAGTTTCAAGCAACTGCAGTGAAGCACATACATGGTTAGTAGACCCAGAATCAACAATCCAGATGGATTTGTCGTTCTCTAAAACACATGATTCAATGAAAAAAGCATTACCTTCGTTTGAATTGTTTAGAAGCCTGGGACATCGTTCTTCATGATGACCCTTTTCATTACAATTCGAACGTAGAAGATTATGTCTGATAATTGTACTTGAAGAAGCAGTTTTGCTAGATCCTTCATACCTAGTCCTTTTCCTTCGATTATTGATTGCAAACCCAGGGGGACCCATTGCAATCAAGTTCCATTCATGGGCTCGTAATTCTGCTTCGAGCTTATCCATGTCGGAGGAGTTAGAATTGTTGATCATGTAAGAGATAACAAATTCATTATACTCTGGAGGAAGACTATTAAGGATAAGTTGGACCCATTGTTCTCTTGATAAATCAATTCCTAGTAGATTTGCCTTTTGGAACTTCAGATTCATCATCAACAGGTGCGAGTTAATGCAACTACCAGGATGCATTTTCACACTTTAGAGTTCTTTTGCTAAGATAGTAACTAGTAGAGGATCGGGGTGAGGGTTATTCATAATGACACTACAACACATCAATAAAACAGAAGTAAGGTTTTGGCTCATAAATTCATACACAATTTAGAAAATAACAAGTAATGACATATGTTATAGAAATACTAAATCTAACATAGTTTATTTTCCAAGGTATTTCAACAAAATGATACAGTGTCCCATTTAGGCGAGAGTCAAAGCATCATCCATTGAATAGAGTTGTCAGCTCATCTAAAATGATAACCATTCTAGCAACCTTTTATTCGGTCAAGATTGGATTTCAGCGTTGTCCCGTTTAGGCGAGAGTCAAGGCAATTCTATCTTATGAGCTTCCACCATTGTTTCATAACTTGCAAGTCAAGTATGGTCGCCACCATTAGGGTGATCTATACCATACAAAACACTTACAAACTACTTATCATGCGAGGTTAAACGGTGCGAAATTGCTAATGAACGTTCCTCCATTAGGGAGGATTACTCACTAAAACAAACGCGGTGTAAAACCCACAATGGAGATCGAATGTCTTTTGATTAAAAGCTCATTATTTAAAAATATTATATGTATTCTGTATAATCATTTTAATTAGATATTATAATAATGAAAAGTTACGAACTAAAGGTTGTTTAAATAAAAAAAAAATCAACTTTAATTAATTTTCAATTATTATTTAAATTTGAAAAATAAATTTAAATAAATATCGAACAAGTTCCATAATATAATAATGAAAAATTACAAATCAAATTTGGTTTAAATAAAAAACAACTTTAATTAATTTCCAATTATTAATTAATTTTGAAAAATAAATTCGAATAATAAATGGAACAAATTTGAAAATATCTTTTTTAAGTTGTTTTAGAAGAATCTAAAAAATCAACTTAAATATCTTTCAAATTAGATTTAATTAAATTTAAAATTAAGTTATAACCACTTAATTTGAAGATATTCCATTTTAAGTTAATATTCGAAAAGATATTAACCTAAAATATATCTAAAATATTCCATTTTAAGTTAATATTCGAAAAGATATTAACTTAAAAATATCTAAAGAATCTTAATAACCAATGCCTAAAATTCCTCAACTTAATTTTGAAATTTTAAATTCAAAAGATATTCAAATTTAAGTTGGTTAGTTGTAGATAACTAAATATCAACTTAAATAGGAATATTTAATGAAAAATTTAAATTAAGCTTCAGAAAGAATCTAGATGGTTATAATTCTATATTTAATTAAATACAAGAAAATACATATAGTTTAGCTTAGAATATAAAATTCTTTAAACTATGATTTTCTAAATTAATTTCAAAATAAATGAAATTAATTATGTTGCTAATCAATTTTAATTAGGTTAAACTAGTGTAATTAACCTAGTACAGTCATTCAAATCAGGCAAATGGGCCTTCACAATTGGGGTGGTTCATGTGAGGGGGGGCTGGGTTCAGTATGTCGTACCCACTTCTATGGCTCCCAACTCTCACACAAGGCCCAAAAGAGAGGAATTTAACCTTAATAAGAACAACTGTTATTAATTGAATAGGCCCAAAAACTAAATGGGTATAAATAAATTCTATCAAGAACTATGATAATTTATTTTAGCAACAACAACCTATATGCATCTATAATAAAATTAAACACATAGGCTCACACAGGCACACTTTGTGTAAAGACCGCTTAGTTTAATTTGGAAATTAGCAGTTAATCACGTTTAATTATGAAATTATTTATAGCTATTTAAATAATTTATTATACTGTTATTATTGAATTCAGAGATGCATTTCTATGTCATTCAGTAGTTTTCATATTTTTGCATTTCCTATGTCTCGTATTTTGGAACTCGGTGTTTGGCTCAGTAGAAATCACAACTTAGTATGTTAGTAGTTTGGGACGGTTTATTAGACATTGGGAATGTCGGGAATGGCCGGGAATTTAGAATTCCCCAAAAATACCCCTTTAGTGTTATTTATGTTATTTTAGTGTGGAGGGGCAAAATGGTCTTTTTGCCCCAATGATATTTTGTCTTTTAGTAATTTTATTAATTGAATAATAAATGTTTATTTTAATTGTTTTTTGGCTGAAAAGAATCCCTTTTATTTCATTTTACTCTTCAAAGCTTCACATTTTCAACACTTAGAAAAAAATTAGAAAAAAATTTGGAAAAGCTCTCTCTTTTTCCTCTTCACTTTCGGCCCTCTTGGAGCAGCAAGGAGCTGACCCTTTTCTTGAAATTTTACTTGTGATTTCATCTCTCCTTAAGGTTCAATTCAAGCTAGGTTAGCCCTTCTTCTTCTCTTTTTAAAAAATTGTTCAATTTGGATGGAAATAGTTTAATGCATGCTTGATTTTGGCTATGTTGTTGCTGCTGTGTTTTGTTGATAATTTCTGAGATGTAAGCATGTTAATTTGAAGTTATTTAAGCTGTTAGTAATGCATGTTAATTGCTTTGTTTCAAGTTTGGAATTTTTAGCTCAAAAATATGATTTTTGAAAGAAATGTCTTGAATCATTCTTTGTGATGTTGTTGATGTTTTTAGTTGTTTTCAGAGGCTATATTATGCATGTTTAAGTAGATTTATGTTGGTTTGATTGCATGTTAGCTAGGTTTACTCAAGTTTGAGTTTAGAACTCAAAGCTTGAGCTTTAATGGTGATTTTTGATTATGTGCAATCTGGGTGGTTTTGAAGCTTTAGAAATGTTCTAGGGGATATATAGAACAGGTCTGGAAGGTTTCATGTGAATTGGAGTTGATTTGGTTGAGTTATGAATTTTTGATGTTGCTGCCTGCGAGGAACCGGAATTCCGGATGGGGTTCTGAAATTTCCCAAAACCGGAATTCCGGTTGGGCAACCGGTCTACCAGTTGGGGAAAATTCAGGAACCTTAGATTTCCTCAATTTTATGTTTTTGGGTATTGCCATGCTTTTTATCGATATGGAAACTTTTAGTTCCTAGTTTAAGTCCCCAGGAAGTGATTTAGCGTGTCACTTATAGTGTTGTGATTTTTATGGTTTAGGAGCCTGTAATCCGCCGCGCAGTTAAGTTCCAGTCAGGTTGACCGGCACACCTGAATTCGGAATCCAGGTAAGATTAGTATAACAGTATGCATATGTAGATTACATGTTTAGCGTGCATGTAGGAAGCCTGTTAGATTACATTAGTTATGTATGTTGGCTTCAAACCATCCAACCCTGTCACGTCGGTGACAGCCGGAGTATGACCAAGCGGCGGAGTATGACCGGTTCGACCGATCAGGATGACACTTAGGTTGGTGGTTCCGTACTATTGACGTATCCCGTTGGTACAGCCGGAGTATGACCAACAGCCGGAGTATGACCTGCTTCGACCGATCGTGGATACCGTAACACGTCGGTACATGTGCTAGAGTATGACCAAGAAGCCGGAGTATGACCGGCTTCGACCGATCGTCGTTACTTGTCAATAGTACCGTCCCTATGAACGTTCAGAACTCAGTACCGTGTTGGACACGGCAGTTAGGGGGACTCAGTACCGTGTTGGACACGGCAGTTAGGGGGACTCAGTATCGTGTTGGACACGGCAGTTAGGGTTATGATCAGGGATATGGGCGTCTGATCATGACCGGGTTTTATGTATGAATATAATTATGCTTTTATTACTGAGTCTGTCGACTCACAGTTCTACGTTTATGTGTAGGTAAAGGCAAGGCTAAAGCTGATGGACCGTGAACGAGCTTATGAAGATTGTACATGTCGGGGCGGTTAGGCCTGGAGCGTACGATCATCGGGACAGCAAGGCTAATTTTTGTAACTAGTCGCTAGGCGGCAATTATTTTGTATGAACAGTAAACTTTTGTAAATGATTTTGTAATCGGGATCCCGAGTCTTTTGTATAAATATTTTATAAGTTTAATTAAAAAGCAAAAATTTTAATGAATCACGTTTTCCATAAACCTCGTTGATTAGCAACGAGCTGCACAGCATGTTTAAAAATCACGTAATAGGCCTATGTTAGTTAGGGTGTTACAATTTGGTATCAGAGCCGCCAGGTTGTCTTCCGAAGATCGTCACGACATGTACAATCATCATCAGCAGTTAGCTCGTTTCACGGTTCAGTAAGCTTTTATTGCTTTAGTAGTTTATTTATTTATTTATGAAAAAGAAAAGCCTGTTAGGAAGCATGTTAGTAGCCTGATAGTAGAATAGGTGCATGTTTCGTTTTTAATTTCCAAATTAAGCGGCATTAGTAAGCTCTCCTTGAATACGACCTGATGTGCCAACTCTTGGTTTCGCAGGCGGTTCTAACTAGATGGACGCCAGGCGGACTACCAGGAGTCAGGGCAACTCAGTGGGGTCGAATCAAGGACAGGGAGCTCAGTTTCCCCCACCAGTTAGGGGCCGAGGTAGAGGTCCCCGAGGCAGGGCTCGTGGTCGGGGTGATGAGAACCCGCCACAGGCTGCCCAGGCTCCCCCAGCCGATCAGGGAGCCCAGAATTGGGAGGTTCGGTTTGCTGAGATGCAAGTCCGGATAGAAGAGCAAGACCTCGAGATTCAGAGGTTGAGACAGCAGGGTGCTCCTGCAGTTCCGGTGCCAGTAGTTCCAGTTGCACCTCCCCCTGCTGCGCAGGCCGAGTTAGTGGTGTCGGCCAATAGATTGGAACCTTTGTATGAGCGGTTCCGGAAGCAAGCACCTCCAGTTTTCTTGGGAGGTCCAGACGTGATGAAGGCCGAACAGTGGCTGACGGTGATTACCAAGATCCTGAACTTCATGGGTGTCACCGGTAATGATAGAGTGGTGTGTGCCACTTTCCAGTTCCAGGAGGACGCTCTGGTCTGGTGGGACATGGTGTCTCAGATTCATGACGTCACCACCATGACCTGGGAAAGGTTCCAGGAACTCTTCAACGCCAAATACTATAATGAGGCGGTCAGAAGCGCCAAGAGGAAAGAGTTCGCTCACTTGACCCAGCGTGAGAACATGAGCGTGACTGAGTATACTACTCAGTTCGATCGGTTGGCGAGGTTAGCCTCGGGAATTGTGCCAATCGACCTCAGCAAGAAAGAGAAGTATCTGGATGGGTTGAATGCAAGGATCAAACATGATTTGATGATCACCACGGACGACAAGACCACCTATGCTGAGATGGTGGAGAAGGCACTGCGAGCTGAGGGCGCAGTTGGGTGTATGTCGGAGTCAGCTAGTACTCCGGCGAGTGGCGGGGCTCCTACCCCTCCTGCATCAGGCTTTAGCAGGGGGAGTAGTGGTTCAGCCATTGATATGAGGAAGAGAGCACCCACTGCATCCGGTGGCTTGAGTCAGAACAAGAGGTTTCGGGGGAACCAGAATAGAGGTAGTCGTCCCAGTGGTACTGAGACCCGATTCTCCTATCCCGAGTGCCCTAGCTGCAAAAGGCACCATCGGGGTGAGTGCAAAGGTCAGGCATGCTTTCACTGTGGCATGCCCGGACACTTCAAGAGGGACTGTCCCCAGCTCCGTTCAGAGGCATCGAGAGCTCCGGCGATACCCACTCCAGCCAGGGTGTTCGCCATCACTCAGGCTGATGCAGATGCCACCATCCGCCAGACAGTCCGCTTTCCATTAATAACTCGCTTTACTCAGTGCTGTTTGATTCTGGGGCTACACATTCTTATGTGGCAGCCAGAGTCTTTAGTAAATTGGATAGACCGTACGATAGATATGAATCAGGGTTTGGAACCCTATTACCTGGCGGAGAGTTGGTTATCTCCAACAGGTGGATTAGGTCTATGCCGATCAGGATAGATGGTAGAGAGTTAAGTGCTGACTTGATAGAGATGAATTTAGTAGAGTTTGATATTATTTTAGGAATGGATTTCCTATCTAAATATTCGGCGAGCATTGATTGCAAAAGGAAGATGGTGATCTTCCAACCGGAAAGTGAAGAACCATTCGTGTTTGTTGGTTCAGTTCGGGGATCTCGGATCCCGGTGATTTCAGCCATGTCAGCTATAGATTTATTGCATGGCAGATGCTAAGGGTTTCTGGCCGTGGTGGTGGACACCACTCGGCCAGATACCATTCGGCCAGAGGACATTAAGGTGGTTCGGGAATTTTTAGATGTTTTTCCCGAAGAACTTCCAGGGTTACCACCTCAACGGGAGATTGACTTTGTGATAGATTTGGCACCAGGGGTGGAACCGATTTCCAAAGCCCCATATAGAATGGCTCCAGCTGAACTTAAGGAGTTAAAGATTCAGCTCCAAGGGTTGCTTGACATAGGGTTTATTCGGCCCAGTGTGTCACCCTGGGGAGCCCCGGTTTTATTCGTCAAGAAGAAAGATGGATCTATGAGGATGTGCATCGACTACAGGGAATTGAACAAGCTAACGGTGAAGAATAAATATCCATTACCTAGGATCGATGATCTGTTCGATCAGCTTCAGGGAAAGACGGTCTTTTCTAAGATTGATCTCCGTTCGGGTTATCATCAGTTGAGGATCCGAGAGGAGGACATTCCGAAGATGGCTTTCCGCACTAGGTATGGACATTATGAATTCCTGGTTATGTCGTTCGGACTAACCAATGCTCCTGCCGCATTCATGGACTTGATGAATAGAGTATTCAAGGATTTCCTCGATATCTGTGTGATTGTGTTTATCGACGACATCCTCGTGTACTCTCAACAGAAGAGGAGCATGAATTACATCTTCAAATGGTACTGCAACGGCTTCGGGAACACAAGCTTTATGCAAAGTTCAAGAAATGTGAATTTTGGTTATCTCAGGTGTCCTTCCTAGGGCACATTGTGAGCAAAGATGGGATCAAGGTAGATCCCGGGAAGATCGAATCCGTCAGTGATTGGCCGAGACTGAAGACAGTGACAGAGATCAGAAGCTTCTTGGGTTTAGCTGGGTACTACCGTAGGTTTGTGGAAGGGTTCTCTAAAATTTCAAAGGCCCTAACCGAGCTTACAAAGAAGAATCAGCGATTTATTTGGTCAGACAAGTGCGAAGCTAGTTTTCAGGAGCTGAAGCAGAGGTTGATTACCGCTCCAGTGCTAGCTTTATGGTGCTTTATGGTGCAGGTAAAGGAAAGGCTAAAGTCGAACAACCATGAGTTATGGTCGCAGCAGCAATGTACATACCAGCCGCAGGCAGCCCAGTTTACAGGATGCTCTATTTTGATTGTATTTTGGAAAATATAAAGCTTATGTTGTAAAAATACTTTGAAACCAGTTTGTAAATATTTTGAAAACAGGGGGACCCCATAAATCATGTTACTTATCTTTTGTTAAACAATTTAAAGGTTGAGTTTTAACTATCAAAAATTTAATTACCCACACTTTTAGTATAATTACATCTTATATAATTATTGGTATTTTAAATAAAGTGCACACACGTGGCGTCCCTTTTGGACAGGGCGTTACAATAATAATCACAACACTGATAAGTGACACGCTAAATCACTTCCCGGGGACTTAAACTAGAAACTAAAAGTTTCCCTATCGATAAAAAGCATGGCAATACCCTAAACAACACAAAAAGGGGAGAACTAGGGTTCCCAATTTTCCCCCAACCGGTTGACCGGTTCTACAACCGGAATTCCGGTTCTGGGTGGAACCCAGAATACCAACCGGAATTCCGGTTCCTCCAGGCTATACTGAAACGGAATTCCGGTTCAGTGCAGAAAACTTAAAAAAATTAATTTCTCATGCAATTCAACCCCAAACTTCATGCAACGTTCCAGACCTATTCTAAATACCCCAAAGAACAAACTCAAAGCATCAAAACAACCCTATACCCTCATAATCAAAAACCACCATTGATGAGTCAAGCTTGAGTTCAAAACTCAAAGCTTGCTCATCCAACTAATTAGCTAACAAAACCTGCTCAATTCAACATATATAATCATAATATAACCCCAGAAAACAAACCCAAGCACAAATAGAAATCACAGCAACTAATTTCTCAGTTTAACATAAAAACCATAGTTTTTAGTTTAAAGCTTAACAGAAGGTTAAATCCCACCAACTAACAACAAAACTAGCTTGAATAAACTCAATTAAACATATATCAAAGCTTCTAAAAACAACAACAACAATTAACAGCAAGCACAACACCAAAAACTAAGCATGCAACCATTTTCTTACTTAATTTACAAAAAACTAAAGAGAGAGAGCAAGAGCTATACCTGGAGCTTGGATTGAACTCAAAATGGATACAAAACACAGCTTGAAGCAGTAAAAAATTCAGAAGCTTAGCTGGGTCTAGAGGTTGCCGAAAGAGAGAGAGAGCTTAAGAGAAAAAATGGGATTTTTGACTTTTTCTTTAATTTTCCAACTTTTCCTTATTTTGCAATAATGACTAAAAAGGGTTTTACTAAACATAATATCAGCATAGGATAATTAAATTAACTTGTCTAAAGTCACAAAAATGGCAAACAAAACTAATGGGGCAAAATGACCATTTTGCCACTCCCACACTAAAAGGGTTAAAAAGCACTTAAGGGTATTTTTTTGGAAAACTCTAAATTCCCGCCTAATCCCGACATTCCCAATGTCTAACTAAACCGTCCCAATATACTAAAATACTAAATTGTGATTCTACTAAGCCATACACCGCGTTCCATGTTGCCGGGCACCGAAATGCAAAATTATGAAATTTCACTATATGACATCAAAAGCATTCTGAATTCAAATATAACAACATAAATAATTATTTAAATATCTATAAATAATTTTCATAATTAAATCTTAATTAACTGCAAATTTCCAAATTTAAGCTAAGCGGTCTTTACAATTCGGGTCTAGGTCTGATTTGGAGTCCGGGTCCGGTTACGGTTACGGTTATGGATCTAGGTCCAATTTCAGTTATGATTCCAAGTCCAAGTCCTAGTTCCAGTCCCGGTCAACTTCCGGTTTTGGTTCCAATTTTGGGTCATAGGGTACTTATTCGGGTCAACTTTTAGGTTTGGGACTGGGTTCAGGTCCGGGTGTAGGTTCGGGTCCTTGCAAGGGTTCGGGTCCAGGGTTGTGTCCCAAATCCAGACACCGACTATGGGTTCTGTCCAAGCACTGGGTCCAGATCTGGATCCCAATCTCGGGTCCCACTCTAGTTCCATTTCTGGTGCCGAGTCACGAGCTGGGTCCTAGGTTCATGTTCGGGTCTGGGTCGGGTTCTAGGTCCCGGTCCTAGTTCTATTTCCTAGGTCCCTATCCTGATTCTGGGTCCAGATCCCCGTTATTGTGTGGGTTTGGGTCCCAGTCTAGCTTCGGGGTTGAGTCCTAGTCTAGGTTCTGGTTTAGGTCTCTGTTTGGGTTTTGATCTGGGCTCGGGTTTGGGATGAGGTCCTGGTCCTGGTCCTAGTCCTATATTAATTTTAGTGCCATTTGCGATTCTGAGTTTGAGTTCGGGTCAGAGTTCGAGTCCTGGTCTGAGTTTGGGTTCGGGTCCGAATTTCAGTCTAGGTGCAGATCAGGCTCTGGGTGTGGGTTCGTGTCCTGGGTCTGGGTCTAGGTTGGGTCCGAGTCCCAAGTTCCAATCTCGATCTGAGTCTGGATTCATTTGTAGGTCTAAGTCCTTGGTTGTGATCCTGGTTTGGGTTCGAGTTTGGGTCTGGATCCGGGTCTAGCTTTGGGTCTGATTCTAGGTGTGGGTGTTTGAGTTCGGGTCGGAGTCTGTGTCCGGGTTTGTGTCCAGGTCTGGACCCCGATCTGGGTCTAGGTTTGGGTCCCAAGTGCGGGTCCAAGTTTTGGTCTGGGTCAGGATCTCGGTCCTGATCTAGGTTCGGCATTTTGATCCCAGTCTGGGTCTTGGTCCGAGTCTAGGTTCGTATCCGGATCCCTATCTAGGTCCAAGTCTGTGTTTGGGATCAGGTCCCAGATTTAGGTCCAAGTCCGGGTCTCAGTTCCGGTCTGGGTCCATGACCGTGTCCGGGCCAGAGTTCCAGTCTCAGTTTTGGTCTGAGGCTAGGTTTGGGTTCGGTTCTAGGTCTGGGTCATGGTCCCGGTCACGGTCCTAGTCTTGTTCTAGGGTCCTGGTTCGGCGATTCTTGTTCAGGTTCTAATTTTGGGTCGCAAGTCTAGGTCTGGGTTCGGGTTTGGTTCTTCGTCTAGGTTTTGGTCCTAGTTTGAGTCCAAGATCTAGACACCAACTACTGGTCTTTCCAGGCCCCCGTTACCCGAATCCTGAGTCAAGATCTGGATCATTGTCTCGAGTCTCGGTCTGGGTCTGGTTCAGGTCCCAGGTCCCATTTCTGAGTTTGGGTTCAGGATCGAGTCTAGGGTGTAGTTCTAGGTCCAAACCCAAGTTCTGTGTCCCTAATGTAGTTCCATGTTTGGGTCTGAGTTCAGGTTCGGTTTTCGGGTCCCGAGTCCAAGTTTGGGTTGGGATCCGGGTTCGGCTCCCAATTCAATTCTATGTCTGATTTGGAGTCTGGGTCCTGGTCTGATTACGGTTATGGATCTAGGTCCAATTTCAGTTATGATTCCAAGTGGAACACCTAGTTCCAATCCCGGTCAACTTCTTGTTTTTGTTCCAATTTTGGGTCACAGGATACGGGTTCAGGTCCACTTTTGGGTTTGGGACTAGGTTCAGGTCTGGGTGTGGGTTCGGGTCCTTGTCATGGTTCGGGTCCAGGGCTGTGTCCCAAATCCAGACACCAACTACGGGTTTTATCCAAGCCCTTGTTCCAGATTTGGATCCCAATCTCGGGTCCCAGTCTGGTTCCATTTCTGGTGTCAGGTCACGAGCTGGGTCCTAGGTTCAAGTTCGGGTCTAGGTCGGGTACGAGGTCCCGGTCCTAGTTCTTTTTCCCAGGTCGCTATCTTGATTCTGGTTCGGGTGAATGTGGGTTCGCGTCCTGGGTCTTGGTCTAGGTTGGGTCCGAGTCCCAAGTTCCAATCCCGATCAGAGGTTGGATTCAGTTGTGGGTGTAAGTCCTTGGTTCTGATCCTGGTCTATGTTCGAGTTGGGTCCGGGTCCAGGTTTACCTTTCGGTCTAATTCTAGGTGTGGGTGTTTGAGTTTGGGTCCGAGTCTGTGTCTGGGTTTGTGTCCAGGTCTGGACCCTGATCTAAGTCTAGGTTCGTTTCGAGGTCCAAGTTTGGGTCCTGAGTGCAGGCCAAGTTTGGGTCTTCGTTAGGATCTTGGTCAAGATCTAGGTTAAGCATTTCGATCCCAGTCTGGGTCTTGGTCTGAGTCCAGTTTCATATCCGGATCCCTATCTAGGTCCAAGTCTGTTTTTGGGATCGGTCCCAGATTTAGGTCCAGGTCTGGGTTTCAGTTCTGGTCTGGGTACAGGACCGTGTCCGGGCCCGAGTTCCAGTCTCAGTTTGGGTCTGAGGCTATGTCTATGTTCGGTTCTAGGTCTGGGTCCGGGTCCTCGTCACGGTCCTAGTCCTGTTCTAGGGACCTTGTTCGGCGAGTCTGTGTCCGGGTTTGTGTATGTTCGGGTGCGAGTCTGTGTCCGGGTTTGTGTATGTTCGGGTGCGAGTCTGTGTTCGGCGTCAAGTTACAGTTCTCGATCTAGGTCCAATTTCAATTATGATTCCAAGTCCAAATCCTAATTTTTGGTCACAGGGCTTGGTCTGGGTTTTGGTTTGGTTCTTCGTCGAGGTTTCTGGTCCTAGTCAGAGTCCTAGGTCTAGACACCGACTACTGGTCTGTTCCAGGCCCGGTTACCCGAATCCCGAGTAAAGATCTCAATCACTGTCACGTGTCTCGTTCTAGTTCTAGTTCAAGTCCTAGGTCCCATTTCAGAGTTTTGGATCGGGATCGAGACGGGGTGTGGTTCTAGGTTCCGACCCTGGTTCTATGTCCCTAATCTGGTTCCATGTTTGAATCAGAGTTCAGGTTCAGGTTCGGGTCCCGAGTCCAAGTTTTGGTGGGGATCCGGCTTCGGCTCCCAATTTGGGTCTAGGTCTAATTTGGAATTCGGGTCCTGGTCCAGTTACGGTTCAAGGTCTAGGTCCCATTTCAGTTATGATTCCAACTCCAAGTCCTAGTTCCAGTCCCGGTCAACTTCGAGTTTTGGTTCCAATTTTGGGTCACAAGGTACTAGTTCGGGTCCACTTTTTTATTTGGGACTGGGTTCAGGTCCGGGTGTGGGTTCGGGTCCTTGTCAAGGTTCGAGTTAGGGCTGGGTGGCAAATCCAGACACCGACTACGGGTTTTATCCAAGCCCTGGGTCCAGATCCAGATCCCGATCCCAATCTCGCGTCCTAGTCTGGTTCCATTTCTGGTGTCGAGTCACGAGCTGGGTCCTAGGTTCATGTTCGGGTCTGGGTCGGGTACTAAGGCTCCCGGACAACTTCTAGTTTTTTTTCCAATTTTGGGTCACAAGGTACGGGTTCGGGTCCACTTTTGGATTTGGGACTGGGTTCAGGTCCGGTTGTGGGTTTGGGTCACAAGGTACGGGTTCGGGTCAAGGGCTGGGTCCTTGTCAGGGTTCGCGTCAAGGGCTGGGTCCCAAATCTAGACACCGACTACGGGTTTTGTCCAAGCCCTGGGTCCAGATCCGGATCCCAATCTCGGGTCCCAGTCTGGTTCCTGTTCTGGTATCGGGTCACGAGTTGGGTCCTACGTTCAAGTTCGGGTCTGGGTCGGGTACTAGGTCCCGGTTCTAGTTCTGTTTCCCAGGTCGCTATCCTGATTCTGGGTCTAGGTCCTAGTTATTGTGTGGGTTTCGGTCCCGGTCTAGGTTCGGGTTCGAGTCCTAGTCTCTGTTCATGTTAGGTCTCTATCTGGGTTTGGATCTGGGTTCGGATTTAGGTTTAGTTCCTGGTCCTTGTCCTAGTCCAAGTTCAGTTTTAGTTCCATTAGCGATTCTGAGTTCGAGTTTGGGTTTGAGTTCGGGTCGGAGTTCAAGTCCTGTTCTGAGTTTGGGTTCGGGTACAGATTTCAGTCTAGGTCCAAATCAGGCTCCGGGTGTGGGTTCGCGTCCTGGGTCTTGGTCTAGGTTGGGTCCGAGTCCCAAGTTCCAATCCCGATCTAAGTCTGGATTCAGTTCTGGGTCTAAGTCCTTGGTTCTGATCCTGGTTTGGGTTCGAGTTTGGGTCTGGATCCGGGTCTAGCTTTGTGTCTGATTCTAGGTGTGGGTGTTTGAGTTCGGGTCGGAGTCTGTGTCCGGGTTTGTGTCCAGGTCTGGACCCCGATCTGGGTCTAGGTTTGGGTTCCAAGTGCGGGTCCAAGTTTTGGTCTGGGTCAGGATCTCGGTCCTGATCTAGGTTCGGCATTTTCATCCCAGTCTGGGTCTTGGTCCGAGTCTAGGTTCGTATCCGGATCCCTATCTAGGTCCAAGTCTGTGTTTGGGATCAGGTCCCAGATTTAGGTCCAGGTCCGGTCTCGGGGCCCGGGCTCGGGTCCATGACCGTGTCCGGCCGTAGTTCCGCCCTCGGTTGGGTCTGAGGCTAGGTTTGGGTTCGGTTCTAGGTCTGGGTCATGGTCCCGGTCACGGTCCTAGTCTTGTTCTAGGGTCCTGGTTCGGCGATTCTTGTTCAGGTTCTAATTTTGGGTCGCAAGTCTAGGTCTGGGTTCGGGTTTGGTTCTTCGTCTAGGTTTTGGTCATAGTTTGAGTCCAAGATCTAGACACCAACTACTGGTCTTTCCAGGCCCCCGTTACCCGAATCCTGAGTCAAGATCTGTATCATTGTCTCGAGTCTCGGTCTGGGTCTGGTTCAGGTCCCAGGTCCCATTTCTGAGTTTGGGTTCGGGATCGAGTCTAGAGTGTAGTTCTAGGTCCAAACCTAAGTTCTGTATCCCTAATGTAGTTCCATGTTTGGGTCTGAGTTCAGGTTCGGTTTTCGGGTCCCGAGTCCAGGTTTGGGTTGGGATCCGGGTTCGGCTCCCAATTCAATTCTATGTCTGATTTGGAGTCTGGGTCCTGGTCTGATTACGGTTATGGATCTAGGTCCAATTTCAGTTATGATTCCAAGTGGAACACCTAGTTCCAATCCCGGTCAACTTCTTGTTTTTGTTCCAATTTTGGGTCACAAGATACGGGTTCAGGTCCACTTTTGGGTTTGGGACTAGGTTCAGGTCCGGGTGTGGGTTCGGGTCCTTGTCATGGTTCGGGTCCAGGGCTATGTCCCAAATCCAGACACCAACTACGGGTTTTATCCAAGCCCTTGTTCCAGATTTGGATCCCAATCTCGGGTCCCAGTCTGGTTCCATTTCTGGTGTCAGGTCACGAGCTGGGTCCTAGGTTCAAGTTCGGGTCTAGGTCGGGTACGAGGTCCCGGTCCTAGTTCTGTTTCCCAGGTCCCTATCTTGATTCTGGTTCGGGTGAATGTGGGTTCGCGTCCTGGGTCTTGGTCTAGGTTGGGTCCGAGTCCCAAGTTCCAATCCCGATCAGAGGTTGGATTCAGTTGTGGGTGTAAGTCCTTGGTTCTGATCCTGGTCTATGTTCGAGTTGGGTCCGGGTCCAGGTTTACCTTTCGGTCTAATTCTAGGTGTGGGTGTTTGAGTTTGGGTCCGAGTCTGTGTCTGGGTTTGTGTCCAGGTCTGGACCCTGATCTAAGTCTAGGTTCGTTTCGAGGTCCAAGTTTGGGTCCTGAGTGCAGGCCAAGTTTGGGTCTTCGTTAGGATCTAGGTCTAGATCTAGGTTAAGCATTTCGATCCCAGTCTGGGTCTTGGTCTGAGTCCAGTTTCGTATCCGGGTCCCTATCTAGGTCCAAGTCTGTTTTTGGGATCGGTCCCAGATTTAGGTCCAAGTCTGGGTTTCAGTTCTGGTCTGGGTACAGGACCGTGTCCGGGCCCGAGTTCCAGTCTCAGTTTGGGTCTGAGGCTATGTCTATGTTCGGTTCTAGGTCTGGGTCCGGGTCCTCGTCACGGTCCTAGTCCTGTTCTAGGGACCTTGTTCGGCGAGTCTGTGTCCGGGTTTGTGTATGTTCGGGTGCGAGTCTGTGTCCGGGTTTGTGTATGTTCGGGTGCGAGTCTGTGTTCGGCGTCAAGTTACAGTTCTCGATCTAGGTCCAATTTCAATTATGATTCCAAGTCCAAATCCTAATTTTTGGTCACAGGGCTAGCTCTGGGTTTTGGTTTGGTTCTTCGTCGAGGTTTCTGGTTCTAGTCAGAGTCCTAGGTCTAGACACCGACTACTGGTCTGTTCCAGGCCCGGTTACCCGAATCCCGAGTAAAGATCTCAATCACTGTCACGTGTCTCGTTCTAGTTCTAGTTCAAGTCCTAGGTCCCATTTCAGAGTTTTGGATCGGGATCGAGACGGGGTGTGGTTCTAGGTCCCGACCCTGGTTCTATGTCCCTAATCTGGTTCCATGTTTGAATCAGAGTTCAGGTTCAGGTTCGGGTCCCGAGTCCAAGTTTGGGTGGGGATCCGGCTTCGGCTCCCAATTTGGGTCTAGGTCTAATTTGGAATTCGGGTCCTGGTCCAGTTACGGTTCTAGATCTAGGTCCCATTTCAGTTATGATTCCAAGTCCAAGTCCTAGTTCCAGTCCCGGTCAACTTCGAGTTTTGGTTCCAATTTTGGGTCACAAGGTACTAGTTCGGGTCAACTTTCTTGTTTGGGACTGGGTTCAGGTCCGGGTGTGGGTTCGGGTCCTTGTCAAGGTTCGAGTTTAGGGCTGGGTGCCAAATCCAGACACCGACTACGGGTTTTATCCAAGCCCTGGGTCCAGATCCAGATCCCGATCCCAATCTCGCGTCCTAGTCTGGTTCCATTTCTGGTGTCGAGTCACGAGCTGGGTCCTAGGTTCATGTTCGGGTCTGGGTCGGGTACTAAGGCTCCCGGACAACTTCTAGTTTTTTTTCCAATTTTGGGTCACAAGGTACGGGTTCGGGTCCACTTTTGGATTTGGGACTGGGTTCAGGTCCGGTTGTGGGTTTGGGTCACAAGGTACGGGTTCGGGTCAAGGGCTGGGTCCCAAATCTAGACACCGACTACGGGTTTTGTCCAAGCCCTGGGTCCAGATCCGGATCCCAATCTCGGGTCCCAGTCTGGTTCCTGTTCTGGTACCGGGTCACGAGTTGGGTCCTACGTTCAAGTTCGGGTCTGGGTCAGGTACTAGGTCCCGGTTCTAGTTCTGTTTCCCAGGTCGCTATCCTGATTCTGGGTCTAGGTCCTAGTTATTGTGTGGGTTTCGGTCCCGGTCTAGGTTCGGGTTCGAGTCCTAGTCTCTGTTCATGTTAGGTCTCTATCTGGGTTTTGATCTGGGTTCGGGTTTAGGTTTAGTTCCTGGTCCTTGTCCTAGTCCAAGTTCGGTTCTAGTTCCATTAGCGATTCTGAGTTCGAGTTTGGGTTTGAGTTCGGGTCGGAGTTCAAGTCCTGTTCTGAGTTTGGGTTCGGGTACAGATTTCAGTCTAGGTCCAAATCAGGCTCCGGGTGTGGGTTCGCGTCCTGGGTCTTGGTCTAGGTTGGGTCCGAGTCCCAAGTTCCAATCCCGATCTGAGTCAGGATTAAGTCCTGGGTCTAAGTCCTTGGTTCTGATCCTGGTCTATGTTCGAATTAGGTCAAGGTCCGGCTCTAGCTTTTGGTCTGATTCTAGGTGTGGGTGTTTGAGTTCGGGTCCGAGTTTTTGTCCAGGTGTGTGTCCAGGTCTGAACCCCGATCTTGGGCTAGGTTTGGGTCCAGGCCGAAGTTCGGGTCCCAAGTGGGGGTCCATGTTTGGGTCTGGGTTAGGATCTCGGTCCAGATCTAGGTACAACATTTCGATCAAAGTCTAGGTCTTGGTCCGAGTCCCATTTCTTATCCGGATCCCTATCTACGTCCAAGTCTGTGTTTGGGATCTTGTCCCAGATTTTTGTCTAGGTCCGAGTCTCAGTTCTGGTCTGGGTACACGACCGTGTCCGGGCCCGAGTTCCAGTCTCAGTTTGGGTCTGAGGCTAGGTCTGTGTTCGGTTCTACGTTTGGGTCTGGGTCTTGGTCACGGTCCTAGTCTTGTTCTAGGGTCCTGGTTCGGCAATTCTTGTTCAGGTTCTAATTTTGGGTCCCATGTCTAGGTCTGGGTTCGGGTTTGGTTCTTCGTCTGGGTTCATGTCCTAGTCTGAGCTCCAAATCTAGACACCGCCTACTGGTCTGCTCCAGGCCCCGTTACCCGAATCCAGAGTCAAGATCTGGATCACTGTCACAGGTCTCGTTCTGGTTCTGGTTAAGGTCCCAGTTCCCATTTTTGAGTTTGGGTTCGGAATCGAGACTGCGATGCGGTTCTAGGTCCCGACCCTGGTTCTGTGTCCCTAGTCTGGTTCCATGTTTGGGTCTGAGTTCAAGTTCGGGTTCGAGTCCACTTTTGGGTTTGGGACTGGGTTCAGGTCCGGGTGTGCGTTCTGGTCCTTTTCAGGGTTCGGGTCCAGGGCTGGGTCCCAAATCCAGACACCGGCTACGGGTTTTGCCCAAGCCCTGGGTCCAGATCCGGATCCCAATCTCGGTTCCCAGTCTGGTTCCATTTCTGTTGCCGGGTCACGAGCTAGGTCCTAGATTAAAGTTCGGGTCAGGGTCCGGTATTAGGTCCCTGTCCTAGTTCTGTTTCCCAGGTCCATATCCTGATTCTGGGTTTAGGTCACAGTTATTGTGTGGGTTTGGGTCCCAGTATAGGTTTGGGGTCAAGTCTTAGTGTCGGTTCGGGTTAAGGTCTCTGTCTGGGTTTTGATCTGGGTTCGAGTTTTTTGTTTATGTCCTGGTCGTGGTCCTAGCCCTTGTTCTGTTCTAGTTCAATTTGTGATTCTAGGTTCGAGTTTGGGTTTGAGTTCGTTTCGGAGTTCGAGTCCTGGTCTGAGTTTGGGTTCGGGTCCTGATTTAAGTCTAGGTCCAGAGCAGGCTCCGGGTGTGGGTTCTCGTCCTGGGTCTTGGTCTAGGTTGGGTCCGAGTCCCAAGTTCCGATCCCGATCTTAGTCTTGATTCACTTCTCGGTCTAACTCCTTGGTTCTGATCCTGGTCTGGGTTCAAATTACGTCTGGGTCCGGGTCTAGCTTTTTGTCTGATTCTAGGTTTGTGTGTTTGAGTTCGGGTCTGAGTTTGTGTCCGGGTTTGTGTCCAGGTCTGAACCTCGATCTGGGTCTAGGTTCGGGTCCAGGTCCAAATTTTGGGTCCCGAGTGCAGGTCCAAGTTTGGGTTTGGGTGAGGATCTCAGTCCAGATCTAGGTCCAGCATTTCGATCCCAGTCTGGGTCTTGGTCCGAGTACAGTTTCGTATCCGAATCCCTATCTAGGTGCAAGTCTATGTTTGGGATCGAGTCCCATATTTAGGTCTAGGTCCATGTCTCAGTTCTCGTCTGGGTACACGACAGTGTCCGAGCTCGAGTTCCAATCTCAGTTTGGGTCTGAGCCAAGGTCTGTGTTCGGTTCTAGATTTGCGTCCGGGTCCTGGTCACGATCCTAGCCTTGTTCTAGGGTCCTGGTTCGGCGATTCTTGTTCAAGTTCTAATTTAGGGTCCCAAGTCTAGGTCTGGGTTCGGGTTTGGTTCTTCGTCTAGGTTCTGGTCCTAGTCTGAATCCCAAATCTAGACACCGCCTACTGGTCTGTTCGAGGACCTGTTACCCGAATCCCGAGTCAAGATCTGGATCACTGTCACGGGTCTCGGTCTTGTTCTGGTTTAGGTGCCAGGTCCCATTTTTGAGTTTGGTTTCGAGATCGAGACTAGGGTGCAGTTCTAGGTCCCGACCCTGGTTCTATGTCCCTAGTCTTGTTCCATGTTTGGGTCTGAGTTCAGGTTCGGATTCTGGCCCCGAGTCCAGGTTTTGATTAGGATCCGGGTCCGGCTCCCGATTCGGGTCTAGGTGTGATTTGGAGTCCGGGTCCTGGTCCATTTACGGTTCTTGATCTATGTCCAATTTCTGTTATGATTCCAAGTCCAAGTCGTAGTTCCAGTCCCGGTCAACTTCTGGTTTTGGTTCCAATTTTGGGTCACAGGGTACGGGTTCAGCTCCTCTTTTGGGTTTTGGACTGGGTTCAGGTCCAGGTGTAGGTTCGGGTCCTTGTCAGGGTTCGAGTCCAAGGCTGGGTCCCAAATCCAGACACCGACTACGGGTTTTGTCCAAGCCTTGGGTCCTGATTCGGATCTCAATCTCGAGTCCCAGTCTGCTTCCATTTCGTGTGCAAGGTCACGAGCAGAATCCTAGTTTCAAGTTCGGGTCTGGGTCAGGTACTAGGTCTAGGTCCTAGTTCTGTTTCCATGGTCCCTATCCTGATTTTGGGTCGAGGTCCCGGTTATTATGTGGGTTTGGGTCCCGGTAGAGGTTTGGGTTCGAGTCCTAGTCTCGGTTCGGGTTTAGGTCTTTGTCTGGGTTTTGATCTGGGTTTGGGTTCGGGTTTAGGTCCAAGTCCTAGTTCGATTCTCGTTCAATTTGCGATTTTGAGTTCGAGTTTGGGTTTGATTTCAGGTCGAAGTTCGAGTCCTGGTCTGAGTTTGGGTTCGGGTCCTAATTTCAGTCTAGGTCCAGATCAGGCTCCGGGTGTGGGTTCACGTCCTGGGTCTTGGTCTAGATTGGTTCCGAGTTCCAAGGTCCAATCCGGATTTGAGTCTGGATTCAGTTCCGGGTCTAAGTCCTTGGTTTTGATCCTTGTCTGGATTCGAGTTGGGTCCGGGTCAGGGTCCAGCTTTTGGTCTGATTCTAATTGTGGGTGTTTGAGTTCGCGTCCGAGTCTGTGTCCGGGTTTGTTTCCAGGTCTGGACCCCGATCTGGGTGTAGGTTCATGTCCAGGTCCAAGTTCGGGTCCCGAGTGCGGGTCTAAGTTTGGGTCTCGGTTAGGATTTCGGTCCATATCTAGGTCTAGAATTACGATCACAGTCTATGTCTTGGTCGAGACAAATTTTGTATCCGGATCCCTATCTAGGTCCAACTCTGTGCTTGGGATCGAGTCCGAGATTTAGGTCCAGGTCCGGGTATCAGTTCCGGTCTGGGTACACGACCGTGTCCGGGCCCGAGTTCCAGTCTCAGTTTGGGTCTGAGGCTAGGTCTATGTTTGGTTCTAGGTCTGGGTCCGAGTCCTGGTCACGGTCCTAGTTCGGCGATTCTTGTGCAGGTTCTAATTTTGGGTCCTAGGTCTAGGTCTGGGTTTCGGTTTGGTTCTTCGTGTGGGTCTTGGTCCTAGTCTGAGTCCCAGATCTAGACATCGCCTACTGGTCTGGTTCTGGTTTAGGTCCCAGGTCCCATTTATGAGTTTTGGTTCGGGATCGAGGTCCAATTTCAATTATGATTCCAAGTCCAAATCCTAGTTCCAGTCCCGGTCAACTTATGATTTTGGTTCCAATTTTGGGTCACAAGGTACGGGTTCGGGTCCACTTTTGGGTTTGGGACTGCGTTCAGGTCCAGGTGTGAGTTCGGGTCCTTGTCAGGCTTCGGGTCCAGGGCTGGGTCCCAAATCCGGACACCGACTTTGGGTTTTGTCCAAGCCCTGGGTCCAGATCCGGATCCCAATCTCGGGTCCCAGTCTAGTTCCATTTCTGGTGCCGGGTCACGAGCTGGGTCCTAGGTTCAAGTTAAGATCTGGGTTCGGGTTTGGGTTTAGGTCCTTGTCCTTGTGCTAGTCCTAGTTCGATTCTAGTTCAATTTGCGATTCTGAGTTCGAGTTTGGGTTTGAGTTCGGGTCGGAGTTCAAGTCCTAGTCTCAGTTTAGGTTCCGGTCCTGATTTCAGTCTAGGCCAGATCAGGCTCCGGGTGTGGGTTCGCGTCCTGGGCCTTGGTCTAGTTTGGGTCCGAGTCCCAAGTTCCAATCCCGATCTGAGTCTTGATTCAGTTCTGGGTCTAAGTCCTTTGTTCTGATCCTGCTCTGGGTTCGAGTTGAGTCTGGGTCTGGGTCGAGCTTTTGGTCTGATTCTAGGTGTGGGTGTTTTAGTTCGGGTGCGAGTCTGTGTCCGGATTTGTGTCCAGGTTTGGACCCTGATCTGGGTCTAGGTTCGGGTCCCGAGTGCGGGTCCAAGTTTAAGTCTGGGTCAGGATCTCGATCCAGATCTATGTCCAACATTTCGATCCCAGTCTGGGTCTAAGTTCGAGTCCAGTTTCGTATCCGGATCCCTATCTAGGTCCGAGTCTGTGTTTGGGATCGGGTCCCACAATTAGGTCTAGGTCCGGGTCTCGGTTCCGGTCTGGGTACATGACCGTGTCCGGGCCCGAGTTCCAGTCTCAGTTTGGGTCTGAGGCTAGGTCTGTGTTCGGTTCTAGGTCTGGGTCTGGGTCTTGGTAACGGTTCTAGGTCCCGACCCTGGTTCTGTGTCCCTAGTCTGGTTCCATATTTGGGTCTGAGTTCAGGTTCGGGTTCGTGTCCCGAGTCCAGGTTTGGGTTGGGATCCGGGTCCGCTTCCCGATTCGGTTCTAGGTCAGATTTTGAGTTCGAGTCCTGGTCCGGTTACGGTTCTGTATCTACGTCCAATTTCAGTTATGATTCCAAGTCCAAGTCCTAGTTCAAGTCCTGGTCAACTTTCAGTTTTTGTTCCAATTTTTGGTCACAGGGTACGGGTTCGGGTCCACTTTTGGGTTTGGGACTGGGTTCAAGTTCGGGTGTGGGTTCAAATCCTTATAAGTATTCGGGTCCAGGCTGGGTCCCAAATCCATACACCGACTACGGGTTTTGTCCAAGCCCTAGGTCCAGATCTAGATCCCCATCTCGAGTCCCAGTCTGTTTCCATTTCTGGTGCAGGGTCACGAGGTGGGTCCTAGGTTCAAGTTCAGGTCTGGGTCAGGTACTAGGTCTCGGGCCTATTTCAGTTTCCCAGGTCCCTATACATGTTCTGGGTCCAGGTCCCAGTTATTGTGTCGGTTTGGGTCCCGGTGTAGGTCTGGGTTCGAGTCTTGGTGTCAGTTCGGGTTTAGGTCTCTTTCTGGGTTTTTGTCTGGGTTCGGGTTTGGGTTTAGGTCCTCGTCCTGGTCCTAGTTCCATTTACGATTCTGAGTTCGAGTTTGGGTTTCAGTTCCGGTCAAAGTTCGAGTCCTGGTCTGAGTTTGGGTTCGGGTCCTGATTTCAGTCTAGGTCCAGATCAGGCTCCGGGTCTTGGTCTAGGTTGGGTCCGAGACCCAAGTTCCAATCCTGATCTAAGTCTTGATTGAGTTCTGGGTCTAAGTCCATGGTTTTTATCCTGGTCTAGGTTCTAGTTGGGTCCGGGTCCGGGTCAAGCTTTTGTTCTGAATCTAGGTGTGGGTGTTTGAGTTCGGGTCCGAGTTTGTGTCTTGGTTTGTGTCCAGGTCTGCACCCGGATCTGGGTCTAGGTTCGGGTCTAGGTCCAAGTTCGGGTCTCGAGTGCGTGTCAAAGTTTGGGTCTGGGTCAGGATCTCGGTCCAGATCTAGGTCCAGCATTTCGATCCCAGTCTAGGTCTTGGTCTGAGTCCAGTTTCGTATCCGGATCCCTATCTAGGTCGAAGTCTGTGTTTAGGATTCTAGTTCATGGTCCTGGTTCCGCGATTCTTGTTCTGGCTCTAATTTTGGGTCTCAGGATTGGGTTGGGATCTTGGTCCTGCTCCCAATTCGGGTCTAGGTCTTATTTGGAGTCCGGGTCCTGGTCCGCTTACGGTTCTGGTGATTATTGTTCTTGTTCTAATTTTGGGTCCCAGGTCTAGGTCTGGCTTCGGGTTTGGTTTTGGTCCTAGTTTGAGCCCCAGATCTAGACACCGCCTACTGGTCTGTTCCAGGCCCCGTTACCCGAATCCTGAGTCAAGATCTGGATCACTGTCACAGGTCTCGGTCTGGTTCTTGTTTAGGTCCCAGGTCCCATTTTTTAGTTTGGGTTTACGATCGAGACTGGGGTGCGATTCTAGGTCCCGACCCTGGTTCTGTGTCCCTAGTCTGGTTCCATGTTTGGGTCTGAGTTCAGGTTCGGGTTAAGGTCCCGAGTCCAGGTTTGGGTAGGGATCCGTGTCCGGCTCCCGATTCGGGTCTAGTTTTAATTTGTAGTCCGGGTCCTGGTCCGGTTACGGTTTTGGATCTAGGTACAATTTCAGTTATGATTCCAAGTCCAAGCCCTTGTTCCAGTCCCGACCAACTTCCAGTTTTTGTTCCAATTTTGGGTTACAGGGTACGGGTTCGGGTCCTATTTTGGGTTAGGGCTTCGGTTCAGGTTCGGGTCCTGTTGGGTTTTATGCCCTAAATAAAACTCATTTCATATAATCAGATTTACTTATTAATAAAGATCAGAAATAACATTTTATGTTGCATGGTTCACATGATTTATTTCATGATTATAGGTATATAATGTATGAATTCTTTTTAAGTCCAGAACATATGAGTTGGTTAAAGATTATAGTGTTGTCAGCACAGTGGAATATAATCTTTATTGTATGTTCAAAAGTTGATTCCCTGATTTGTCAGAACACTGGATTTAGACTGACATGGCATAATCAGCGATAGGTATTCTTACACCTTGGAAAAGTGTTATGTCCTTTCCAGGACATTGGCAAAGTTTACCAGTATCGGATGTATGGAGTATACATCGGAAGGGACCGATATTGAACTTTGATTAGATATGTTAAAATTTACCGTAATATCTATTCAATTCAAAATAAACTGTTGATCCTAGATCACATGATCAAAATCCTGATATGGTTAGGCTCAATCTCAAGAGTGTTACTCGTGTTATTTGATTTGTTAGTTAAGCCCAGTTTTGTATCAGGGTAATACGTACATTTTGGGAACACGGTAATGCAATTGAGTGGGGGAGCGCTAACATAAATATGGAATCTATAGCTTCTATTTGGCAAATATAAGTAAAGGATGATTTCCTTCGAGCTTAACCAAACGAAGATAAATGGTGGAGATCTCATTTCACTTAGGTGAAATATCATTTATACAGGGTTAAGTGTTTTAAGGATAAAATACATTGTAGGGTGTTACGGTAATTTAATCCTGTACAGTGTAAATCATCTATATAGAGGATAATTGATCACATTAGGGTTATAACAATGGATAACTAATGACGTGTCTATATCGTGGAACATATAGAGCGTTTCTATATGACTGAGAGTGCAATTCCAAGTTCTAAGTGTGGATTCAATGAGGAATTAATAAGTTAGGGAATTTACTTGGTAAATTCGGTTCGACTTATTGGAAGTTCGGTTATATAGACCCATGGTCCCCATACTAGTTGAGGCCATACTACTTGTAAGACTCAGTTAATTGATTTTAATTAATCAATTATAATTCTAAAAGTTAGACTATGTCTACTTTATGAATTCTCACAGTTTAAGGATGAAATTGTAAAGAAAAAGGGTTTCTAGGTTTAATTATTAATTAAGAGACTTTGTATGTCTAATTAATAATTATTTTAAATGACAATATTATTTAATAATCTATTTTAGTTATTAAATAATTAGTTTTGGCATTTAAATGATTAGAATTGGAAAAATGGCATTTTTTGGAGAAATTGAAATAAAATTGAGGAAATTGCAAAATCCAAGTGAGGCCCATATTCCCTCTATGGCCGAGCACTCCCTTTGTGTTTCCCAATTATTATTTTTATTTTTTAATTGTCATGTAATTGCTAATCAAAGCCTAGCTATAATAGGAAAGTGGTGGATCACACTAAAGAAGGCAGTTGATTGATTACACAGTAATTAAGGAAACTGTTTTATTTGGAAAGTTGTGCTCTCCCTTCTCCCTATATAAAGCAACCTTGTTCTCTTCTCTTGTATGCATGAGAAGCCATAAGCCACGAAATTCAAGAGAGAAAAAGAGAGAAAAATTTGAAATCCTTGTGAGATGAGTAGTGCCCACACACATCAAGTGGTATCTCAATCATAGTATGGAAGACTATGGAATTTCTGCATCAAAGGAGGAGAAAAGAAGATCCACGTTCAGATCTTGGTGATGTTCTGCTACAGAAAGGAATCAAGGGCTAGAGATCTGAACGGAAGGAGTCATATTATTCCGCTGCACCCACTGTAAGGTTTTCTAACTTTATATGTGTTTATTTTCATTGTTTTAGAATTCATATTAGGTTGTTAATCCAACATACTTGTTAGTAAATCTAGATCCTGGTAAAATAATTTCCAACAACTGGCATCAGAGCCATGGTAATGATTTACTTTCATGTAATATGAATTAAAGCGATGATTGCATGTTTCTGTGTTGATTTTGATGGTTTCATGTTGGTTTATGTGCTTATGTGATGAATGTTAATGTTGTACGAAATTTTTCCATGAAATATATTTTTTCAATTTTTGAAAATATTTTATTTGGATTCCTTGTGAAGATTTGAGCAATTTTCGTTTTTACGGAACTCGATTCCGATAAAAATTGAGAAAGATATGAATTTTGGAAGATTGGAAATCATGGTTGCTGCATGGAGCCTATCCTGGCAGTTCCCCACAAATTGCGAATTTTTGAGGTTTTTCCCCAAAAATCCAATTTTTTCATGTGATTGTTTCCCAAAATTTATTTTTCCAATTTTAAATATTTCTAAATTGAAATGTTTCCAATTTTAAATATTTTAAATTTGGAATTTTTCCAATTTTTAAATATTTCTATTTTTAGAATGTTTCCAATTTTAAATATTTCCTATTATGGTCAGATTTAAAAATTTGTTAACTTCTTTAATATTTATTTATTATTTAATTATAAGATTAGATATTTTGATATTTAAGATATTTTAAATTAAAAGATAACTTTGTCTTTTTATTTAAAATATTATATTAAAATTATCTTATATGACAAATTAAATAATTAATAAATTTGAAATTAACATTGATATTTTTATAGATATACTTACCATAATCTTTTTCAAATTCAAAAATTTGTTATTTTGTTAAATATTTAATTATTTATAAATTATAAGTTTAAAAATGATATTTTTTCTATATATATCATTTTTTTCCTTATTAGAAATTTATAAATCATATCTTAAATATTTAAATAACATAGATATTTTTGTAGAGATTTGAATATTGCTTAATTTGAGATATTTTGACATATAATTATGGTAATTATTATTTAACCAAATCTATTTTAAAATTGGTTTATTTTATTAAATTATAAGATCTGAAAGTGATATTGGAGATTCTTTCCTTTTAAATCATTGATCTTATTAGATATTTAATTTAATTTGATTCAAATAAACCTAGATATTTTAAAATTAGTTTCCTTTATTTGGTTAGTTTAAGAATAATAATTTAATTATATTAATATCTTGATTCACATCTGTTACATGGACAATGTTTGTTTATTTATATTGTTTATTCAAAACTTTTTAACAAACCTATTATTTATCTGATCTAAATTGCTATGATTAACTTGTTGACAGATCCAATGATCTGATTTTAATCATAGTTCAATTGACGATAGATCTTATAAATAATTTGTAACAGGTAAATTTTGTACTTCTTTCATCTGTGTAAACCTAGTAACATGATAGGGTCCATCCAAATCATTTGACCTGTGTGAGCCTATATGTTTGCTTTTGGGCTTAGATGCACATAGGAAGCCCATTTAAGTTTTTACTAAGTAAATGGACTAGGTTGCTAAAATAAATTTTGACATAAGGAAATTTATTTAGGTCCAATTAGATTTGGGCTTATTCAATGAATAACAATTGTTTATTTTAAGGTTAAATTCCTCTCTTTTGGGCCTTGTGTGAGAGTTGGGGGCCATAGAAGTGGGTACGACATACTGAACCCAGCTCCCCCTCACATGAACTACCCCAATTGTGAAGGCCCATTTGCCTTATTTAAATAATTGTATTAGGTTAATTATATTAGTCTAACCTAATTAAAATTGAATTAGCAACATAATTAACTTTTAAAATATATGAAATTTATTTTTCATTGTAATATTTTAAAGTTAATTTTAAAAAAACACTTAGTCAATGATATATTCTAGATAGTTATTTCTAGTACTAGTTATTATTTCTAATATTAAATAGGAAAATATCATTGATTGTGAAATTAATTGTTTCCTAATTAATTTTGGTACAATCTAAGTTTAGTATATTTTCCTAGTATTAAACTAGAATTAATAATTAAGTTTTCTCTTTACTTAATTATTTATTTCTTGAATTTAATACATTTAATTAAATTGAAAATTTCAATATCTAAGTTGATTTTCATCATGATACTTTAATATTGTTATTTAATTAAAGTTGAAAATTATTTTAAGTTTGGAATCTTATTTCAGAATAACTTAAGTTTGAATAATTTTCAGAATATATTTTATTTTATTTTATTAATCATTTCCCAAAATTTCGAAATTACATTTCTTTAATGTAGAAATTTCGAATTTTATTTGAAAAATAGATTAAAGTTGAAAATTATTTATTTAATTTTGGACCAACTTAAATCAGTGATTTTTTCATTTAATGGTTAATTAAAATAAATGAACTAAAATATATTATAATTAGAAATTGGATTAATTAGTCTATGAAAGTCTAGATAGATATTATCTGTTTTGCTTGAAGTATTTTTCTAGTGATATTTAATTAAATAGAAAATTAATATTTAAGTTGATTTTTTTAATCATGATACTTAAATATTTGAAATTTTTCGTAGATATTTAATTAAATAGGAAAATTATATTTTTGTTGAAAATTAATTTTTATCAATTAATTTTGGGCCAACATAAAAGTAGAGTAATTTTCCAAGATTTATTTTATTTTATTTTAAAGCATTTTCGAAAATGCAATATATATTTATAGAAAATTAAATTTGAGTTGTAAATTAATTTAAATTAATTTTGAAACAACTTAAATTGAATAATTTTCTAAATATTTATGGAAATTATTACTAAGATTGAAATAATTCACGTTATTTATTCATCTAAGTATAATTTATAAATATTAAATTAAAATTTATATTTGGAATTTTTCATTCTAAATTGGAAATTTTAATTAAATAAATATATATTTAAAATAAATGGATTAAAATAAATATTAGAAGAAAATACACCCTTCATTAAATAATGAGCTTTATTATAAGGATATTCGATCTCCATTGTTGGTTTTACATAGCTATTGTTTTAGTGAGTAATCCTCCCTAATGGAGGAACGTTCATTAGCAAGTTAGCACCGTTTAATCTCGAAAGATAAGTAATCTTGTAAGTTTTTTTTATATAGTTTATGATCACCCTAATGGTCGCGACTATATAAGACTTGCAAGAATATGAAACAATGGTGGAAGCTCATAAGATAGAATAGCCTTGACTCTCGCCTAAACGGGACAACGCGGATTCACATCTTGATCGAATAAAAGGTTGCTAGAATGTTTGACATTTTAGATGAGCTGACAACTCTATTCAATGAATGGTAGCTTTGACTCTCGCCTAAACGGGACACTGATATCAGTTTGTTGAAAACCTTGGAAATTATTTAGGATTGTATGTTTTACTATTTTCACTTGTCATTCCTACTTGCTATGTGCTTCATAATCTCTGAATTGTGTATGAATTTGTATTGAACCATGTTATTTTCTGTTATTAAATTGTAGTTTAATTTCGAATCTTCATTGTTGTTCTAACTTGATTTGTTTTTCTAATGAGATAAATCCCTAATGGAATTTCACCATTAGACTAACATAATAGTATTAGATCTCGAAAGATAAATATTGTATATGCAACATCTAGCTTTTCATCAATTGATGACACCTGAGACTAGTGTTTTACAATATGAAACAAGAAGATTGTATAAATAAGATTACTTTGACTCTCGCTAATCGGAGCATCGTTGGATTCTTATTTAAAACGAAATTATCCTATTTCCTCTTAGCTTATTCATTTCGAATTAGCTTAACGACATATCATTGGATGAATGGTCTATAAATCATATAAAGTCATATTTTCTCTTAAGAAATTAGATGACGCATATGATTATATTCCCAGAATTCTATCCCTAAATGATATAAATCCTCAATCTTAGATATCTCCTACTTGTATAGGCAAATCATAGAGTTAGATTAGTAGTGGTGGTCCAAGAAAGAATTACTAATTATACAGTTGCACTTTCACAAGTGTTTCATAACCATTTTCTATCAATGGATTTAAACTGTATGAGTTTAGTATTCTGTGACCAGAATCCACTTGCACTATTCTAAGAACTCTTTGATATAACTAAACTTAAGTCATCAAAAGATACAACCACATATTTTATAAATCTAAGGCATTCGTATCTTGTTCATAGTGGTTTTGACAAGATCATTCTCTGCAAAGAGTTAATATGCCTATATCCACTGAAAGTAATTTCATCTCATTCGCAGATGGATGTACATTCAGGGGTGGATATGAGTTTTCGTTGTATTCTTAAAACGATCACTCTAGATTTTACCTTATGCAAAAGAAATTTGAAATGTTTGAAAAATTTCATGAATTTCTAGCAATGGTGAAGGTAAGTGGTTAAAGATCTTGCGAACTGATAGGGGTGGAGAAAAAGTTAGTAGATATGCAGTTCAAAGATCATTAATTTGATTTTGAATTATATCCAAACTTACCTCCCCAGAAATTCGAGTTGCATATTGATGATTAGTTACTAGTCGTTGCCTAAATCCTTCTATGGAAATAAAATTTCAGAATGATGCAATGGTTGTATACTTAATGTAAATCATTACTAGATTCATGGATGACCTAATCGAAATCTTAAGAAAAGCTAGAATTGCTAACCTTGGTTTGCATGTTTGTTAGCTATTCTAAGTGATTAGAGGTGGAGCATCCCATAGTCATTAGATAAGAAAGTGTTTGTTTAAACAAATACTATTTTTCTAAGAAAATGACTAAATCTGAAAATAAAGTAGCAAATAAAGGAGATATTTTTTCTTGATTCCAAAAGTGTTCTATCATCTTATTTTACAAGATGATCCCACTGCCTCTGTTGTCTTAACACAACTGAAGAGGTCTATACCATTTAGTTTTCTTTGACATGGTTCACGGTACCTTGTTGTAGTGGGAGAGTTTCTAGGAACTCATCTTCTTATAACTTGGAAGACACTAGTGATTAAAATCCATTGTGAGTTTAAACAAGTAATGGATTGTCAAGATAAGAAACTAAGAAGAAAGCCAAGAGAACTATGGTTTGATCCATTCACATGGAGTAACCTAAAGTTTTCTGTTACAAGGACATGAAAGGAAATTTTCGTTAATAAGTCTATTCAATGGACTTAACAAAACTTCCTGTTCCTAGTATTATAGGTTTGAGTTTATCTAAATCTATGGCTTGTGGTATACCTGGTAATTACTTACTCTAATGCAAGCAACTTACTTTAGTAAGATGCTAGAGCATTTTCTTTCCAATGGAAATCTATAGAAGCTTCACAACTTCTTAGATATAGAATTTATTTATCTAAGGAAGAGTCTCAACTATTCCAGAGAAGATAAAGCCATGAAAGAATTTCTTGAATCAACAGTGAGAGGTCTCAGATATGCTTTTGTATGCCTTAGACCAGACACCTGCTGTTGAGTGGGAGTAATGAGTAAGTATCAGATTAATCCAGGAGAGGAACATTGGAAGACAATCAAGTAAATCTTAAGATTAAGAAGAGGAACTATATGTTAGTCAATAAGGGTGGTTTTGAAACTCTTAGACTACACCACATCAGATTTCGAGACTTGCCTGTGTGCTAGAAAGTCTGCTGATGAGATGGTGATTACTTTGGGGGTGGAGTAGTGATTTTGGAGAAGTGTAAAAAACTTATCTGAAATCTCTTGGTCTACCAGAGAGAGACTGAATGATAAAAGTTGCAGGAAAGATACTTATTCAGTCTAAGGAAAGTTCTATACATTTGTGGCAGTGTTCCAACTTGCCTTAACTACTAGGGTTACTTCCTGAATAATGAAAGAGTAGTTGCCCAAAAGTATAGAATCCAGTATCCCAAAAGAGTAGATATATAGAGAGGAATTTCACATTATCAAGGATTTTGTGATTAAGGAAGAGTAATGGTGGAGAAGAGGTTGTGTTTAATTCAACCTGTCAGATCCCATTACGAGGAGTTTACAACTATTACACTTGATTGGTATATCAAGGTGTTAATGATTATTTGAAATGCACTTTTTGTTTTATATTAGTGCAAGTGGGAGTTTGTTGGGTTTTATGCCCTAAATAAAACTCATTTCATATAATCAGATTTACTTATTAATAAAGATCAGAAATAACATTTTATGTTGCATGGTTCACATGATTTATTTCATGATTATAGGTATATAATGTATGAATTCTTTTTAAGTCCAGAACATATGAGTTGGTTAAAGATTATAGTGTTGTCAGCACAGTGGAATATAATCTTTGTTGTATGTTCAAAAGTTGATTCCCTGATTTGTCAGAACACTGGATTTAGACTGACATGGTATAATCAGCGATAGGTATTCTTACACCTTGGAAAAGTCTTATGTCCTTTCCAGGACATTGGCAAAGTTTAAAAGTATCGGATGTATGGAGTATACATCGGAAGGGACCGATATTGAACTTTGATTAGATATGTTAAAATTTACCGTAATATCTATTCAATTCAATATCAACTGTTGATCCTAGATCACATGATCGAAATCCTGATATGGTTAGGCTCAATCTCAAGAGTGTTATTCGTGTTCTTTGATTTGTTAGTTAAGCCCAGTTTTGTATCAGGGTAATACGTACATTTTGGGAACACGGTAATGCAATTGAGTGGGGGAGCGCTAACATAAATATGGAATCTATAGCTTCTATTTGGCAAATAGAAGTAAAGGATGATTTCCTTCGAGCTTAACCAAACGAAGATAAATGGTGGAGATCTCATTTCACTTAGGTGAAATATCATTTATACAGGGTTAAGTGTTTTAAGGATAAAATACATTGTAGGGTGTTACGGTAATTTAATCTGTACAGTGTACAGTGTAAATCATCTATATAGAGGATCATTGATCACATTAGGGTTATAACAATGGATAACTAATGACGTGTCTATATCGTGGAACATATAGAGCGTTTCTATATGACTGAGAGTGCAATTCCAAGTTCTAAGTGTGGATTCAATGAGGAATTAATAAGTTAGGGAATTTACTTGGTAAATTCGGTTCGACTTATTGGAAGCTCAGTTATATAGACCCATGGTCCCCATACTAGTTGAGGCCATACTGCTTGTAAGACTCAGTTAATTGATTTTAATTAATCAATTATAATTCTAAAAGTTAGACTATGTCTACTTTATGAATTCTCACAGTTTAAGGGTGAAATTGTAAAGAAAAAGGGTTTCTAGGTTTAATTATTAATTAAGAGACTTTGTATGTCTAATTAATAATTATTTTAAATGACAATATTATTTAATAATCTATTTTAGTTATTAAATAATTAGTTTTGGCATTTAAATGATTAGAATTGGAAAAATGGCATTTTTTGGAGAAATTGAAATAAAATTGAGGAAACTGCAAAATCCAAGTGAGGCCCATATTCCCTCTATGGACGAGCACTCCCTTTGTGTTTCCCAATTATTATTTTTATTTTTTAATTGTCATGTAATTGCTAATCAAAGCCTAGCTATAATAGGAAAGTGGTGGATCACACTAAATAAGGCAGTTGATTGATTACACAGTAATTAAGGAAACGGTTTTATTTGGAAAGTTGTGCTCTCCCTTCTCCCTATATAAAGCAACCTTGTTCTCTTCTCTTGTATGCATGAGAAGCCATAAGCCACGAAATTCAAGAGAGAAAAAGAGAGAAAATTCGAAATCCTTGTGAGATGAGTAGTGCCCACACACATCAAGTGGTATCTTAATCATAGTATGGAAGACTATGGAATTTCTGCATCAAAGGAGGAGAAAAGAAGATCCAGGTTCAGATCTTGGTGATGCTCTGCTACAGAAAGGAATCAAGGGCTAGAGATCTGAACGGAAGGAGTCATATTATTTCGCTGCACCCACTGTAAGGTTTTCTAACTTTATATGTGTTTATTTTCATTGTTTTAGAATTCATATTAGGTTGTTAATCCAACATACTTGTTAGTAAATCTTGATCCTGGTAAAATAATTTCCAACAGTCCCATTTTTTAGTTTGGGTTCACGATCGAGACTGGGGTGCGATTCTAGGTCCCGACCCTGGTTCTGTGTCCCTAGTCTGGTTCCATGTTTGGGTCTGAGTTCAGGTTCGGGTTAAGGTCCCGAGTCCAGGTTTGGGTAGGGATCCGTGTCCGGCTCCCGATTCGGGTCTAGTTTTGATTTGTAGTCCGGGTCCTGGTCCGGTTACGGTTTTGGATCTAGGTACAATTTCAGTTATGATTCCAAGTCCAAGCCCTTGTTCCAGTCCCGACCAACTTCCAGTTTTTGTTCCAATTTTGGGTTACAGGGTACGGGTTCGGGTCCTGTTTTGGGTTAGGGCTTCGGATCAGGTTTGGGTCTGGGTTCGGGTCCTTGTCAGGGTTCGGGTCCTTATCAGGGTTCGGGTCCAAGGCTGGGTTTTAAATCCAACACCGACTATAGGTTTTGTCCAAGCCCTCGGTCCAAATCCAGGTCCCGACCTAGGGTCCCAGTCTGGTTCCATTTCTGGTGCAGGGTCACGATCTGTGTCCTAGGTTCAAGTTTGGGTCTTGATCGGGTACTACGTCCTGGTCCTGGTTCTGTTTCACAGGTCCCTATCCTCATTTTAGGTCAAAGTCCCAGTTATAGTGTGGGTTTAGGTCACGGTCTAGGTTCGGGTTCGAGTGCTAGTCTTGGTTCGGGTTTAGGTCTGTGTCTGGGTTTTGATCTGCGTTCGGGTTTGGGTTTAGGTCCTGGTCCTAGTCCTAGTTCGATTCTAGTTCCATTTGCGATTCTAAGTTCGAGTTTGGGCTTAAGTTCGAGTCGGAGTTTGAGTACTGGTCTGAGTTTGGGTTCGGGTCCTGATTTCAAACTAGGTCAAGATCAGGCTCTGGGTGTGGGTTCGCGTCCTGGGTCTTTGTCTAGGTTGGGTCCGAGTCCAATGTTCCAATCCCGATCTGAGTCTGGATTCAGTTCTAGGTCTAAGTCCTTGGTTCTGATCCTGGTCTGGGTTCAAGTTGGGGCCGGGTCCGTGTCCGGGTCTAGCTTTTGGTATGATTCTAGGTGTGGGTATTTGAGTTTGGGTCGAGTCTGTGTCCAGGTTTCTCTCCAGGTCTGGACCCGTTTCTGGGTCTACATTTGGGTCCAGGTCCAAGTTCTGGTCCCGAGTGCGGGTCCAACTTTGGGTCTGGGTCGGGTTCTCGGTCCAGATCTTTTTGCAGCATTTCGATCCCAGTTTGGTTCTTGGTTTGAGTCTAGTTTTGTATTCGGATCCCTATTTAGGTCCAAATCTTTGTTTGGGATCGGGTCGCAGATTTAGGTCCAAGTCAGGGTGTGAGTTCCGGTGTGGCTACACGACTGTGTCCGGGCCCGAGTTCGAGTCTCAGTTTGGGACTGAGGCTAGGTCTGTGTTGTGTTCTAGGTCTTGTTCCGGGTCCTGGTCACGGTCCTAGTCTTGTTCTAGGGTCCTGGTTCGGCGATTCTTGTTCAGGTTCTAATTTTGGTTCCCACGTCTAGGTCTAGGTTCGGGTTTGGTTCTTTGTCTTGATTCTGGTCCTAGTCTGAGTCCTAGATCTAGACCCCGCCTACTGGTTTGTTCCAGGTCCCGTTACCCAAATACGTAGTCAAGATCTGGATCACTGTCACAGGTTTCTGTCTGGTTCTGGATTAGGTACCAGGTCCAATTTCTGAGTTTGGGTTCGGTTCTAGGTCTAGACCCTGGTTTTGTGTCTCTAGTCTGGCTCCATGTTTGGGTCTAAGTTCAAGTTCGAGTTTGGGTCTCGAGTCCAGGTTTGGGTTGGGATCCGGGTCCTGCTCCCAATTCGGGTCCAGGTCTGATTTGGAGTCCGGGTCCTGGTCGGGTTACGGTTCTGGATCAAGGTCGTATTCAGTTATGATTCCAAGTCAAAGTCCTAGTTCCAGTCCCGGTCAACTTTCGATTTTGGTTCCAATTTTGGGTCACAGGGTACGGGTTCGGGTCCACTTTTGGGTTTGGGACAGGGTTCAGGTCCGGGTGTGGGTTCGGGTCCTTGTTAGGGTTCGGGTCAAGGGTTCGGTCCCAAATCCACACTTAGAACTTGGAATTGCACTCTCAGTCAACTTCCAATTTTAGGTCACAGGGTACGGGTTCGGGTCCTCTTTTGGGTTAGGGCCTGGGTTCAGGTCCGGGTGTTGGTAAGGGTCCTTGTCAGGGTTCGGGTCTAAGGCTGGGTTTTAATCCAAACACCGACTAAAGGTTTTGTCCAAGCCCTGGGTCCAGATCCGGTTCATAATCTGGTTCCATTTCTAGTGCCAGGTCACGATCTGGGTCCTATGTTGAAGTTCGGGTATGGGTCGGGTACTAGGTCCGGGTCCTAGTTCTGTTTCCCACGTCCCTAACCTTATTCTAGGTCCAAGTCCCGGTTATTTTGTGGGTTTGGCTCCCGGTCTAGGTTCGGGTTCGAGTGCTAGTCTCGGTTCGGGTTTAGGTCTCTGTCTGTGTTTTGATCTGGGTTCGGGTTTGGGTTTAGGTCCTAGTCCTGGTCCTAGTCCTAGTTCGAGTCGGAGTTTGAGTACTGATCTGAGTTTTGGTTCGTGTCCTGATTTCAGTCTAGGTCAAGATCAGGCTCCGGGTGTGGGTTCGCGTCCTGGGTCTTGGTCTAGGTTGGGTCCGAGTCCCAAGTTCCAATCCCGATCTGAGTTTGGATTAAGTTCTGGGTCTAAGTCCTTGGTTCTGATCCTGGTCTGGGTTCGAGTTATGTCCAGGTGTAGCTTTTGGTATGATTCTAGGTATGGGTGTTTGAGTTCGGGTCTGAGTCTGTGTTCGGGTTTGTGTCTAGGTCTGGACCCCGATCTGGGTCTAGGTTCGGGTCTAGGTCATAGTTCGGATCCCGAGTGCGGGTCCAAGTTTTGGTCTAGGTCGGGATCTCGGTCCAGATCTAGGCCCAGCATTTCGATCCCAGTCTGGTCATTGTCCAAGTCAAGTTTCCTATCTGGATCCCTATCTAGGTCCAAGTTTGTTTTTGGGATCGGGTCCCAGATTTACGTCCAGGTCCGGGTCTCAGTTCCGGTTTGGGTACACGACCGTGTCCGGGCCCGAGTTCCAGTCTCAGTTTTGGTCTGAGACTAGGTCTGTGTTGGGTTCAAGGTCTGGGTCAGGGTCCTGGTCATGATCCTAACCTTGTTCTAGGGTCCTGGTTCGGCGATTCTTGCTCAGGTTCTAATTTTGGGTCCCAAGTCTAGGTCTGGGTCCTAGTTTGAGTCCCAGATCTAGACACCGCCTACTTGTCTGTTCAAGGCCCCGTTACCTAAATCGCGAGTCAAGATCTAGATCACTGTCACGGGTCTCGGGTCTCGGTCTGGTTCTGGTTCAGGTCCCAGGTCAAATTTCTGAGTTTGGGTTCGGGATCGAGACTGGGGTGCGGTTCTAGATCCAGACCCTGGTTCTGTGTCTCTAGTTTGGCTCCATGTTTTGGTCTAAGTTCAGTTTCGGGTTTGGGTCTCGAGTCCAAGTTTGGGTTGGGATCCCCAATTCGGGTGTAGGTCTGATTTGGAGTCTGGGTCCTTGTCCGGTTATGGTTCTGGATATAGGTCCCATTTCGATTATGATTCCAAGTCCAAGTCCTAGTTCCAGTCCTGGTCAACATCCGATTTTTGTTCCAATTTTTGGTCACAGGGTACGGGTTGGGTCCACTTTTGGGTTTGGGACTGGGTTCAGGTCCAGGTGTGTGTTCGGGTCCTTGTCAGGGTGCGGGTCAAGGGCTGGGTACCAAATCCACACACCAACTACGGGTTTTGTGAAATCCTAGGTTCCAGATCCGGATCCCAATCTCGGGTCCCAGTCTGGTTCCATTTCTTGTGCTGGGTCAAGAGCTAGGTCCTAGGTTCAAGTTCGGGTATGGGTCGGGTACTAGGTCTCGGTTCTAGTTCTGTTTCCCCAGGTCCCTATCCTGATTTTTGGGCCAGGTCCCGATTATTGTGTGGGTTTGTGTCCCGGTCTAGAGTCGAATTCGAGTCCTAGTCTTGGTTCGGGTTTAGGTCTCTATCTGGGTTTTGATCTGGGTTCGGGTTTGGGTTTAGCTCCTGGTCCTGGTCCTAGTCCTAGTTCGGTTCTAGTTCCATATGCGATTCTGAGTTCGAGTTTGGGTTTGAGTTGGGGTCGGAGTTCGAGTCCTCGTCTGAGTTTGGGTTCGGGTTCTGATTTCATTCTAGGTCTAAATGAGGCTCCGGGTTCGCGTCCTGGGTCTTGGTCTAGGTAGGGTCCGAGTCCCAAGTTCCAATCCCGATGTGAGTCTGGATTCAGTTCTGGGTCTAAGTCCTTGGTTCTGCTCTTGGTCTGGGTTTGAGTTTGGGTCCGTGTCCGGGTCTATCTTTCGGTCTGATTCTAGGTGTGGGTGCTTGATTTCGGGTCTGAGTCTATGTCCGAGATTGTGTCCAAGTCTAGACCGCGATCTGGGTCTACGTTCGGGTCCAGGTCCAAGTTTGGGTCCTGAGTGCGAGTACAAGTTTGGTTCTGGGTCCGGATCTCGGTCCAGATCTAGGTCCAGCATTTCGATCCCAGTCTGGGTCTTGGTCCGAGTCCAGGTTTGTATCCGGATCCCTATCTAGGTCCAAGTCTTTGTTTGGGATCGTGTCCCAGATTTAGGTCCAAGTCCGGGTCTCAATTCCGGTATGGGTACAATTCCGGTATGGGTACACGACCGTGTCTGGGCCCGAGTTCTAGTTTCAGTTTGGGTCTGAGGCTAGGTCTGTGTTCGGGTCTTGGTTTGGGTCCGGGTCCTGGTCACGGTCCTAGTATTGTTCTAGGATCCTGGTTCGGCGATTCTTGTTCAGGTTCTAATTTTTGGTCCCAGGTCAAGGTCTAGGTTCGGGTTGTTTTCTTCTTCTGGGTTCTGGTCCTAGTTTGAGTCCCAAATCTAGACACCGACTTCTGGTCTAGGTCCCATCACTGTCACGGGTCTCGGTCTTGTTCTGGTTCAGGTCCTAGGTCCCATTTCTGAGTTTGGGTTCGGGATCGAGACTGCGGTGCGGTTCTAGGTCCCGACCATGGTTCTTTGTCCCTAGCATGGTTCCATGTTTTGGTTTGAGGTCAGGTTCGGGTTTGGGTCCCGACTCAAGGAATTGGTTTGGATCTGGGTCCGGCTCCCAATTCGGGTCTTGGTCTTATTTGGAGTCCGAGTTCTTGTCTAGTTATGGTTCTGGATCTAGGGCCAATTTCAATTATGATTCCAAGTCCAAATCCTAGTTCCAATCACGGTCAAATTCTCATTTTGGTTCCAATTTTGGGTCACAAGGTACGGGTTCGGGTCCTCTTTTGGGTTTTGGATTGGATTCAGGTCCGAGTGTGGGTTCGGGTCCACTTTTGGGTTTGGGACTGGGTTCAGGTCCGGGTGTGGTTTGGTCCTTGTTAGGGTTTGGGTCACGGGCTGGGTCCCAATCTCGAGTCCCAGTCTGATTCCATTTTTAGTGCCGGGTTACAAGCTGGGTCCTAAGTTCAAGTTAAGGTCTTGGTTGGGCGCTACGTCCTGGTCGTAATTCTGTTTCTTAGGTCCCTATCCTGATTCTGGGTCCAGGTCCCAGTTATTGTGTGGGTTTGGGTCTCGGTCAAGGTTCGGGTTCGAGTCCTAGTCTCTGTTCGGGTTTAGGTCTCTGTCTCGGTTTTGATCTGGGTTCGGGTTTGGGTTTAGCAACTGGCCCTGATCCTAGTTCGGTTCTAGTTCTATTTCCGATTCTAAGTTCGAGTTTGGGTTTGAGTTCGGGTTGGAGTTTGAGTCATGGTCGTAGTTTGGGTTCGGGTCCGGATTTCAGTCTAGGTCCAAATCAGGCTCCGGATGTGGGTTCGCGTCCTGGGTCTTGATCTAGGTTGGGTCCGAGTCCCAAGTTCCAATCCCGATCTGAGTCTGGATTAAGTTCAGGGTCTAAGTCCTTGGTTTTAATCCTTGTCTCGGTTCGAGTTTGGGTCCGGGTCCGGGTTTAGCTTTGGGTCTGATTATAGGTGTGGGTGTTTGAGTTTGGGTCCGAGTTTGTGTCCGGGTTTGTGTTCAGGTCTGACCCTTATTTCTGTCTAGGTTCGGGTTGAGGTCCAAGTTCAGGTCCCGAGTGCGGGTCCTAGTTTGGGTCTGGGTAGGGTTCTCGGTCCTGATCTAGGTCGAGCATTTTGATCCCAGTCTGGGTCTTGGTTCAGCTTCCAGGTCCCATTTCAGAGTTTGGGTTCGGGATCGAGACTTAGGTGTGGTTCTAGGTCCTGACCCTGGTTCTTTGTCCCTAGCATGGTTCCATGTTTGGGTCTGAGTTCAGGTTCGGGTTCGGGTCCCGAGTCCAGGTTTGGGTTGGGATCCGGGTCCGGCTCCCAATTCCGTTCAGTTACGGTTCTGGATCAAAGTCCAATTTCAATTATGATTCCAAGTCCAAGTCCAAGTTTCAGTCGTGGTCAACTTCCGCTTTTGGTTCCAATTTTGGGTCACAGGGTACGTGTTCGAGTCCACTTTTGGGTTTGGGACTAGGTTCATGTTCGGGTGTGGGTTCAGGTCCTTGTTAGGGTTCGGGTCCAAGGCTGGGTCATAAATCCAGACACCGACTATGGGTTTCGTCCAAGCCCTGGGTCTAGATTCGGATCCCAATCTCGGGTCCCAGTCTGGTTCCATTTCTGGTGCAGGGTCAGGAGCTGGGTCCTAGGTTCAAGTTCGGGTCCGGGTCGGGTAGTAGGTCCTAATCCTAGTTCTGTTTCCAGGTCTCTATTCTTATTCTGGGTCCAGGTCCCTGTTATTGTGTGGGTTTGGGTCTCATTCTAGATTTGGGTTCGAGTCTTAGTGTCGTTTTGGGTTTAGGTCTCTGTCTGGGTTTTGATCTGGGTTCGGGTTTTGGTTTAGGTGCTAGTCCTCGTCCTAGTCCTAGTTCGGTTCTAGTTCCATTTGCGATTCTGAGTTCAAGGTTGGGTTTGAGTTCTGGTCGGAGTTCGAGTCCTGGTCTGAGTTTTGGTTCGGGTCCTGATTTCAGTCTAGGTCCAGATCAGGCTCTGAGTGTGGGTTCGCGTCCTGGGTCTTGGTCTAGGTTGGGTCCGAGTCCAAAGTTCCAATCCCGATCAGAGGTTGGATTCAGTTGTGGGGGTAAGTCCTTGGTTCTGATCCTAGTCTATGTTCGAGTTGGGTCCGGGTCTAGGTCTACCTTTCGGTCTGATTCTAGGTGTGGGTGTTTAAGTTCGGCTACGAGTCTGTGTCTGGGTTTGTGTCCAGGTCTGGACCCTTATCTAAGTCTAGGTTCGTTTCGAGGTCCAAGTTTGGGTCCTGAGTGCGGGCCAAGTTTGGGTCTGGGTTAGGATCTCGGTCAAGATCTAGGTTAAGCATTTCGATCCCAGTCTGGGTCTTGGTCTGAGTCCAGTTTCGTATCCGGATCCCTATCTAGGTCCAAGTCTGTTTTTGGGATCGGTCCCAGATTTAGGTCCAGGTCCGGGTTTCAGTTCTGGTCTGGGTACAGGGCCGTGTCTGGGCCCGACTTCCAGCCTCAGTTTGGGTCTGAGGCTATGTCTATGTTCGGTTCTAGGTCTGGGTCCGCGTCCTGGTCACGGTCCCAGTCTTGTTCTAGGGACCTGGTTCGGGGAATTATGTTCAGGTTCTAATTTTGGGTCCCAAGTCTAGGTTTGGGTTCGGGTTTGGTTCTTCGGCTAGGTTCGATTCCTATTTTGAGTCCAAGATCTAGACACCGACTACTGGTCTGTTCGAGGCCCCGTTACCCGAATCTCGAGTCAAGATCTGCATCACTGTCACGGGTCTCGATCTGGTTCTGGTTCAGGTCATAGGTCCCATTTCTGAGTTTGGGTTCGGGATCGAGACTAGGGTGCGGTTCTAGGTCCCGACCCTGGTTCTGTGTCCCTAGTCTGGTTCCATGTTTGGGTCTGAGTTCAGGTTCGGGTTCGGGTCCCGAGTCAAGGTTTGGGTTGGGATCCGGGTCCGGCTCCCAATTCGGTTGTAGGTCTGATTTGGAGTTTGGGTCCTGGTCCGATTACGGTTCTGGATCAAGTTCCAATTTCAATTATGATTCCAAGTCCATCTCCTAGTTCCAGTCCCGGTCAACTTCTGCTTTTGGTTACAATTTTAAGTCACAGGGTACGGGTTCGGGTCCACTTTTGGGTTTGGGACTGGGTTCATGTCCGAGTTTGGGTTTAGGTCCTTTTTAGGGTTCGGGTCCAAGGCTGGGTCATAAATCCAGACACCGACTACATGTTTTGTCCAAGCCCTGGGTCCAGATCCGGATCCCAATCTCAGGTCCCATTTTAGTTCCATTTCTGGTGCCGAGTCACGAGCAGGGTCCTTGGTTCAAGTTTGGGTTCGGGTCGGGTAGTAGGTACCTATCCTAGTTCTGTTTCCCAGGTCTCTATCGTGATTCTGGGTCCAGCATTTCGATCCCAGTCTGGGTCTTTGTCCCAGTCCAGTTTCGTATCCGGATCCCTATCTAGGTCCAAGTCTGTGTTTGGGATCGGGTCCCAGATTTAGGTTCAGGTCTGGGTCTCAGTTCTGGTCTGGGTAAACGACCGTGTCCGGGCCGGAGTTACAGTCTCAGTTTGGGTCTGAGGCTAGGTCTGTGTTCGGTTCTAGGTCTGGGTCGGGGTCCTGGTCAAAGTCCTAGTCTTGTTCTAGGGTCCTGGTTCGGCGATTCTAGTTCAAGTTCTAATTTTTGGTCTAGGTCTGGGTTCTGGTTTTGTTCTTTGTTTGGGTTCTGGTCCTAGTCTGAGTCCCAGAACTAGACACCGACTACTGGTCTATCCAAGGCCCCCTTACCCGAATCCCGAGTCAAGATCTAGATCACTGTCACGGGTCTCGGTCCTTTTCTGGTTCAGGTCCCAGGTCCCATTTCTTAGTTTGGGTTTTGGATCTAGATTGGGGTGCGGTTCTAGGTCCTGACCCTGGTTCTGTGTCCCTAGACTGGTTCCATGTTTGGGTCTGAGTTCAGGTTCGGGTTCAGGTCCCGAGTACATGTTTGGGTTGGGATCCAGGTCCAGCTCCCAATTCAGGTCTAGGTCTAATTTGGAGTTTGGGTCCGGTTACGGTTCTGGATCTAGGTCCAATTTCAATTATGATTCCAAGTGCAAGTCCTAGTTCCAGTCCCGATCAACTTCCAATTTTGGATCACAAGGTACGGGTTCGCGTCCACTTTTGGGTTTGGGACTGGGTTCAGGTCTGGGTGTGGGTTTGGGTCCTTATCAGGGTTCGGGTCCAAGGCTGGGTCATAAATCTAGACACCGACTACGGGTTTTGTCCAAGCCCTAGGTCCAGATACGGATCCTAATCTCGGGTCCCTGTCTGGTTCCATTTCTTGTGCCGGGTCACGAGCTGGGGCCTAGGTTGAAGTTCAGGTCTGAGTCGGGTACTAGGTCCCGGTCCTGGTTCTGTTTCCATGTTTCTATCCTGATTATGGGTCTAGGTCATGGTTATTGTGTGGGTTTGGGTCCTTGTCTAGGTTCGGGTTCGAGCCTTAGTGTCGTTTCGGGTTTAGGTCTCTGTCTGGGTTTTGATCTTGGTTCAGGTTTGGGGTTAGGTCCTGGTGTTGGTCCTAGTCCTAGTTCGGTTGTAGTGCCATTTGCAATTCAAAGTTCGAGTTCAGGTCGGAGTTCGAGTCCTGGTCTTAGTTTGGGTTCGGGTCTTTATTTGAGTCTAGCTCCAGATCAGGCACCAGGTGTGGGTTTGCGTGCTAGGTCTTGGTCTAGGTTGGGTCCGAGTCCCAACTTCCAATCCCGATCTGAGTCTGGATTCGGTTCTGGGTCTAAGTGCTTGATTCTGATCCTGGTCTGTGTTCGAGCTGGCTCCGGGTCCGGGTCTAGCTTTTTGTATGATTCTGGGTGTGGTTGTTTGAGTTCGGCTCCGAGTCTGTGTCCGGGTTTTTGTCTAGGTCTGGACCCCGATCTGGGTCTTTATTCGGGTCCAGGTCCAAGTTCGGGTCCCGAGTGGGGGTCCAAGTTTGGGTTTGGGTCAGATTTGGATCACTGTCACGGGTCTTGGTCTGGTTCCTGTTTAGGTCTCAAGTCCCATTTTTGAGCTTGGGTTCGGGAGCGAGACTGGGGTGCAGTTTTAGGTCCTGACCCTGGTTCTGTGTCCCTAGTCTAGTTTCATGTTTGGGTCGGAGTTCAGGTTCATGTTCGAGTCCCGAGTCAAGGTTTTGGTTGGGATCCGGGTCTGGCTCAAAATTGGTGTCCAGGTCTGATTTGGAGTCCGGGTCCTTGTCCAGTTACGGTTCTATATCTAGGTCCACTTTCAGTTATGATGCCAAGTCCAAGTCCTAGTTCAGGTCTCGGTCAACTTCCCGTTTTTGTTCCAATTTTAGGTCACAGGGTATGGGGTCGGGTCCACTTTTGGGTTTGGGACTGGGTTCAGGTCCGGGTGTGGGTTCGGGTCTTTGTCAGGGTTCAGGTCCAGGGCTAGGTCCCAAATCCAGACACCGACTACGGGTTTTGTCCATGCCTTGGGTCCAGATCCGAATCCCAATCTCGGGTCCCCGTCTGGTTCCATTTCTAGTGTCGGGTCACGAGCTGGGTCCTAGGTTCAAGTTCGGGTCTGTGTCGGGTACTAGGTCTCGGTCCTAGTTCTGTTTCCCAGGTCCCTATCCTGATTCTTGGACTAGGTCCCGGTCATTGTGTGGGTTTGGGTCCGGGTCTAGCTTCGGGTTCGAGTCCTAGTCTCGGTTCGGGTTTAGGTCTCTCTCTGGGTCATTATATGGGTTCGGGTTTGGGTTTAGGTCCTGGTCCTGGTCCTAGTGCTAGTTCAATTCTAGTTCCATTTGCAATTCTGAGTTCGAGTTTGGGGTTGAGTTCGGGTCAGAGTTCGAGTCTTGGTATGAGTTTGGGTTCGGATCGTGATTTCAGTCTAGGTCAGAATCAGGCTCTGGGTGTGGGTTCGCGTCCTGGGTCTTGGTCTAGGTTGGGTCCAAGTCCCAAGTTCCAATCTCGATTTGAGTTTGGATTCAGTTCTGGGTCTAAATCCTTGGGTTCGATCCTGGTCTGTGTTCGAGTTGGGTCCGGGTCCCAATCTAGCTTTTGGTCCGATTCTAGGTGTGGGTGTTTAAGTTTGGGTGGGAGTCTGTGTCCGGGTTTGTCTCCAGGTCTGGACCCCGAGCTGGGTCTAGGTTCGGGTCCTAGTCCAAGTTCGGGTCACGAGTGCGGGTCCAAGTTTGGGTCTGGGTCAGGATCTCGGTCCAGATCTAGGTCCAGCATTCCGATCCAAGTCTGCGTCTTGGTCCGAGTCAAGTTTCGTATCTGAATCCCTATCTAGGTCAAAGTCTGTGATTGGGATCGGGTCCCAGATTTACGTCCAGGTTCGGGTCTCAGTTCCGGTCTGGGTACACGACAGTGTCTTGGCCCGTGTTCCAGTCTCAGTTTGGGTATGAGGCTATGTAATTGTTCGGTTCTAGGTCTGGGTCCTGGTCACGGCATAGTCTTGTTCTAGGGTCCTTGTTCGGCGATTCTTTTTCAGCTTCTAATTTTGGATCCCAGGTCTAGGTCTGGGTTTGGGTTTGGTTCTTCGTCTAGGTTCTGGTCCTAGTCTGAGTCCCTGATCTAGACACCGACTACTGGTCTGTTCCAGGCCCCGTTACCCGAATCTCGAATCAAGATCTAGATCACTTTCACGGGACTCGGTCTGGTTCAGGTTCAGGTCCCATGTCCCATTTCTAAGTTCGGGTTCGGGATCGAGACTGGGGTGCGGTTCTAGCTCCCGACCTTGGTTCTGTGTTCCTAGTCTGGTTCAATGTTTGGGTCTGAGTTCAGGTTCGGGTTCGGGTCCCGAGTCCAGGTTTGGGTTGGGATCAGGGTTCGACTCCCAAATCGGGTCTAGGTCTGATTTGGAGTCCAGGTCCTGGTCCGGTTACGATTCTGGATCTAGGTCCAATTTCAGTTATGATTCTAAGTCCAAGGCCTAGTTCAAGTCCCGGTCAACTTCCGGTTTTGGTTCCAATTTTGGGTCACAAAGTATGGGTTCGTGTCCACTTTTGGGATTGGGACTGGGTTCAGGTCCGGGTGTGGGTTCGGGTCCAGGGCTGAGTCCGAAATCCAGACACCGACTACGGGTTTTGTCCAAGCCCTTGGTCCAGATCTGGATCCCAATCTCGGGTCCCAGTCTGGTTCCATTTCTGGTGCCGGGTCACGAGCTCGGTCCTAGGTTCAAGTTTGGGTCTGGGTCGGGTACTAGGTCTCGGTCCTTGTTTTGTTTCCCAGGTCCCTATCCTAATTCTGGGTCCAGGTCCCAGTTATTTTGTGGATTTGTGTCCTGGTCTAGGTTCGGGTTCGAGTCCTAGTCTCGGTTCGGGTTTAGGTCTCTGTCTGGGTTTTGATCTGGGTTCAGCTTTGGGTTTAGGTCCTGGTCCAGGTCCTAGTCCTAGTTCGGTTCTAGTTCCATTTGGGATTCTCAATTCGAGTTTGGGTTTGAGTTCAGGTCAGAGCTCGAGTCCTGGTCTGAGTTTGAATTCGGGTCCTAATTTCAGTCTAGGTCTAGATCAGGGTCCGGGTGTGGGTTCCCTTCCTGGGTCTTGGTCTAGGTTGGGTCCGAGTCCCAATTTCCAATGCCGATCTGAGTCTGGATTCAGTTCTTGGTCTAAGTCCTTGGTTCTGATCTTGGTCTGGGTTCGAGTTGGGTCTGGGTCCGGGTCTAGCATTTTTTCTCATTCTAGGTGTGGGTGTTTCAGTTCGGGTGCGAGTGTGTGTCCGGGTTTGTGTCCAGTTCTAGACCCCGATCTGGGTCTAGGTTCGGGTCCAAGTCCAAGTTCGGGTCCCGAGTGCGGGTCCAAGTTTGGGTCTGGGTCAGGATCTCGGTCCAGATATAGGTACAACATTTCGATCCAAGTCTTGGTCTGGGTCCGAGTCCAGTTTCGTATCCAAATCACTATCTAGGTCCAAGTCTGTGTTTGGGATCAGGTTCCAGATTTAGGTCCATGTTTGGGTCTGAGTTCCGGTCTAGGTACACGACCGTGTCCGGGCCTGAGTTCCATTCTCTGTTTGGGTCTGAGGCTAGGTCTGTGTTCGGTTCTAGGTCGTGGTCCTGGTCACGGTCTGAGGTAATTCTTGTTCAGGTTCTAATCTTGGGTCCCTGGTCTAGGTCTGTGTTCGGGTTTGGTTCTTCGTCTAGGTTCTGGTCCTAGTCTGAGTCCCAGATCTAGACACCGACTACTGGTCTGTTCCTGGCCCCATTACCAGAATACCGAGTCAAGATCTGGATTACTGTCTCGGGTCTCGGTCTGGTTCCTCTTTAGGTCCCAGGTCCCATTTCTGAGTTTCGGTTCAGGATCGAGACTGGGGTGCGGTTCTAGGTCCCGACTCTAGTTCTGTGTCCGTAGTCTGGTTCCATGTTTGGGTCTGAGTTCAGGCTCAGGTTCGGGTCTCGAGTCCAGGTTTGGGTTGGGATCCAGATCCGGATATAGATCTCGGGTCCAGTCTGGTTCCATTTCTGGTGCCAGGTCACGAGCTAGGTCCTAGGTTCAAGATCGCGTCTGGGTCGAGTACTAGGTCCCGGTCCTAGTTTTTTTTCCCAGGTCCCTATCCTTATTTTGGGTCTAGGTCCCGGCTATTGTGTGGGTTTGGGTCCCGGTCTAGGTTCGGGTTCGAGTCCTAGTCTCGGTTCGGGTTTAGTTCTCTGTCTGCATTTTGATCTGGGTTCGGGTTTGAGTTTAGGTCCTTGTCCTGGTCCTAGTCCTATTTCGGTTCTTGTTCCATTTGCGGTTTTGAGTTCGAGTTTGGGTTTCAGTCTATGTCCAAATAAAGCTCCGGGTGTGGGTTCGCGTCCTGGGTCTTGGTCTAGGTAGGGTCCGAGTCCCAATTTCCAATCCCAATATGAGTCTGGATTCAGTTCTGTGTCAAGTCCTTGGTCCTGATCCTGGTCTGGGTTCGAGTTTTGGTCCGGGTCTAACTTTGGGTCTGATTCCACGTGTGGGTGCTTGAGTTCGGGTCCGAGTCTGTGTCTGGGTTTGTGTCCAGGTCTGGACCTCGATATTGGTCTAAGTTCTGGTCCAGGTCCAAGTTTTGGTCTGAGTTCCAGTCTCAGTTTGGGTCTGAGGCTAGGTCTGTGTTCGTTTGGGACTGGGATCAGGTCTGGGTGTGGGTTCGGGTCCAGGGCTGGGTCCCAAATGCTGACACCGACTTCTAGTTTTGTCGAAGTCGTAGGTCCAGATCTGGATCCCAATCTCGGGTCCCAGCCTCGTTCCATTTCTGGTGCCGGGTCACGAGCTGGGTCGTCCTGGTCGTAGTTCTGTTTCTCAGGTCCCTATCCTTGGGTTTGAGTCCCGGTCTCGGTTTGGGTTCGAGTCCTAGTCTCGGTTCGGGTTTAGGTCTCTGTCTGGGTTTTGATCTAGGTTCGGGTTTCGATTTAGGTCCTGTTCCTGGTCCTAGTCCTAGTTCGGTTCTAGTTCCATTTGCGATTCTGAGTTCGAGTTTGGGTTTGAGTTCGGGTCGGAGTTCGAGTCATGGTCAGAGTTCGGGTTCGGGTCCTGATTTCAGTCTAGGTCCAAATCAGGCTCTGGGTGTGGGTTCGCGTCCTGGAATTTGGTCTAGGTTTGGTCCGAGTCCCAAGTTCCAATCCCGATCTGAGTCTGGATTCAGTTCTGGGTCTAAGTCCTTGGTTCTGATCTGGTTTGAGTTCGAGTTTGGGTCCGGGTCCGGGTCTAGCTTTGGGTCTGATCTTAGGTGTGGGTGTTTAAGTTGGGGTCCGAGTCTGTGTCCGTGTTTGTGTCCAGGTCAAGACCCCGATCTGGGTCTAGGTTCGGGTCCAGGTCCAAGTTCAGGTCCGGAGTGCGGGTCCTAGTTTGGGTCTGGGTCAGGTTCTCGGTCCAGATCTAGGTCCAGCATTTCGATCCTAGTCTAGGTCTTGGTCCAAGTCCAAGTTCCTATCCGGATCCCTATCTAGGTCCAAGTTTGTGTTTGGGATCGAGTCCCAGATTTAGGTCCAGGTCCGGGTCTCAGTTTCGGTCTGGGTACACGACCGTGTCCGGGCCTGAGTTCCAGTCTCAGTTTGGGTCTGAGGCTAGGTCTATGTTCAGGTCTAGGTCTGGGTCCGGGTCCTGGTCACGGTCCTAGTCTTGTTCTTGGGTCCTTGCTCGGCGATTCTTGTTCAGGTTCTAATTTTTGGTCCCAGGTCTAGGTGAGGGTTCGGGTTTGGTTCTTCGTCTGGGTTTGGTTCCTATTCTAAGTCCCAGATCTAGACACCGACTACTGGTCTGTTCAAGGCATCGTTACCCGAATCCCGAGTTAAGATCTGGATCACTGTCACGGGTCTCGGTCTGGTTCTGGTTCAGGTCCCAAGTCCCATTTCTGAGTTTGGATTCGGGATCGAGACTGGGGTGCGGTTCTAGGTCCCGACCCAGGTTCTGTGTCCCTAGTCTGGTTCCATGTTTGGGTCTGAGTTCAGTTTCGGGTTCGGGTCACAAGTCCAGGTTTGGGTTGGGATCCGGGTCCGGCTCCAATTCCGTTCTAGGTCTAATTTGGAGTTCGGGTCCTGCTACAGTTACGGTTCTGGATCAAGCTCCAATTTCAATTATGATTCCAAGTCCATGTGCTAGTTCCAGTCCCGGTCAACTTCTGCTTTTGGTTCCAATTTTTGGTCACAGGGTACGGGTTTGGGTCCACTTTTAGTTTTGGGACTGGGTTCATGTCCGGGTTTGGGTTCGGGTCCTTGTCAGGGTTCGGGTCTAAGGCTGGGTCATAAATCCAGACACTGACTACGGGTTTTGTCCAAGCCCTGGGTCCAGATCCAGATCCCAATCTCGGGTCCCAGTCTGGTTCCACTTCTGGTGCCTGGTCACGAGCTGGGTCCTAGGTTCAAGTTCGGGTCCGGGTCGGGCACTAGGTCCCGGTCCTAGTTCTGTTTCCCAGGTCTCTATCCTGATTCTTTTGGGTTTTGTGCCCTAAATAAAACCCATTTCAATATAATCATATTTACTTATTAATAAAGATCAGAAATAACATTTTATGTTGCATGGTTCACATGATTTATTTCATGATTATATATATAATGTATGAATTCTATTTAAGTCTAGAACATATGAATTTGTTAATGATTATAGTGTTGTCAGCACAGTGGAATATAATCTTAATTATATGTTCGAAAGTTTATTCCCTGATTTGTCAGTTCACTGTATTTAGACTGACATGATAATCAGCGATAGGTATTCTTACACCTTGGATAAGTGTTATGTCCTTTCTACGGCATTGGCAAAGTTTACCAGTATCGGATGTATGGAGTATACATCGGAAGGGACCGATATTGAACTTTGATTAGATTTGTTAAAATTTAACGTAATATCTATTCAATTCAATATCACCCGTTGATCCTAGATCAAATGATCTTAATCCTGATATGATTAGGTTCGATCTCAAGAGTATTATACATGTTCTTTTATTTTTCAGTTAAGCCTACTTTTGGGTCAGGGTGATACGTACATTTTGGGAACTTCATAGTATAATTGAGTGGGAGCGCTAAGATAAATAGGGAGTCTATAACTTCTATAGGAATTTTGAAGTGAAACGATGATATCCTTCGAGCTCGGCTAAACAGAGATAAATGGTGGAGATCTCATTTCACTTTGCTGAAATATCATTTATACAGAGCTAAGTATTTTAAGGATAAAATACATTGAAGGTGTAACGGTAATTTAGTGCCTAGTCAATGTAGATCATCTATTAGAGGGTCATTTATCAAATTAGGATTATAACAATGGATAACTAGTAGCGTATCTATATCGTGGAACATATAGAGCGTTCTATGTAACTGAGAGTGCAATTCCAAGTTCTAAGTGTGGATTCAATAAGGAATTAATAAGTTAGGGAATTTACTTGGTAAATTGGGTTCCACTCCCCGTCAACTTTCGATTTTGGTTCCAATTTTTAGTCACAGGGTACGTATTCAGGTCCACTTTTGGGTTTGGGACTGGGTTCAGGTCCGGGTGTGGGTTCGGGTCCTTGTCAAGGTTCCCAAATCCAGACACCGACTACGAGTCCAGTGCTGGGTCCCAAATCTAGACACCGACATCGAGTTTTGTCCAAGCCCTGGGTCCAGATCCAGATCCCAATCTCTGGTCCCAGTCTCGTTCCATTTCTGGTGCCGGGTCACAAGCTGGGTCCTAGGTTCAAGTTCGGGTCTGGGTAGGGTACTAGGTCCCGGTCCTAGTTCTGTTTCCCAAGTCCCTATCCTAATTCAGGGTCCAGGTCCCGGATATTGTGTGGGTTTGGGTCCCCGTCTAGGTTCGGGTTCGAGTCTTAGTCTCGGTTCGAGTTTAGCTGTCTGGGTTTTGATCTGGGTTTGGGTTTGGGTTTAGGTCCTAGTCCTGGTCCTAGTCCTAGTTCGATTCTAGTTCCATTTGCGATTCTGAGTTCGAGTTTGGGTTTGAGTTCGAGTCGGAGTTCGAGTACTGATCTGAGTTTGGGTTCGCGTTCTGATTTCAGCCTCGGTCAAGATCAGGCTCCGGGTGTGGGTTCGCGCTCTGGATCTTGGTCTAGGTTGGGTCCGTGTCCCAAGTTCCAATTCCGATCTGAGTTTGGATTAAGTTCTGGGTCTAAGTCGTAGGTTCTTATCCTCTTCTGGGTTCGAGTTGTGTCCAGGTGTAGCTTTTGGTATGATTCTAGGTATGGGTGTTTGAGTTCGGGTCCGAGTCTGTGTTCGGGTTTGTGTCTAGGTCTGGACCCCGATCTGGGTCTAGGTTCGAGTCTAGGTCATAGTTTGGATCCCGAGTGCGGTTCTAAGTTTGGGTATAGGTCAGGATCTCGGTCCAGATCAAGGTCCAGCATTTCGATCCCAGTCTGGGTCTTTGTCCAAGTCCAATTTCGTATCTAGATCCCTATCTAGGTCCAAGTCTGTGTTTGGGATCGGGTCCCAGATTTAGGTCCAGGTCTGGGTCTCAGTTCCGGTTTGGGTACACGACCGTGTCCGGGCCTGAGTTCCAGTCTCAGTTTGGGTCTGAGACTAGGTCTGTGTTGGGTTCTAGGTATGGGTCAGGGTCCTGGTCACGATCCTAGTCTTGTTCTATGGTCCTGGTTCGGCGATTCTTGTTCAGGTTCTAATTTTTTGTCCCAAGTCTAGGTCTGGGTCCTAGTTTGAGTCCCAGAGCTAGACACCGCCTACTGGTCTGTTCAAGGCCCCGTTACCTAAATTGCGAGTCAAGATCTAGATCACTGTCACGGGTCTCGGGTCTCGGTCTGGTTCTGGTTTAGGTCCCAGGTCAAATTTCTGAGTTTGGGTTCCGGATCAAGACTGGGGTGCATTTCTAGATCCAGACCCTGGTTCTGTGTCCCTAGTTTGGCTCCATGTTTTGGTCTAAGTTTAGTTTTGGGTTTGGGTCTCGAGTCCAAGTTTGGGTTGGGATCCCCCATTCCGGTCTAGGTCTGATTTGGAGTCCGGGTCCTGGTCCGGTTACGGTTCTGGATATAGGTCCCATTTCAGTTATGATTCCAAGTCCAAGTCCTAGTTCCAGTCCCGGTCAACATCCGATTTTTGTTCCAATTTTTGGTCACAGGGTACAGATTGGGTCCATTTTTGGGTTTGGGACTAGGTTCAGGTCCAGGTGTGTGTTCGGGTCCTTGTCAGGGTGGGGGTCAAGGGCTGGGTACCAAATCCACACACCAACTATGGGTTTTGTGAAAGCCTAGGTTCCAGATCTGGATCCCGATCTCGGGTCCCAGTCTGGTTCCATTTCTTGTGCCGGGTCACGAGCTAGGTCCTAGGTTCAAGTTCGGGTATGGGTCGGGTTCTAGGTCCCGCTTCTAGTTCTGTTTCGCCAGGTCCCTATCGTGATTTTTGGGCCAGGTCCTGATTATTGTGTGGGTTTGTGTCCCAGTTTAGAGTCGAATTCGAGTCCTAGTCTTGGTTCAGGTTTAGGTCTCCATCTGGGTTTTGATCTGGTTTCGGGTTTGGGTTTAGGTCCTTTTCATGGTCCTAGTCCTAGTTCGGTTCTAGTTCCATTTGCGATTCTGAGTTCGAGTTTGGGTCTGAGTTCGGGTCGGAGTTCGAGTCCTCGTCTGAGTTTGGGTTCGGGTTCTTATTTCATTCTAGGTCCAGATGAGGCTCTGGGTTCGCGTCCTGGGTCTTGGGCTTGGTAGGGTCCGAGCCCCAAGTTCCAATCCCGATGTGAGTCTGGATTCAGTTCTGGGTCTAAGTCCTTGGTTCTGCTCCTGGTCTGGGTTTGAGTTTGGGTCCGTGTCCGGGCCTATCTTTGGGTCTCATTCTAGGTGTGGGTGCTTGAGTTCGGGTCCGAGTCTGTGTCCGAGTTTGTGTCCAAGTCTGGACCCCGATCTGGGTCTACGTTCGGGTCCAGGTCCAAGTTTGGGTCCTGAGTGCGAGTACAAGTTTGGTTCTGGGTCCGGATCTCGGTCCAGATCTAGGTCCAGCATTTCGATCCCAGTCTGGGTCTTGGTCTGAGTCCAGGTTCGTATCCGGATCCCTATCTAGGTCCAAGTCTGTGTTTGGGATCGGGTCCCAGATTTAGGTCGAAGTCTGGGTCTCAATTCCAGTCTTAGTACACGACCGTGTCTAGGCCCGAGTTCTAGTCTCAGTTTTGGTCTGAGGCTAGGTCTGTGTTCGGGTCTTGGTCTGGGTCCGGGTCCTGGTCACGGTCCTAGTCTTGTTCTAGGATCCTGGTTCGGCGATTCTTGTTCAGGTTCTAATTTTTGGTCCTAGGTCAAGGTCTAGGTTCGGGTTGTTTTCTTCGTCTGGGTTCTAGTCCTAGTCTGAGTCCGAAATCTAGACACCGAGTTCTGGTCCAGGTCCCATTGCTGTCACGGGTCTCGGTCTGGTTCTGGTTCAGGTCCTAGGTCCCATTTCTGAGTTTGGGTTCGGGATCGAGACTGCAGTGCGGTTCTAGGTCCCGACCATGGTTCTTTGTCCCTAGCATGGTTCCATGTTTTGGTTTGAGTTCAGGTTCGGGTTCGGGCCCCGAGTCCAGGAATCGGTTTGGATTTGGGTCCGGCTCCCAATTTGGGTCTTCGTCTTATTTGGAGTCCGAGTCCTTGTCTAGTTACGGTTCTGGATCCAGGGCCAATTTCAATTATGATTCCAAGTCCAAATCCTAGTTCCAATCACGATCAAATTCTCATTTTGGTTTCAATTTTGGGTCACAAGGTACGGGTTCGGGTGCTCTTTTGGGTTTTGGATTAGGTTCAGGTCCGGGTGTGGGTTTGGGTCCACTTTTGGGTTTGGGACTGGGCTCAGGTCCGGGTGTGGTTTGGTCCTTGTCAGTGTTCGGGTCCAGGGCTGGGTCCCAAATCCTGACACCGACTTCTAGTTTTGTCAAAGCCCTTGGTCCAGATCTGGATCCCAATCTCGGGTCCCTATCTGATTCCATTTTTTGTGTCGGGTCATGAGCTGGGTCCTAGGTTCAAGTTAAGGTCTTGGACAGGTAGTACGTCCTGGTCGTAGTTCTGTTTCCCAGGTCCCTATCCTGATTCTGGGTCCAGGTCCCAGTTATTGTGTGGGTTTGGGTCTCGGTCAAGGTTCGAGTTCTAGTCCTAGTCTCTGTTCGGGTTAGGTCTCTGTCTGGGTTTTGATCTGGGTTCGGGTTTGGGTTTAGGTACTGGCCCTAGTCCTAGTTCGGTTCTAGTTCCATTTGCGATTCTAAGTTCGAGTTTGGGTATGAGTTGGGGTTGGAGTTTGAGTCATGGTCGTAGTTTGGGTTCGGGTCCAGATTTCAGTCTAGGTCCAAATCAAGATCCAGATGTGGGTTCGCGTCCTTGGTCTTGATCTAGGTTGGGTCCGAGTCCCAAGTTCCAATCCCGATCTGAGTCTGGATTAAGTTCTGGGTCTAAGTCATTGGTTTTGATCCTTGTCTTGGTTCGAGTTTGGGTCCGGGTCCGGGTCTAGCTTTGGGTCTTATTCTAGGTGTGGGTGTTTGAGTTTGGGTCCGAGTTTGTGTCTGGGTTTGTGTCCAGGTCTGACCCCGATTTGGGTCTAGGTTCAGGTCGAGGTCCAAGTTCAGGTCCCGAGTGCGGGTCCCAGTTTCGTTCTGGGTAGGGTTCTCGGTCTTGATCTAGGTCCAGCATTTTGATCCCAGTCTGGGTCTTGGTTCAGCTTCCTGGTCCCATTTCAGAGTTTGGGTTCGGGATCGAGACTGAGGAGTGGTTCTAGGTCCTGACCCTGGTTCTTTGTCCCTAGCATGGTTCCATGTTTGGGTCTAAGTTCAGGTTCGGGTTCGGGTCCCGAGTCTAGGTTTGGGTTGGGATCCGGGTCCGGCTCCCAATTCTGTTCTAGGTCTAATTTTGAGTTTGGGTCCTGGTCCAGTTACGGTTCTGGATCAAGGTCCAATTTCAATTATGATTCCAAGTCCAAGTCCTAGTATCAGTCCCGGTCAACTTCCGCTTTTGGTTCCAATTTTGGGTCACAGGGTACGGGTTCGGGTCCACTTTTGGCTTTGGGACTGGGTTCATGTTCGGGTGTGGGTTCAGGTCCTTGTCAGGGTTCGGGTCCAACGCTGGTTCATAAATCCAGACACCGACTACGGGTTTTGTCCATGCCCTGGGTCCAGATCCGGATCCCAATCTCGAGTCCCAGTCTGGTTCCATTTTTGGTGTCGGGTCAGGAGCTGGATCCTAGGTTCAAGTTCGGGTCCGGGTCGGGTAGTAGGTCCTGATCCTAGTTCTGTTTCAAGGTCTCTATCCTGATTCTGGGTCCAGGTCCCGGTTATTGTGTGGGTTTGGGTCCCATTCTAGATTTGGGTTGAAGTCTTAGTGTCGTTTCGGGTTTAGGTCTCTGTCTGGGTTTTTATCTGGGTTCTGGTTTGGGTTTAGGTCCTGGTCCTCGTCCTAGTCCTAGTTCAGTTCTAGTTCCATTTGCGATTCTGAGTTCGAGGTTGGGTTTGAGTTCGGGTCGGAGTTCGAGTCCTCGTCTGAGTTTGTGTTCGGGTCCTGATTTCAGTCTAGGTCCAGATCAGGCTCTGAGTGTGGGTTCGCGTCCTGGGTCTTGGTCTAGGTTGGGTCCTAGTCCCAAGTTCCAATCCCGATCTGAGGTTTGATTCAGTTCTGGGTGTAAGTCCTTGGTTCTGATCCTGGTTTGTGTTCGAGTTGGGTCCGGGTCCAGGTCTACATTTCGGGTTGATTCTAGGTGTGGGTGTTTGAGTTCAGGTCCGAGTCTGTGTCCGGGATTGTGTCCAGGTCTGGACCCTGATCTAAGTCTAGGTTCGTTTCGATGTCCAAGTTCGGGTCTTGAGTGCGGGTCCAAGTTTGGGTCTGGGTTAGGATCTCGGTCAAGATCTAGGTCAAGCATTTCGATCCCTGTCTGGGTCTTGGTCCGAGTCCAGTTTCGTATCTGGATCCCTATGTAGGTCCAAGTTTGTTTTTGGGATCGGTCCCAAATTTAGGTCCCGGTCCGGGTTTCAGTTCTGGTCTGGGTACATGACCGTGTCCGGGCCCGAGTTCCAGTCTCAATTTGGGTCTAAGGCTATGTCTGTGTTCGGTTCTAGGTCTGGGTCCAGGTCCTGGTCACGGTCCCAGTCTAGGTCTGGGTTCGGGTTTTATTCTTCGTCTAGGTTTGATTCCTATTTTGAGTCCAAGATCTAGACACCGACTACTTGTCTGTTCGAGGCCCCGTTACCCGAATCTCGAGTCAAGATCTGGATCACTGTCACGGGTCTCGGTCTGGTTTTGGTTCAGGTCATAGGTCCCATTTCTGAGTTTGGGTTCGGGATCGAGACTGGGGTGCGGTTCTAGGTCCCGACCTTGGTTCTGTGTCCCTAGTCTGGTTCCATGTTTGGGTCTGAGTTCAGGTTCGGGTTCGGGTCCCGAGTCAAGGTTTGGGTTGGGATCCGGGTCCGACTCCCAATTCGGTTCTAGGTCTGATTTGGAGTTTGGGTCCTGGTCCCATTACGGTTCTCGATCAAGGTCCAATTTCAATTATGATTCCAAGTCCATGTCCTAGTTCCGGTCCCGGTCAACTTCCGCTTTTGGTCCCAATTTTCGGTCACAGGGTACGGGTTCGGGTCCACTTTTGGGTTTGGGACTGGGTTCATGTTCGGGTTTGGGTTTGGGTCCTTTTCAGGGTTCGGGTCCAAGCCTGGGTCATAAATCCAGACACCGACTACATGTTTTGTCCAAGCCCTGGGTCTAGATCCGGATCCCAATCTTGAGTCTCATTTTGGTTCCATTTCTGGTGCCGGGTCACGAGCTGGGTCCTACGTTCAAGTTCGGGTTCGGGTCGAGTAGTAGGTACCGATCCTAGTTCTGTTTCCCAGGTCTCTATCATGATTCTGGGTCAAGGTCCCGGTTATTGTGTGGGTTTGGGTCGCAGTCTAGGTTCGGGTTCGAGTCTTAGTGTCGTTTCGAGTTTAGGTCTCTGTCTGGGTTTTGATCTGGGTTCGGGTTTGGGTTTAAGTCCTGGTCCTCGTCCTAGTCCTAGTTCGGTTCTAGTTCCATTTACGATTTTGAGTTCGAGTTTGGGTGTGAGTTCGGGTCGGAGTTCGAGTCCTGGTCTGAGTTTGGGTTCTGGTCCTGATTTCAGTCTAGGTCCGGATCAGGCTCTGAGTGTGGGTTCGCGTCCTTGGTCTTGGTCTAGGTTGGGTCCGAGGCCCAACTTCCAATCTTGATCTGAGGTTGGATTCAGTTCTGGGTGTAAGTCCTTGGTTCTGATCCTGGTTTGTGTTCGAGTTGGGTCCGGGTCCAGGTCTACATTTCGGGTTGATTCTAGGTGTGGGTGTTTGAGTTCAGGTCCGAGTCTGTGTCCGGGATTGTGTCCAGGTCTGGACCCTGATCTAAGTCTAGGTTCGTTTCGATGTCCAAGTTCGGGTCTTGAGTGCGGGTCCAAGTTTGGGTCTGGGTTAGGATCTCGGTCAAGATCTAGGTCAAGCATTTCGATCCCTGTCTGGGTCTTGGTCCGAGTCCAGTTTCGTATCTGGATCCCTATGTAGGTCCAAGTTTGTTTTTTGAATCGGTCCCAAATTTAGGTCCCGGTCCGGGTTTCAGTTCTGGTCTGGGTACATGACCGTGTCCGGGCCCGAGTTCCAGTCTCAATTTGGGTCTAAGGCTATGTCTGTGTTCGGTTCTAGGTCTGGGTCCAGGTCCTGGTCACGGTCCCAGTCTAGGTCTGGGTTCGGGTTTTATTCTTCGTCTAGGTTTGATTCCTATTTTGAGTCCAAGATCTAGACACCGACTACTTGTCTGTTCGAGGCCCCGTTACCCGAATCTCGAGTCAAGATCTGGATCACTGTCACGGGTCTCGGTCTGGTTTTGGTTCAGGTCATAGGTCCCATTTCTGAGTTTGGGTTCGGGATCGAGACTGGGGTGCGGTTCTAGGTCCCGACCCTGGTTCTGTGTCCCTAGTCTGGTTCCATGTTTGGGTCTGAGTTCAGGTTCGGGTTCGGGTCCCGAGTCAAGGTTTGGGTTGGGATCCGGGTCCGACTCCCAATTCGGTTCTAGGTCTGATTTGGAGTTTGGGTCCTGGTCCCATTACGGTTCTCGATCAAGGTCCAATTTCAATTATGATTCCAAGTCCATGTCCTAGTTCCGGTCCCGGTCAACTTCCGCTTTTGGTCCCAATTTTCGGTTGCTGTGGTACGGGTTCGGGTCCACTTTTGGGTTTGGGACTGGGTTCATGTTCGGGTTTGGGTTTGGGTCCTTTTCAGGGTTCGGGTCCAAGCCTGGGTCATAAATCCAGACACCGACTACATGTTTTTTCCAAGCCCTGGGTCTAGATCCGGATCCCAATCTTGAGTCTCATTTTGGTTCCATTTCTGGTGCCGGGTCACGAGCTGGGTCCTACGTTCAAGTTCGGGTTCGGGTCGAGTAGTAGGTACCGATCCTAGTTCTGTTTCCCAGGTCTCTATCATGATTCTGGGTCAAGGTCCCGGTTATTGTGTGGGTTTGGGTCGCAGTCTAGGTTCGGGTTCGAGTCTTAGTGTCGTTTCGAGTTTAGGTCTCTGTCTGGGTTTTGATCTGGGTTCGGGTTTGGGTTTAAGTCCTGGTCCTCGTCCTAGTCCTAGTTCGGTTCTAGTTCCATTTACGATTTTGAGTTCGAGTTTGGGTGTGAGTTCGGGTCGGAGTTCGAGTCCTGGTCTGAGTTTGGGTTCTGGTCCTGATTTCAGTCTAGGTCCGGATCAGGCTCTGAGTGTGGGTTCGCGTCCTTGGTCTTGGTCTAGGTTGGGTCCGAGACCCAACTTCCAATCTTGATCTGAGGTTGGATTCAGTTCTGGGTGTAAGTCCTTGGTTCTGATCCTGGTTTGTGTTCGAGTTGGGTCCGGGTCCAGGTCTACATTTCGGGTTGATTCTAGGTGTGGGTGTTTGAGTTCAGGTCCGAGTCTGTGTCCGGGATTGTGTCCAGGTCTGGACCCTGATCTAAGTCTAGGTTCGTTTCGATGTCCAAGTTCGGGTCTTGAGTGCGGGTCCAAGTTTGGGTCTGGGTTAGGATCTCGGTCAAGATCTAGGTCAAGCATTTCGATCCCTGTCTGGGTCTTGGTCCGAGTCCAGTTTCGTATCTGGATCCCTATGTAGGTCCAAGTTTGTTTTTTGAATCGGTCCCAAATTTAGGTCCCGGTCCGGGTTTCAGTTCTGGTCTGGGTACATGACCGTGTCCGGGCCCGAGTTCCAGTCTCAATTTGGGTCTAAGGCTATGTCTGTGTTCGGTTCTAGGTCTGGGTCAAGGTCCTGGTCACGGTCCCAGTCTAGGTCTGGGTTCGGGTTTTATTCTTCGTCTAGGTTTGATTCCTATTTTGAGTCCAAGATCTAGACACCGACTACTTGTCTGTTCGAGGCCCCGTGTAATATCCCGATAAGTTAAATGGTAAATAATTAGGGTTTATATTGATATTATGAATTAATCAGGTAATAAGTGGGATTATGATCCTACTAATTTATTTCAGCATAAAATTTAAATTTTGCTATAAGTGAGTAAATAATCGTAATTTGTTAATTACGGAGATTTATATAGCATGTGTGAATGTAATATGAGCTATATGTGGAATAAAAATATTTCAGGTTCGACGACCCCGGAGACTCAATAAGTGGATATATAAGCGTAATTTGTTAATTACGGGGATTTATTTGAAATACGTGGATATAATATGAGTTATTTGTGAAATAAAAATATTTTCAAGTTTGGCGACCCTGGAGACCCGATTGGAGGCCAAAAATGTCACAACAGTTTTAGTTAGAAATATTGATGAGATTATTGGGATAAGTTGATTTTAGAAATATTGGGGTATTTTAGGGTACTCGAAGTTGACCAAATACCCTAAAAATAGAGATTTCTTAGTGGCTAAGAAATAATAAGATAATTATTAATAATAAAGTTTTTATTAATATTATTATATTATTATTATTAATATATTATATTATATTATTATTATTATTATTATATTATTATAATATTATTTATATATAAGTTAACGTAAGTTAACTTTTATATATATATATATGTTAAGTTATCAGTGAAACAGAACAGAACGAACGACGAACGAAACCCTCGTTCTCCCTCCTTCGATAAAACCTTCTCCCCTTATATCTATTTTCTTCAATTTTCAATCCAAAACTTAGCGATCTAAGCTCTGGTAGTAGCAGGATAGCAAATCTTTGAAGAGGGAAGCTTAAGGTATGGTTTAATTTCATTTTAAGTTTAAAAACAATTGGTTTCGTATAGGGGTTTTGTGAATTAGAATAGTTATGAAGGTCCCGACCTTATAGAATTGTTCTCGGGTAGTCATGGGACTAGTTTCGATATTTTCTTGTTGAATTAGAAGTGATTTTTGAGTTAGAAATCGAGTTTGGAACTTTTTAAAGCTTAGTCCGAACGTTAATGGCGTTTTTCATTTAAGGGGTCGATTTTTATTTCTGTTACGTAAGGATGGTAGTATTTATGGCATACATGCACCCTGTGAAGTTTGGAGTGATTTGGATAAGTTTTGGTAGTGTTTCGGTGAGTGCGAAAATTGAAATTTTCGTATTTCACAGTTTATAGAAATTCCTAAGAGATCAGAAATCGTATTTTTGTCATAACTTTTGACTCGGGTGTCCGTTTTGGATATTCTATATACCGTTTCGAAGCTTGAGACGAGCTCTACAATATGGTGTATGTTTTAGAGCTGAAATATAATTTTTATTTTAGTGTATTTATACCGCGGGGTTTGGTAGAAAACCCTAGATTGTCTTATGTGAATATAAGCAGTGTTTTAGGATAAACACTTATTAGTTTATCGTTGTTGTGACATAGGGCCGGGATCATCGAGGATAGTTCTCCACTTGGATTGATTGAAATGTATGAACCTGGATTAAAGGTAAGAAAAGTATATTGTACTGCATAGTACGTTGTATGTAATACCGTTAGTATTGTTATGAATTGATCAATATTGAGATATAGTTAATATTGTTATATATAGAAAAGTATATTGTACTGCATAGTACGTTGTATGTAATACCGTTAGTATTGTTATGAATTGATCAATATTGAGATATAGTTAATATTGTTATATATTGAAAAGTATATTGTACTGCATAGTACATTGTATGTAATACAATTAGTATTGTTATGAATTGATTAATATTGAGATATAGTTAATATTGTTATATATTGAAAAGATTGATTGGTTGAGTATTGATAATGTGATAATATTATGCATGTGATATGTTGGCTCACCTGATTAGGTGATGCAATTTTCCTGGTAACGTACTGGGCGTAAGTACGGGCGTTAGTGATATATGATGAGTACCGAGTGTAGGTACGGGCTCACCTGATTAGGTGATGCGATTTTCCTGGCAACGTACTGGGCGTAAGTACAGGCGTCAGTGACATGATAAGTACCGGGCGTAGGTACGAGCTCGTCTAGTTAGACGATGCGATATATTGGTGCCAGATTGTGGCACGGGCTCACCTGATTAGGTGATGCAATTGTATGATATATGGGTGCAGGTTTTTGGGCATAGGCTCACCTGATTAGGTGATGCAGTTATGCGACATATGGGTGCCAGGCTATGGCATGGGCTTGCCTGATTAGGCGATACAATACAAGATCATCAGATTAAAGCATCGACTTGCCTAATTAGGCAACATGATGTCATGAAGAGGGTTGCTTTATGAGGTAACATATATATTATTTATATGATTAAATGAATATGAATTCCATTATTGGTATAATGGTTTTGTATTACCAAATATCTGTATACTAATGTTTATTCGTGGCAGATGCCAGTAGTGATTTGGATTTCATCTTATGAACAAAGTGTGATGGTTTGATTTTTATTGTGTATAAATGACAATATTCGAATAATAAGCTATATGATTGTTATTATTACTTTTCTTGCTGAGTCCTTGTGACTCACGGGTGCTATGTGGTGCAGGTAAAGGCAAAGAAAAGCTAGATCAACCATGAGGTGGCAGTCTTCTCCAGCAATGTACATATTGACCTCGCCGGCCTGCGTGCCGAGTTGCCAGGAGTTGTTTTAGACTGGTTGTATCTGCTGTGTATTTTGATTTTATGTTTAAATGGTTGTCGTACATATTTCTTTAGCAAAACTTTTTACAACAGGGATTCCCGGAACACACTTTTTATGCCGTTATAATGTCCATTTTTAGTGTTTTATTTTAGTCAAGTTTTTAATATTATCACGGTTTTTTAATAATTAATTATTCTATTAGTATTAAACTAGTTTATAAAATCACACACGTGGCGTCCTTATAGATTAGGGCGTTACAACTTGGTATCAGAGCAGCCATGGTTTTAAAGGTCCTGAAGACTGGTCGAATATGTACATTTCATTTGCGAGGACAGGTCGACTCATGGTATATAGTAAGTATTTATATTATTTGCTATTGGATTACCTGCCTAGGCAATTATAAAGTATGTTGGGAAAAGTAACATACTGATAATTTTGATAAGAATATGTGTATGGTATATGCATATTGATATTAATATCCGTCTGAGTTTTAAATAGTTAGAAGACGTGGACTAAATATGTGATAAGTTATACAGTAAGGGCAATCAAATAGTCTGATTAGCGAGCTATTTGGGCTCAGGGCAAACAATATGGAAGAGAATTATTTATGACCATAATGCTGGGAACATGTAAATTCTGTTTTACAGGACATGGTTAGACGACAAGGAGAAAAAAATAAATCTAAGATTTGAAAAGATAGCAGGCTCATCTTGTGTTTGTTCTTATACTACCGAGACTTCCTGTTGTACCACTAGATGTGGTGGAATATATGAAGCCACCTTACTAATAGATCAAGAAGCAAAAACTAAATGAACCACAATTTATGGGATAAAACGAAAGGTTCTAGGGTGACCATGATAGCGGTCAAAGTGAGTATAAGAGATGGTGACCTTATCCTGAGTGTTCAAGATGCAAAAAGGCGCCATTTGAGCCAATTTAGAGCCATATCTTGTTTTTTTTTATGGGGTAGCGGGTCATCTGAAAAGAACCTACACGTAGTTAAGAAAGACTTATGTTAAAGGAGAAAAGTGTACGGGTCTTGCCCAAGTGCTGGTTATGACTCAAGGGGACAGGGATATCGGTCCTTCGGCCAACTCAAGTTAGAATTTATGGGCAATATTATAATTACTATTGATATTAAACATTGTACATTTAGTTAGAGACATCAAGAAATCTGAATGGACTGTGCATGTATGTTATTTAATGGTAATCCATTTAACAGGATAGACAGATTAGAAAGATGACAATATGAGTTAAATTGTTGATATTCCCTAGTGGAATATAGAAAATGAGTAGTTAATGGAGGCATCGATCTAATTGATTCAAATAACAAAATCTTTTGTTTAGAAGTGATCTAGCGTTACCAAAGGTGGGACAATTTATGAGTATTGTCTGGAATCCCAGATGAATTGAAGGTGATGATTGTGTAGTAATTTTGAGATTATGTAGTCGTTGGACTACCTATGTTAGCAAGAAGCATCTTGTTTTGGTAGCTCGGCATGAAGGAACTCCATGGTTGAGTGTCCTTGACTTGGGGTGGTTTCATTTAGGAAATTTTCCCATGAAGCGTGCGAGTCAGAGCAAAGCACGTTAGAAACACTTGGATTGGTTCGTGGGACCAGTCGTCAGTCCAAGAAACAACTAGAGTGATGAAGTCATGTATAAGAGCCATCATTCTATGGGCGTAAGGGCCCAATGGAGGCATAAAGTGTGTAACGTATAAAAGAACGTCAGGAAGAGTAGTGGTATCACTGAAGTAAAGAAGATTACCTAAATTACTTAAGGTGATACGGTAATGATGGAGAGTACTTTATAATTGACTGGATAGTCAATATGGTATATAAGGAGACCATTGACATTTTGGAAAAAGATTACTTTATTGTGCAATTATGGAAAGGCATACTCACCCAGAATGGAGAAAAGCTTATGAATTGAGATGCAATTTAATAGACACGTAATTGAGTGATTGGTGGATGTTGGATCACAAAGTAGGTTGTTTATTAAACAACGAGTTATATAATTGAGTGTAGAATAAGTTTTAAAGTGGTTAACGAAGTATGAAGATAGTGATGATTGCAGAGAAGCAATGGTATCATATGAATCACGGAGTGAAACCTTAGTGGTGATGATGAAAAGAAACTTCAGGATCAAGGAATGATCTTTAATTAATTGTTATTAGTTGAGAATTCGGGAAATGGGTATTTCCAGTTTAGTTGTGGGTACCTAGTATGAGCAGTGTTGCCTCTACTGTATAGGTTTAATCAAATTACTTTATAATGGTGGTTAATCGTAAATGATTGGAAAAAAAAAAATTAATTAAAAGTTCTGTCAATTCAAGGGAAATTGATACAAGTCAAAATAAGTGGAGATGAACAAGATTTAAGTTGACAATAAGATGGGAATTCCTCGAGTTTAAGTGAACAAAAACCGATGAGGAATTGCAAGAGGTTTATGAAGGGAGTGATAGCAATTGAATTTTATTAATGAAAGAATGAAAGCAAGAAATACAATTAAGAACGACAAAGAAGCATCTACTTTCTGATAACCCACCATGAGTATACTTTGGAGTTAAGCATATTTAAGTTGGGGTAATCTCAAGATGGGAAATCCTTCAGGGAGTCACCCCGGGAAGTGTATGAGTGAGGACAAAGTACGCTAGAAAGATTCATATTAGGATGCAAAATCGGTAGTCGTTCCAGAAATTATTAAGAGGAAGTGATGTGTTAATAAGCAGAAATTTACAAGGTATTGAGACAAGTAAGTGAGTGGAAATAAGAAGTGCTCTAATTGAATATCTATCAGAAATGAATACTTAACTTGTTACTAAGTTAAGTCGTAGATCAGCTTAGGAGATCTCATAGAAGGAATAGAAAGACATAATTATGAATTATGTACTATGGGATCTTATGATTTTGACCGAGTAGTAACGATTGGACATACAGAGTTAATATGTTGTCTATCAGTGTAGACAATTTATACTATAAATGAGAATACAAAATTCATACAAAGGAATAGTCTAATCTTGTAAAATTCCAAGGTTGATATTTTTGGCTATGATGTTAAGAATTAAAGAAGGTTATTGAGAACCATGGAAGTTAAAGCGAAAATAGTATAATGCTTTATTCTTGAAAGGTGGGTAACTGCGAAGATCAATAGAATATTAGAAATATACTGTGAGCATATTTGATAAAGGTTAGAATATCTTAGAATAATATCTTCCCTTATGAGGTGTTTATTTAAAAAGTGATAATTAAATGTACCACTGGTTAGGTACCTTAATAAGTGTGGTACAAGAGAACTATTATATACATGTTCACTGGATTAAATAGGCTAGGTATCCTATTAGCTAGCCTTAACTCTGCGTTGTCGGAGTATATAATGTGTTTCATGTCTCCATGTTGAGAAAATATGAATCGTACTCGACCCATGTTCTGAGTTGTGACGATGTTAAACTTCAGACAAATTTATTATATGAGAAAAATATCTTGTCCAGGTTTTGGACTAGAAAGATGAAATGAGACAATTCTACTAGTTAAGAAAGTGCTATAAAAAAGACAGTAAGATAGAAGCAGCAATTTGAGAATTAGAATCATAAATATTGGGGTAATATCCCGAATTGTTTAAATAAATTTCGAGGACGAAATTTCTATAAGGAGGGGATGGTTGTAATATCCCGATAAGTTAAATGGTAAATAATTAGGGTTTATATTGATATTATGAATTAATCGAGTAATAAGTGGGATTATGATCCTACTAATTTATTTCAAAGATAAAATTTAAATTTTGCTATAAGTGAGTAAATAATCGTAATTTGTTAATTACGGAGATTTATATAGCATGTGTGAATGTAATATGAGCTATATGTGGAATAAAAATATTTCAGGTTCGACGACCCCGGAGACTCAATAAGTGGATATATAAGCGTAATTTGTTAATTACGGGGATTTATTTGAAATACGTGGATATAATATGAGTTATTTGTGAAATAAAAATATTTTCAAGTTTGGCGACCCTGGAGACCCGATTGGAGGCCAAAAATGTCACAACAGTTTTAGTTAGAAATATTGATGAGATTATTGGGATAAGTTGATTTTAGAAATATTGGGGTATTTTAGGGTACTCGAAGTTGACCAAATACCCTAAAAATAGAGATTTCTTAGTGGCTAAGAAATAATAAGATAATTATTAATAATAAAGTTTTTATTAATATTATTATATTATTATTATTAATATATTATATTATATTATTATTATTATTATTATATTATTATAATATTATTTATATATAAGTTAACGTAAGTTAACTTTTATATATATATATATGTTAAGTTATCAGTGAAACAGAACAGAACGAACGACGAACGAAACCCTCGTTCTCCCTCCTTCGATAAAACCTTCTCCCCTTATATCTATTTTCTTCAATTTTCAATCCAAAACTTAGCGATCTAAGCTCTGGTAGTAGCAGGATAGCAAATCTTTGAAGAGGGAAGCTTAAGGTATGGTTTAATTTCATTTTAAGTTTAAAAACAATTGGTTTCGTATAGGGGTTTTGTGAATTAGAATAGTTATGAAGGTTCTGACCTTATAGAATTGTTCTCGGGTAGTCATGGGACTAGTTTCGATATTTTCTTGTTGAATTAGAAGTGATTTTTGAGTTAGAAATCGAGTTTGGAACTTTTTAAAGCTTAGTCCGAACGTTAATGGCGTTTTTCATTTAAGGGGTCGATTTTTATTTCTGTTACGTAAGGATGGTAGTATTTATGGCATACATGCACCCTGTGAAGTTTGGAGTGATTTGGATAAGTTTTGGTAGTGTTTCGGTGAGTGCGAAAATTGAAATTTTCGTATTTCACAGTTTATAGAAATTCCTAAGAGATCAGAAATCGTATTTTTGTCATAACTTTTGACTCGGGTGTCCGTTTTGGATATTCTATATACCGTTTCGAAGCTTGAGACGAGCTCTACAATAATGTGTATGTTTTAGAGCTGAAATATAATTTTTATTTTAGTGTATTTATACCGCGGGGTTTGGTAGAAAACCCTAGATTGTCTTATGTGAATATAAGCAGTGTTTTAGGATAAACACTTATTAGTTTATCGTTGTTGTGACATAGGGCCGGGATCATCGAGGATAGTTCTCCACTTGGATTGATTGAAATGTATGAACCTGGATTAAAGGTAAGAAAAGTATATTGTACTGCATAGTACGTTGTATGTAATACCGTTAGTATTGTTATGAATTGATCAATATTGAGATATAGTTAATATTGTTATATATAGAAAAGTATATTGTACTGCATAGTACGTTGTATGTAATACCGTTAGTATTGTTATGAATTGATCAATATTGAGATATAGTTAATATTGTTATATATTGAAAAGTATATTGTACTGCATAGTACATTGTATGTAATACAATTAGTATTGTTATGAATTGATTAATATTGAGATATAGTTAATATTGTTATATATTGAAAAGATTGATTGGTTGAGTATTGATAATGTGATAATATTATGCATGTGATATGTTGGCTCACCTGATTAGGTGATGCAATTTTCCTGGTAACGTGCTGGGCGTAAGTACGGGCGTCAGTGATATATGATGAGTACCGAGTGTAGGTATGGGCTCACCTGATTAGGCGATGCGATTTTCCTGGCGACGTACTGGGCGTAAGTACGGGCGTCAGTGACATGATAAGTACCGGGCGTAGGTACGAGCTCGTCTAGTTAGACGATGCGATATATTGGTGCCAGATTGTGGCACGGGCTCACCTGATTAGGTGATGCAATTGTATGATATATGGGTGCAGGTTTTTGGGCATAGGCTCACCTGATTAGGTGATGCAGTTATGCGACATATGGGTGCCAGGCTATGGCATGGGCTTGCCTGATTAGGCGATACAATACAAGATCATCAGATTAAAGCATCGACTTGCCTAATTAGGCAACATGATGTCATGAAGAGGGTTGCTTTATGAGGTAACATATATATTATTTATATGATTAAATGAATATGAATTCCATTATTGGTATAATGGTTTTGTATTACCAAATATCTGTATACTAATGTTTATTCGTGGCAGATGCCAGTAGTGATTTGGATTTCATCTTATGAACAAAGTGTGATGGTTTGATTTTTATTGTGTATAAATGACAATATTCGAATAATAAGCTATATGATTGTTATTATTACTTTTCTTGCTGAGTCCTTGTGACTCACGGGTGCTATGTGGTGCAGGTAAAGGCAAAGAAAAGCTAGATCAACCATGAGGTGGCAGTCTTCTCCAGCAATGTACATATTGACCTCGCCGGCCTGCGTGCCGAGTTGCCAGGAGTTGTTTTAGACTGGTTGTATCTGCTGTGTATTTTGATTTTATGTTTAAATGGTTGTCGTACATATTTCTTTAGCAAAACTTTTTACAACAGGGATTCCCGGAACACACTTTTTATGCCGTTATAATGTCCATTTTTAGTGTTTTATTTTAGTCAAGTTTTTAATATTATCACGGTTTTTTAATAATTAATTATTCTATTAGTATTAAACTAGTTTATAAAATCACACACGTGGCGTCCTTATAGATTAGGGCGTTACACCCCGTTACCCGAATCTCGAGTCAAGATCTGGATCACTGTCACGGGTCTCGGTCTGGTTTTGGTTCAGGTCATAGGTCCCATTTCTGAGTTTGGGTTCGGGATCGAGACTGGGGTGCGGTTCTAGGTCCCGACCCTGGTTCTGTGTCCCTAGTCTGGTTCCATGTTTGGGTCTGAGTTCAGGTTCGGGTTCGGGTCCCGAGTCAAGGTTTGGGTTGGGATCCGGGTCCGGCTCCCAATTCGGTTCTAGGTCTGATTTGGAGTTTGGGTCCTGGTCCGGTAACAGTTCTTGATCAAGGTCCAATTTCAATTATGATTCCAAGTCCATGTCCTAGTTCCGGTCCCGGTCAACTTCCGCTTTTGGTCCCAATTTTCGGTCACAGTGTACGGGTTCGGGTCCACTTTTGGGTTTGGGACTGGGTTCATGTTCGGGTTTGGGTTTGGGTCCTTTTCAGGGTTCGGGTCCAAGCCTGGGTCATAAATCCAGACACCGACTACATGTTTTGTCCAAGCCCTGGGTCTAGATCCGGATCCCAATCTTGAGTCTCATTTTGGTTCCATTTCTGGTGCCGGGTCACGAGCTGGGTCCTACGTTCAAGTTCGGGTTCGGGTCGAGTAGTAGGTACCGATCCTAGTTCTGTTTCCCAGGTCTCTATCATGATTCTGGGTCAAGGTCCCGGTTATTGTGTGGGTTTGGGTCGCAGTCTAGGTTCGGGTTCGAGTCTTAGTGTCGTTTCGAGTTTAGGTCTCTGTCTGGGTTTTGATCTGGGTTCGGGTTTGGGTTTAAGTCCTGGTCCTCGTCCTAGTCCTAGTTCGGTTCTAGTTCCATTTACGATTTTGAGTTCGAGTTTGGGTGTGAGTTCGGGTCGGAGTTCGAGTCCTGGTCTGAGTTTGGGTTCTGGTCCTGATTTCAGTCTAGGTCCGGATCAGGCTCTGAGTGTGGGTTCGCGTCCTTGGTCTTGGTCTAGGTTGGGTCCGAGACCCAACTTCCAATCTTGATCTGAGGTTGGATTCAGTTCTGGGTGTAAGTCCTTGGTTCTGATCCTGGGTTGTGTTCGAGTTGGGTCCGGGTCCGAGTCTACCTTTTGGTCTGATTCTGGGTGTGGGTGTTTGAGTTCGGGTCCGAGTCTGTGTCCGGGTTTGTATCAAGGTCTGGACCCTGATCTAGGTCTAGGTTCGTTTCCAGGTTCAAGTGCGGGTCCATGTTTGGGTCTGGGTTAGGATCTCGGTCAAGATCTATGTCCAGCATTTCGATCCCAGTCTGGGTCTTTGTCCGAGTCCAGTTTCGTATCCGGATCCCTACCTAGTTCCAAGTCTGTGTTTGGGATCGGGTCCCAGATTTAGGTCCAGGTCCGGGTCTCAGTTCTGGTCTGGGTACACGACCGTGTTCTTGTCAGAGTTACAGTCTCAATTTGGTTCTGAGGCTACGTCTGTCTTCGGTTCTAGGTCTAGGTCCGGGTGCTGGTCAAAGTCCTAGTCTTGTTCTAGGGTTCTGGTTCGGTGATTCTAGTTCAAGTTCTAATTTTGGGTCCCAGGTCTAGGTCTGCGTTCTGGTTTTGTTCTTTGTTTGGGTTCTGGTCCTAGTCTGAGTCCCAGAACTAGACACCGACTACTGGTCTGTCCAAGGCCCCCTTACCCGAATCCCTAGTCAATATCTGGATCACTGTCACGGGTCTCGATCGTTTTCTGGTTCAGGTCCCAGGTCCCATTTCTGAGTTTGGGTTCTGGATCTAGATTAGGGTGCGGTTCTAGGTCCTGACCCTGGTTCTGTGTCCCTAGACTACTTCCATGTTTGGGTCTGAGTTCAGGTTCGGGTTCGGGTCCCAAGTCCATGTTTGGGTTGGGATCTAGGTCCAGCTCCCAATTCGGGTCTAGGTCGAATTTGGAGTTTGGGTCCGGTTACGGTTCTGGATCTAGGTCCAATTTCAATTATGATTCCAAGTCCAAGTCCTAGTTCCAGGCCCGATCAACTTCCAATTTTGGGTCACAAGGTACGGGTTCGCGTCCACTTTTGGGTTTGGGACTGGGTTCAGGTCGGGGTGTGGGTTCGGTTCCTTATCAGGGTTCGGGTCCAAGGCTGGGTCATAAATGCAGACACCGACTACGAGTTTTGTCCAAGCCCTGGGTCCAGATACGGATCCCAATCTCGGGTCCCAGTCTGGTTCCATTTCTTGTGCCGGGTCACTAGCTGGGGCCTAGGTTGAATTTCAGGTCTAAGTCAGGTACTAGGTCCCGGTCGTGGTTCTGTTTCCAGGTCTCTATCCTGATTATGGTTCTAGGTCCTGGTTATTGTGTGGGTTTGGGTCCCTATCTAGGTTCGGGTTCGAGTCTTAGTGTCGTTTCGGGTTTAGGTCTCTGTCTGGGTTTTGATCTTGGTTCAGGTTTGGGGTTAGGTCCTGGTCCTGGTCCTAGTCCTAGTTCGGTTCTAGTTCCATTTGCGATTCTAAGTTCTAGTTCAGGTCGGAGTTCGAGTCCTGGTCTTAGTTTGGATTCGGGTCTTGATTTCAGTCTAGGTCCAGATCAGACTCCGGGTGTGGGTTCGCGTCCTGGGTCTTGGTCTAGGTTGGGTCCGAGTCCCAACTTCCAATCATGATTTGAGTCTGGATTCGGTTCTGGGTCTAAGTCCTTGGTTCTGATCCTGGTCTGGGTTCGAGTGGGCTCCGGGTCCGGGTCTAGCTTTTGGTATGATTCTGGGTGTGGGTGTTTGAGTTCGGCTCCGAGTCTGTGTCTGGGTTTTTGTCTAGGTCTGGACCGCGATCTGGATCTAGGTTCGGGTCCTGGTCCAAGTTCGGGTCCCGAGTGGACGTCCAAGTTTGGGTCTGGGTCAAGATCTCGGTCTAGATCAAGGTCCAGCATTTCGATCCTAGTCTGGGTCCTGGTCTGAGTCCAGTTTCGTATTCGAATCCCTATTTAGTTCCATTTCTGTGTTTGGGATCGGGTGCCAGATTTAGGTCCAGGTTCGGGTCCCAGTTCCAGTCTGGGTACACGACCGTGTCCTGGCCCGAGTTCCAGTCTCAATTTGGGTCTGAGGCTAGGTCTATGTTCGGTTCTAGGTTTGAATCCGTGTCCTAGTCACGCTCCTAGTCTTGTTCTAGGGTCCTGGTTCGGCGATTCTTGTTCAGGTTATAATTTTTTGTCCCAAGTCTAGGTTTGGGTTCCGGTTTGGTTCTTTGCCTAGGTTCTGGTCGTAGTCTGAGTCCCAGATCTAGACACTGCCTATAAGTCTGTTCCAGGCCCCGTTACCCGAATCTCGAGTCAAGATTTGGATCACTGTCACGGGTCTCGGTCTGGTTCCTGTTTATGTCTCAAGTCCCATTTTTGAGATTGGGTTCGGGATTGAGTCTGGGGTGCAGTTCTAGGTCTTGACCCTGGTTCTGTGTTCCTAGTCTAGTTTCATGTTTGGGTTGGAGTTTAGGTTCATGTTCGAGTCCCGAGTCGAGGTTTTGGTTGGGAACCGGGTCTGGCTCCAAATTTGTGTCTAGGTCTGATTTGGAGTCCGGGTCCTTGTCCAGTTACGGTTCTATATCTAGGTCCAATTTCAGTTATGATGCCAAGTCCATGTCCTAGTTCAGGTGTCGGCCAACTTCCCGTTTTGGTTCCAGTTTTAGGTCACAGGGTATGGGGTCGGGTCCACTTTTGGGTTTGGGACTGGGTTCAGGTCCGGGTGTGGGTTAGGGTCTTTGTCAGGGTTCAGGTCCAGGGCTAGGTCCAAAATCCAGACACCGACTACGGGTTTTGTCCATGCCTTTGGTCCAGATCCAAATCCCAATCTCGGGTCCCCGTCTGGTTCCATTTCTGGTGTCGGGACACGAGCTGGGTCCTAGGTTCAAGTTCGGGTCTGGGTCAGGTACTAGGTCTCGGTCCTAGTTCTGTTTCCCAGGTCCCTATCCTGATTATGGGACCAGGTCCCAGTCATTGTGTGGGTTTGGGTCGAGGTCTAGGTTCGGTTCGAGTCCTAGTCTCGGTTCGGGTTTAGGTCTCTTTCTCGGTCATCATATGGGTTCGGGTTTGGGTTAAGGTCCTGGTCCTGGTCCTAGTGCTAGTTCGGTTCTAGTTCCATTTGCGATTCTGAGTTCGAGTTTGGGTTTGAGTCTGGTATGAGTTTGGGTTCGCGTCCTGGGTCTTGGTCTAGGTTGGGTCCAAGTCCCAAGTTCCAATCCTGATCTGAGTTTGGATTCAGTTCTGGGTCTCAATCCTTGGTTTCGATCCTGGTCTGTGTTCGAGTTGGGTTCGGGTCCCAATCTAGCTTTTGGTCCGATTCTAGGTGTGGGTGTTTGAGTGCAGGTGGGAGTCTTTGTCCGGGTCTGTGTTGAGGTCTTGACCCCGAGCTGGGTCTAGGTTCGGGTCCAGCTCAAAGATCGGGTCCCGAGTGCGGGTCCAAGTTTAGGTCTGGGTCAGGATCTCGGTCCAGATCTAGGTCCAGCATTCCGATCTATGTCTTCGTCTTGGTTCGAGTCAAGTTTCGTATCTGAATCCCTATCTAGGTCCAAGTCTGTGTTTGGGATCGGGTCCCAGATTTACATCTAGGTTCGGGTCTCAGTTCCGGTCTGGGTACACGACAATGTCCTGGCCTGAGTTCCAGTCTCAGTTTGGGTCTGAGGCTAGGTAATTGTTCGGTTCTAGGTCTGGCTCATGTTCACAGCATAGTCTTGTTCTAGGGTCCTTGTTCGGCGATTCTTTTTCAGCTTCTAATTTTGGATCCTAGGTCTAGGTTTGGGTTCGGGTTTGGTTCTTCGTCTGGGTTCTGGTCCTAGTCTGAGTCCCTGATCTAGACACCGACTACTAGTCTGTTCCAGGCCCCGTTATCAGAATCTCGAATCAAGATCTAGATCACTTTCACGGGACTCGGTCTGGTTTATGTTCAGGTCCCATGTCCCATTTCTAAGTTTGGGTTCGGGATCGAGACTGGGGTGCGGTTCTAGGTCCCGACCCTGGTTCTGTGTTCCTACTCTGGTTCCATGTTTGGGTCTGAGTTCAGGTTTGGGTTCGGGTCCCGAGTCCAGGTTTGGGTTGGGATCAGGGTTCGACTCCCAAATCGGGTCTAGGTCTGATTTGGAGTCCGGGTCCTGGTCCGGTTACGATTCTGGATCTAGGTCCAATTTAAGTTATGATTCCAAGTCCAAGTCCTAGTTCTAGTCCCGTTCAACTTCCGGTTTTGGTTCCAATTTTGGGTCACAAGGTACGGGTTCGTGTCCACTTTTGGGATTGGGACTGGGTTCAGGTCCGGGTGTGGGTTCGGGTCCAGGGCTGGGTCCGAAATCTAGACACCGACTACGGGTTTTGTCCAAGCCCTTAGTCCAGATCTGGATCCCAATCTCGGGTCCCAGTCTGGTTCCATTTCTGGTGCCGGGTCACGAGCTCGGTCCTAGGTTCAAGTTTGGGTCTGGGTCGGGTACTAGGTCTCGGTCCTTATTCTGTTTCCCAGGTCCCTATCCTGATTCTGGGTCCAGGTCCCAGTTATTTTGTGGGTTTTGGTCCTGGTCTAGGTTCGGGTTCGAGTCCTAGTCTCGGTTCGGGTTTAGGTCTCCGTCTGGGTTTTTATCTGGGTTCAGCTTTGGGTTTAGGTCCTGGTCCTGGTCCTAGTCCTAGTTCGGTTCTAGTTCCATTTTCGATTCTCAGTTCGAGTTTGGGTTTGAGTTTGGGTCGGAGCTCGAGTCCTGGTCTGAGTTCGAGTTCCGGTCCTAATTTCAGTCTAGGTCTAGATCAGGGTCTGGGTGTGGGTTTGCTTCCTGGGCCTTGGTCTAGGTTAGGTTCGAGTCCCAAGTTCCAATGCCGATCATAGTCTGGATTCAGTTCTTGGTCTAAGTCCTTGGTTCTGATCTTTGTCTGGGTTCGAGTTGGGTCCGGGTCCGGTCTAGCTTTCGGTCTGATTTTAGGTGTGGGTGTTTGAGTTCGGGTGGGAGTCTGTGTCCGGGTTTTTGTTGAGGTCTGGACCCCGAGCTGGGTCTAGGTTCGGGTCAAGCTCAAAGATCGGGTCCCGAGTGCGGGTCCAAGTTTAGGTCTGGGTCAGGATCTCGGTCCAGATCTAGGTCCAGCATTCCGATCCAAGTCTTCGTCTTGGTTCGAGTCAAGTTTCGTATCTTAATCCCTACTAGGTCCAAGTCTGTGTTTGGGATCGGGTCCCAGATTTACATCTAGGTTCGGGTCTCAGTTCCGGTCTGGGTACACGACAATGTCCTGGCCTGAGTTCCAGTCTCAGTTTGGGTCTGAGGCTAGGTAATTGTTCGGTTCTAGGTCTGGCTCATGTTCACAGCATAGTCTTGTTCTAGGGTCCTTGTTCGGCGATTCTTTTTCAGCTTCTAATTTTGGATCCTAGGTCTAGGTTTGGGTTCGGGTTTGGTTCTTCGTCTGGGTTCTGGTCCTAGTCTGAGTCCCTGATCTAGACACCGACTACTAGTCTGTTCCAGGCCCCGTTATCAGAATCTCGAATCAAGATCTAGATCACTTTCACGGGACTCGGTCTGGTTTATGTTCAGGTCCCATGTCCCATTTCTAAGTTTGGGTTCGGGATCGAGACTGGGGTGCGGTTCTAGGTCCCGACCCTGGTTCTGTGTTCCTACTCTGGTTCCATGTTTGGGTCTGAGTTCAGGTTTGGGTTCGGGTCCCGAGTCCAGGTTTGGGTTGGGATCAGGGTTCGACTCCCAAATCGGGTCTAGGTCTGATTTGGAGTCCGGGTCCTGGTCCGGTTACGATTCTGGATCTAGGTCCAATTTAAGTTATGATTCCAAGTCCAAGTCCTAGTTCTAGTCCCGTTTAACTTCCGGTTTTGGTTCCAATTTTGGGTCACAAGGTACGGGTTCGTGTCCACTTTTGGGATTGGGACTGGGTTCAGGTCCGGGTGTGGGTTCGGGTCCAGGGCTGGGTCCGAAATCTAGACACCGACTACGGGTTTTGTCCAAGCCCTTAGTCCAGATCTGGATCCCAATCTCGGGTCCCAGTCTGGTTCCATTTCTGGTGCCGGGTCACGAGCTCGGTCCTAGGTTCAAGTTTGGGTCTGGGTCGGGTACTAGGTCTCGGTCCTTATTTGGTTTCCCAGGTCCCTATCCTGATTCTGGGTCCAGGTCCCAATTATTTTGTGGGTTTTGGTCCTGGTCTAGGTTCGGGTTCGAGTCCTAGTCTCGGTTCGGGTTTAGGTCTCCGTCTGGGTTTTTATTTGGGTTCAGCTTTGGGTTTAGGTCCTGGTCCTGGTCCTAGTCCTAGTTCGGTTCTAGTTCCATTTTCGATTCTCAGTTCGAGTTTGGGTTTGAGTTCGGGTCGGAGCTCGAGTCCTGGTCTAAGTTCGAGTTCCGGTCCTAATTTCAGTCTAGGTCTAGATCAGGGTCTGGGTGTGGGTTCGCTTCCTGGGCCTTGGTCTAGGTTGGGTTCGAGTCCCAAGTTCCAATGCCGATTATAGTCTGGATTCAGTTCTTTGTCTATGTCCTTGGTTCTGATCTTTGTCTGGGTTCGAGTTGGGTCCGGGTCCGGGTCTAGCTTTCGGTCTGATTTTAGGTGTGGGTGTTTGAGTTCGGGTGGGAGTCTGTGTCCGGGTTTTTGTTGAGGTCTGGACCCCGAGCTGGGTCTAGATTCGGGTCCAGCTCAAAGATCGGGTCCCGAGTGCGGGTCCAAGTTTAGGTCTGGTTCAGGATCTCGGTCCAGATCTAGGTCCAGCATTCCGATCCAAGTCTTCGTCTTGGTTCGAGTCAAGTTTCGTATCTTAATCCCTATCTAGGTCCAAGTCTGTGTTTGGGATCGGGTCCCAGATTTACATCTAGGTTCGGGTCTCAGTTCCGGTCTGGGTACACGACAATGTCCTGGCCTGAGTTCCAGTCTCAGTTTGGGTCTGAGGCTAGGTAATTGTTCGGTTCTAGGTCTGGCTCATGTTCACAGCATAGTCTTGTTCTAGGGTCCTTGTTCGGCGATTCTTTTTCAGCTTCTAATTTTGGATCCTAGGTCTAGGTTTGGGTTCGGGTTTGGTTCTTCGTCTGGGTTCTGGTCCTAGTCTGAGTCCCTGATCTAGACACCGACTACTAGTCTGTTCCAGGCCCCGTTATCAGAATCTCGAATCAAGATCTAGATCACTTTCACGGGACTCGGTCTGGTTTATGTTCAGGTCCCATGTCCCATTTCTAAGTTTGGGGTCGGGATCGAGACTGGGGTGCGGTTCTAGGTCCCGACCCTAGTTCTGTGTTCCTACTCTGGTTCCATGTTTGGGTCTGAGTTCAGGTTTGGGTTCGGGTCCCGAGTCCAGGTTTGGGTTGGGATCAGGGTTCGACTCCCAAATCGGGTCTAGGTCTGATTTGGAGTCCGGGTCCTGGTCCGGTTACGATTCTGGATCTAGGTCCAATTTAAGTTATGATTCCAAGTCCAAGTCCTAGTTCTAGTCCCGTTCAACTTCCGGTTTTGGTTCCAATTTTGGGTCACAAGGTACGGGTTCGTGTCCACTTTTGGGATTGGGACTGGGTTCAGGTCCGGGTGTGGGTTCGGGTCCAGGGCTGGGTCCGAAATCTAGACACCGACTACGGGTTTTTTCCAAGCCCTTAGTCCAGATCTGGATCCCAATCTCGGGTCCCAGTCTGGTTCCATTTCTGGTGCCGGGTCACGAGCTGGGTCCTAGGTTCAAGTTTGGGTCTGGGTCGGGTACTAGGTCTCGGTCCTTATTTTGTTTCCCAGGTCCCTATCCTGATTCTGGGTCCAGGTCCCAGTTATTTTGTGGGTTTTGGTCCTGGTCTAGGTTCGGGTTCGAGTCCTAGTCTCGGTTCGGGTTTAGGTCTCCGTTTGGGTTTTTATCTGGGTTCAGCTTTGGGTTTAGGTCCTGGTCCTGGTCCTAGTCCTAGTTCGGTTCTAGTTCCATTTTCGATTCTCAGTTCGAGTTTGGGTTTGAGTTCGGGTCGGAGCTCGAGTCCTGGTCTGAGTTCGAGTTCCGTTCCTAATTTCAGTCTAGGTCTAGATTAGGGTCTGGGTGTGGGTTCGCTTCCTGGGCCTTGGTCTAGGTTGGGTTCGAGTCCCAAGTTCCAATGCCGATCATAGTCTGGATTCAGTTCTTGGTCTAAGTCCTTGGTTCTGATCTTTGTCTGGGTTCGAGTTGGGTCCGGGTCCGGGTCTAGCTTTCGGTCTGATTTTAGGTGTGGGTGTTTGAGTTCGGGTGGGAGTCTGTGTCCGGGTTTTTGTTGAGGTCTGGACCCCGAGCTGGGTCTAGGTTCGGGTCCAGCTCAAAGATCGGGTCCCGAGTGCGGGTCCAAGTTTAGGTCTGGGTCAGGATCTCGGTCCAGATCTATGTCCAGCATTCCGATCCAAGTCTTCGTCTTGGTTCGAGTCAAGTTTCGTATCTGAATCCCTATCTAGGTCCAAGTCTGTGTTTGGGATCGGGTCCCAGATTTACGTCCAGGTTCGGGTCTCAGTTCCGGTCTGGGTACACGACAGTGTCCTGGCCTGAGTTCCAGTCTCAGTTTGGGTCTGAGGCTAGGTAATTGTTCGATTCTAGGTCTGGCTCATGTTCACAGCATAGTCTTGTTCTAGGGTCCTTGTTCGGCGATTCTTTTTCAGCTTCTAATTTTGGATACTAGGTCTAGGTTTGGGTTCGGGTTTGGTTCTTCGTCTGGGTTCTGGTCCTAGTCTGAGTCCCTGATCTAGACACCGACTACTGGTCTGTTCCAGGCCCTGTTATCAGAATCTCGAATCAAGATCTTCATCACTTTCACGCGACTCGGTCTGGTTTATGTTCAGGTCCCATGTCCCATTTTTAAGTTTGGGTTCGGGATCGAGACTGGGGTGCGGTTCTAGGTCCCGACCCTGGTTCTGTGTTCCTACTCTGGTTCCATGTTTGGGTCTGAGTTCAGGTTTGGGTTCGGGTCCAGAGTCCAGGTTTGGGTTGGGATCAGGGTTCGACTCCCAAATCGGGTCTAGGTCTGATTTGGAGTCTGGGTCCTGGTCCGGTTACGATTCTGGATCTAGGTCCAATTTAAGTTATGATTCCAAGTCCAAGTCCTAGTTCTAGTCCCGTTCAACTTCCGGTTTTGGTTCCAATTTTGGGTCACAAGGTACGGGTTCGTGTCCACTTTTGGGATTAGGACTGGGTTCAGGTCCGGGTGTGGGTTCGGGTCCAGGGCTGGGTCCGAAATCTAGACACCGACTACGGGTTTTGTCCAAGCCCTTAGTCCAGATCTAGATCCCAATCTCGGGTCCCAGTCTGGTTCCATTTCTTGTGCCGGGTCACGAGCTGGGTCCTAGGTTCAAGTTTGGGTCTGGGTCGGGTACTAGGTCTCGGTCCTTATTTTGTTTCCCAGGTCCCTATCCTGATTCTGGGTGCAGGTCCCAGTTATTTTGTGGGTTTTGGTCCTGGTCTAGGTTCGGGTTCGAGTCCTAGTCTCGGTTCGGGTTTAGGTCTCCGTCTGGGTTTTTATCTGGGTTCAGCTTTGGGTTTAGGTCCTGGTCCCGGTCCTAGTCCTAGTTCGGTTCTAGTTCCATTTTCGATTCTCAATTCGAGTTTGGGTTTGAGTTCGGGTCGGAGCTCGAGTCCTGGTCTGAGTTCGAGTTCCGGTCCTAATTTCAGTCTAGGTCTAGATCAGGGTCTGGGTGTGGGTTCGCTTCCTGAGCCTTGGTCTAGGTTGGGTTCGAGTCCCAAGTTCCAATGCCGATCATAGTCTGGATTCAGTTCTTGGTCTAAGTCCTTGGTTCTGATCTTTGTCTGGGTTCGAGTTGGGTCCGGGTCCGGGTCTAGCTTTCGGTCTGATTTTAGGTGTGGGTGTTTGAGTTCGGGTGGGAGTCTGTGTCCGGGTTTTTGTTGAGGTCTGGACCCCGAGCTGGGTCTAGGTTCGGGTCCAGCTCAAAGATCGGGTCCCGAGTGCGGGTCCAAGTTTAGGTCTGGGTCAGGATCTCGGTCCAGATCTATGTCCAGCATTCCGATCCAAGTCTTCGTCTTGGTTCGAGTCAAGTTTCGTATCTGAATCCCTATCTAGGTCCAAGTCTGTGTTTGGGATCGGGTCCCAGATTTACGTCCAGGTTCGGGTCTCAGTTCCGGTCTGGGTACACGACAGTGTCCTGGCCTGAGTTCCAGTCTCAGTTTGGGTCTGAGGCTAGGTAATTGTTCGATTCTAGGTCTGGCTCATGTTCACAACATAGTCTTGTTCTAGGGTCCTTGTTCGGCGATTCTTTTTCAGCTTCTAATTTTGGATACTAGGTCTAGGTTTGGGTTCGGGTTTGGTTCTTCGTCTGGGTTCTGGTCCTAGTCTGAGTCCCTGATCTAGACACCGACTACTGGTCTGTTCCAGGCCCCGTTATCAGAATCTCGAATCAAGATCTTGATCACTTTCACGCGACTCGGTCTGGTTTATGTTCAGGTCCCATGTCCCATTTTTAAGTTTGGGTTCGGGATCGAGACTGGGGTGCGGTTCTAGGTCCCGACCCTGGTTCTGTGTTCCTAGTCTGGTTCCATGTTTGGGTATGAGTTCAGGTTTGGGTTCGGGTCCCGAGTCCAGGTTTGGGTTGGGATCAGGGTTCGACTCCCAAATCGGGTCTAGGTCTGATTTGGAGTCCGGGTCCTGGTCCGGTTACGATTCTGGATCTAGGTCCAATTTAAGTTATGATTCCAAGTCAAAGTCCTAGTTCTAGTCCCGTTCAACTTCCAGTTTTGGTTCCAATTTTGGGTCACAAGGTACGGGTTCGTGTCCACTTTTGGGATTGGGACTGGGTTCAGGTCCGGGTGTTGGTTCGGGTCCAGGGCTGGGTCTGAAATCTAGACATCGACTACGGGTTTTGTCCAAGCCCTTGGTCCAGATCTGGATCCCAATCTTGGGTCCCAGTCTGGTTCCATTTCTGCTGCCGGGTCACGAGCTCGGTCCTAGGTTCAAGTTTGGGTCTGGGTCGGGTACTAGGTCTCGGTCCTTATTTTGTTTCCCAGGTCCCTATCCTGATTTTGGGTCCAGGTCCCAGTTATTTTGTGGGTTTTGGTCCTGGTCTAGGTTCGGGTTCGAGTCCTAGTCTCGGTTCGGGTTTAGGTCTCCGTCTGGATTTTTATCTGGGTTCAGCTTTGGGTTTAGGTCCTGGTCCTGGTCCTAGTTCTAGTTCGGTTCTAGTTCCATTTGCGATTCTCAGTTCGAGTATGGGTTTGAGTTCTGGTCGGAGCTCGAGTCCTGGTCTGAGTTCGAGTTCCGGTCCTAATTTAAGTCTAGGTCTAGATCAGGGTCCGGGTGTGGCTTCGCTTCCTGGGCCTTGGTCTAGGTTGGGTTCGAGTCCCAAGTTCCAATGTCGATCATAGTCTGGATTCAGTTCTTGGTCTAAGTCCTTGGTTCTGATCTTGTTCTGGGTTCGAGTAGGGTCCGGGTCCGGGTCTAGCTTTCGGTCTTATTTTAGGTGTGGGTGTTTCAGTTCGGGTGGGAGTCTGTGTCCGGGTTTTTGTCCATGTCTGGACCCTCATCTGGGTCTAGGTTCGGGTCCAGGTCCAAGTTCGGGTCCCGAGTGCAGGTCCAAGTTTGGGTCTGGGTCATGATCTCGGTCTAGATCTAGGTACAATATTTTGATCCAAGTCTTGATCTGGGTCCGAGTCCAGTTTCGTATGAGAATCACTATCTAGGTCCAAGTCTCTGTTTAGGATCGGGTCCCAGATTTAGGTCCAGGTCCGGGTCTAAGTTCTGGTCTAGGTACACGACCGTGTCCGGGCCTGAGTTCCAGTCTCTGTTTGGGTCTAAGGCTAGGTCTGAGGTAATTCTTGTTCAGGTTCTAATTTTGGGTCCCAGGTCTAGGTCGTGGTCCTGGTCACGGTCTGAGGTAATTCTTGTTCAGGTTCTAATTTTGGGTCCCAGGTCTAGGTCTGTGTTCGAGTTTGGTTCTTTGTCTGGATTCTGGTCCTAGTCTGAGTCCCAGATCTAGACAACGACTACTGGTCTTTTCCTGGCCCCATTACCAGAATACCGAGTCAAGATCTGGATCACTGTCTCGGGTCTCGGTTTGGTTCCTCTCTAGGTCCCATGTCCCATTTCTGAGTTTGGGTTGAGGATCGAGGCTGGGGTGCGGTTCTAGGTCCCGACCCTGGTTCTGTGTCCCTAGTCTGGTTCCATGTTTGGGTCTGAGTTCATGTTAGGGTTGGGATCCAGGTCCAGCTCCCAATTCGGGTCTAGGTCTAATTTGGAGTTTGGGTCCTGGTCCGGTTACGGTTCTGGATCTAGGTCAAATTTCAATTATGATTCCAAGTCCAAGTCCTTGTTCCAGTCCCGATCGACTTCCAATTTTGGGTCACAAGGTACGGGTTCGCGTCCACTTTTGGGTTCGGGACTGGGTTCAGGTCCGGGTGTGGGTTCGGGTCCTTGTCAGGGTTCGGGTCCAAGGCTGGGTCATATATCCAGACACCGACTACGGGTTTTGTCCAAGCCCTGGGTCCAGATCCGGATCCCAATCTCGAGTCCCAGTCTGGTTCCATTTCTTGTGGCGGGTCACGAGCTGGGTCCTAGGTTGAAGTTCAGGTCTGAGTCGGGTACTAGGTTCCGGTCCTAGTTCTGTTTCCAGGTCTCTATCCTGATTATGAGTCTAGGTCCTGGTTATTGTGTGAGTTTGGGTCCCTGTCTAGGTTCGGGTTCGAGTCTAAGTGTCGTTTCGGGTTTAGGTCTCTGTCTGGGTTTTGATCTTGGTTCGGGTTTGGGGTTTGGTCCTAGTCCTGGTCCTAGTCCTAGTTCGGTTCTAGTTCTATTTACGATTCTTTGTTCGAGTTTGGGTTTGAGTTCAGGTCGGAGTTCTAGTCCAGGTTTAGTTTGGGTTCGGGTCTTTATTTCAGTCTAGGTCCAGATTAGGCTTCGGGTGTGGGTTCGTGTCGTGGGTCTTGGTCTAGGTTGGGTCCGAGTCCCAAGTTCCAATCCCGATCTGAGTCTAGATTCGGTTCTGGGTCTAAGTGCTTGGTTCTGATCTTTTTCTGGGTTCGAGTTGGCTCCGGGTCCGGGTCTAGCTTTTGGTATGATTCTAGGTGTGGGTGTTTGAGTTCGACTACGAGTCAGTGTCCGGGTTTTTGCCTAGGTCTGGACCCCGATCTGGGTCTATGTTCGGGTCCAGGTCCAAGTTCGGGTTCCGAGTGCGGGTCCAAGTTTGGGTCTTGGGTCTAAGTACGAGTCTAGTTTCGTATTCGGATCCCTATTTAGTTGCATGTCTGTGTTTGGGATCGGGTGCAAGTTTTAGGTCCAGGTTCGGGTCTCAGTTTCGGTCTAGGTACACGACCGTGTCAGGGCCCGAGTTCGATTCTCAATTTGGGTCTGAGGCTAGGTCTATATTCGGTTCTAGGTCTGGGTCGGTGTCCTGGTCATGCTCCTAGTCTTGTTCTAGGGTCCTAGTTCGGCGATTCTTGTTCAGGTTCTAATTTTTTTCCCAGCTCTAGATCTGGGTTCGGGTTTGGTTCTTCGTCTGGGTTCTGGTCCTAGTCTGAGTCCCAGTTCTAGACACCGACTACTTGTCTGTTCCTGGCCCCGTAACCCGAATCCCGAGTCAAGATTTGGATCACTGTCACGGGTTTCGGTCTGGTTCCTGTTTAGGTTCCTGTTTAGGTCTAGGTCCTGACCCTGGTTCTGTGTCCCTAGTCTAGTTTCATGTTTGGGTCGGAGTTCAGGTTCATGTTCGGGTCCCGAGTCCAGGTTTTGGTTGGGATCCGGGTCCGGCTCCAAATTCGTGTCTAGGTCTGATTTGGAGTCCGGGTCCTTGTCCAGTTACGGTTCTATATCTAGGTCCAATTTCAGTTATGTTGCCAAGTCCAAGTCCTAGTTCAGGTCTCAGTCAACTTCCCGTTTTTGTTCAAATTTTGGGTCACAGGGTATGGGGTGGGGTCCACTTTTGGGTTTGGGACTGGGTTCAGGTCCGGATGTGGGTTCAGGTGTTTGTCAGGGTTCAGGTCCAGGGCTAGGTCCAAAATCCAAACATTGAATACGGGTTTTGTCCATGCCCTGGGTCCAGATCCGAATCCCAATCTCGGGTCCAAGTCTGGTTCCATTTCTGGTGCCGGGTCACGAGCTGGGTCCTAGGTTCAAGTTCGGGTCTGGGTCGGGTACTAGGTCTCGGTCCTAGCTCTGTTTCCTAGGTCCCTATCCTAATTCTGGGACTAGGTCCCGGTCATTGTGTGGGTTTGGGTCCGGGTCTAGGTTCGGGTTCGAGTCCTAGTCTCAGTTCGGGTTTAGGTCTCTTTCTAGGTTTTGATCTGGGTTCGGGTTTGGGTTTAGGTCCTGGTCCTGGTCCTAGTGCTAGTTCGGTTCTAGTTCCATTTGTGATTCTGAGTTCGAGTTTGGGTTTGAGTTCAGGTCTCAGTTCGAGTCTTGGTATGAGTTTGGGTTCGGATCGTGATTTCAGTCTAGGTCAGAATCAGGCTCTGGTGTGGGTTCGCGTCCTGGGTCTTGGTCTAGGTCAGAATCAGGCCCAAGTTCCAATCCCGATCTTAGTTTGGATTCAGTTCTGGGTCTAAATCCTTGGTTTCGATCCTGGTCTGGGTTCGGGTCCAGGTCCAAGTTCGGGTCCCGAGTACGGGTCCAAGTTTGGGTCTGGGTCAGGATCTTGGTCCAGATCTAGGTCCAGCATTCCGATCCAAGTCTGCGTCTTGGTCCGTGTCAAGTTTCGTATCTGAATCCCTATCTAGGTCCAAGTCTGTGTTTGGGATCGGGTCCCAGATTTAGGTCCAGGTTCGGGTCTCAGTTTCGGTCTAGGTACACGACAGTGTCCAAGCCCGAGTTCCAGTCTCAGTTTGGGTCTGAGGCTAGGTCTGTGTTCGGTTCTAGGTCTGGGTCCTTGTCACGGCATAGGCTTGTTCTAGGGTCCTTGTTCGGCGATTCTTTTTCAGCTTCTTATTTTGGATACCAGGTCTAGGTCTGGGTTCGGGTTTGGTTCTTTGTCTGGGTTCTTGTCCTAGTCTGAGTCCCTGATCTAGACACCGACTACTGGTCTGTTCCAGGCCACGTTACCCGAATCTCGAGTCAAGATCTGGATCACTTTCACGGGACTCGGTCTGGTTCTGGGACTCAAAGGAGAACCAGAACCCAGACGAATAACCAAACTCGAACCCAGACCTAGACCTGGGACCCAAAATATGAACTTGAACAAGAATTGTCAAACCATGACCCTAGAATAAGACTAGGACCGTGACCAGGACCCGGACCCTGATCTAGAACCGAACACAGACCTAGCCTCAGACCCAAATTGAGATTGGAACTCGGGCCCGCACACGGTCGTGTACACAAACCGGAACTGAGACCCGGACTTGGACCTAAATCTTGGACCTGATCCCAAACACAGAGACCTAGATAGGGATCCGAATAGAAACTTGAAATGCTGGACATAAATCTTGACCGAGATCGTGACCCAGACCCAAACTTGGACCCGTACTCGAGACCCGAACTTGGACCTAGATCCGCCTACACCCAGATCGGGGTCCAGACCTGGACATAAACCTGAACATAGAGTCAGACCCGAACTCAAACCCACACCAAGAATCATACCCAAAGCTAGACCCGAACCCAGACCCAAAGTCGAACTCAGACAAGGATCAGAACCAAGGACTTAGACCCAAAACTTAATCCAGACTCAGATCGGGATTGGAACTTGGGACTCGAACCCAACCTAGACCACGACCCAGGACACGAACCCACACCCGGAGCCTGATCTGGACCTAGACTGTAATCCGGACGCGATCTCAAACTCAGACAAGGACTCGAACTCCGACCTGAACTCCAACCCAAACTCGAACTCAGAATCGCAATTGGAACTAGAACCGAACTAGGGCTATGACCACGACCTAAACCCAAACCCGAACCCAGATCAAAACCCGGAACCCAAACCGAGACTAGGAGTCGAACCCGATCCTAGACCGGGACCGAAACCCACACAATAACTAGGACCTGGACCCAGGATTAGGATAGGGACTAGGGAAACATAACTAGGACCGGAACTAGTACCCGACCCAGACCTGAACTTGAACCTAGGACCCAGCTCGTGACCGGGAACTAGAAATGGAACCAGACTGGGAGTTGACCGGGACTGGAACTAGGACTTGGACTTGGAATCATAACTGAAATTGGACCTAGATCAAGAACCCTAACCAGACCAGGACCCGAACTCCAAATCAGACCTAGACCCAAATTGGGAGCCGAAACAGGATCCCCAACAAAACCTGGACTCGAAACCCGTACCCGAACCTGAACACAGACCCAAACATGGAACCAGACTAGGGACACGAAACAAGGGTCGGGACCTAGAACCGCACCCCAGTCTCGATCCCGAACCCAAACTCAAAAATGGGAGCTGAGATCTGAACCAAAACTAGACCGAGACCCGTGACAGTGATCCATATCTTGACTCGGGATTCAGGTAACGGGGCCAAGAACAGACCAGTAGTCGGTGTCTAGATCTGGGACTCAGACTAGGACCAGAACCCAGACGAAGAACCAAACCCGAACCAAGACCTAGACCTGGGACCAAAAATTAGAACCTAAACAAGAATCGCCGAACCAGGATCCTAGAACAAGACTAAGACCGCGACCAGGACCCGGACGCAGACCCAGAATCGATCACAGACCTAGCCACAAACCCAAACTGAGACTGGAACCCATACCGGAACTGAGACTCGAACCAGGACATAAATCTAGGACTCGATCCCAAACATAGACTTGGACCTAGATAGGGATCCGGATACGAACTTGGACTCCGACCAAGACCTAGACTGGGATCGAAATGCTGGACCTAGATCTAGAGCGAGATCCTGATCCAGACCCTTACTTGTACCCGCACTCTGGACTCGAACTTGGACCTGGGCCCGAACCTACACCCAGATCGGGGTCCAGACCTTGACACAAACCCGGACACAGACTCAAACCCACACCCAGATCGGGGTCCAGACCCGAACTCAAACCCACACATAAAATCAGACCCAAAGCTAGAGTCGGACACGAAACAAAACTCGAACCCAGACCAGGATCAGAACCAAGTACTTAGACCCAGAACTAAATTCAAAATCAAATCGAGACTGGAACTTGGGACTGAAACCAAACCTTGACCAAGATTCAGGACGCGAAGCCGCACCTGGAGCCTGATCAAGACCTCGACTGAAATCCAGACACGAACCCAAACTCAGATAAGGGCTAGAACTCCGACCCAAACTCGAACTCAGAATCGCAAATGGAACTAGAACCGAACTAGGACTAGGACCAGGACAAGGACCTAAACCCAAACCCGAACCTAGTTCAAAACCCAAATAGAGACCTAAACCCGAACTGAGACTAGGACTCACACCTGAACCTAGACCGAGACCCGAACCCACACAATAACTGGGACCTAAACCCAGAATCAGGATAGGGACCTAAAACAAGAACTAGGACTGGGACTTAGTACCTGACCTAGAGCCGAACTTGAACCTACGACCCATCACGTGACCCGGCACTAGAAATGGAAACAAACTGGGATCCGAGATTGGGATCCAGATCTGGACCATGGGCTTGGACATAACCCGTTGTTGGTGTCTGGATTTGGGACCCAGCCCTTGACACGAACTCTGACAAGGACACAAACCCAAACCCGGACCTGAACCCAGTCCGAAACCCAAAAGTGGACTCGAACCCGTACACTGTGACCCAAAATTGGAACCAAAACTGGAAGTTGACCGGGACAAGAACTAGGACTTCGACTTGGAATCATAATTGAAATTGGACCTAGATCCAGAACCGTTACTGGACCAGGGCTCGGACTCCAAATCAGACCTAGACCCGAATCGGGAGCCAGACCAAGATCCCATCCCAAACCTGGACTCGTGACCTGAACCCGAACCTGAACTCAAACCCAAACATGGAACTAGACTAGGGACACTGAACTAGGGTCGGGACTTAGAACCACACCCCAGTCACGATCCCGAACCCAAACTCAGAAATGGGACCTGCCACCTGAACCAGAACCAGACCGAGACCCGTGACAGTGATCCAGATCTTGACTTGGGATTCGGGTAACGGGGCTTGGAACAGACCAGTAGTCGGTGTTTAAATCTGTGACTCAGACTAGGACCAGAACCCAGACGAAGAACCAAAATTAGAACCTGAACAAGAATCACCGAACAAGGACCCTAGAATAAGACTAGGACCGTCACCAGGACCCGGACCCAGACCTTGAACGGAACACAGACCTAGCCTCAGACCCAAAATGAGACAGGAACTCGGGCCGGGACACAGTTGTTTACCCAGACTGGAATTGAGACCCGGACCAGGACCTAAATCTAGGACCTGATTCGAAACACAGTCTTGGACCTAGATAGGGATCCGGATACGAACCTGGACTCGGACCAAGAACAGAACTGGGATCAAAATGCTAGACCTAGATCTGGACCGAGATCCTGACCTAGACACAAACTTTGACCCGCACTCCGGATCCGAACTTGGACCTGGACCCGAACCTACACCCAGATCGGGGTCCAGACCTGGACAAAAACCCAGACAGAAACTCAGACCCAAACTCAAACCCACACCTAGAATCAAACCCAAAGCT